>NC_051062.1:12357721-12663971 GCF_904848185.1 Acanthopagrus latus
TTAATGAGAGCGACGACTCATCAGCCGGTCATCTGGTAACTGGACTGATAACGAGCTGCATTAAGATCTGTCAGATTCAGATCAGCAGGTGATTGATTAATCACATCGTCACCGCGGTAATTATTAAGAGCAGCATCAGCTCTGGTGTGTACAGTAGTGTGTGTGTGTGTGTGTGTGTGTGTGTGTGTGTGTTAGGTCAGACTATCACTGACAGCAGGAGGAGGAGGGCGACAAAGCAGAGGAGCGCTTGATTAGAAAAAGAAGAAAAGTCCATCATCAGCAGGAAAACTCCCAGACTGCCGATTAATCTGTTGCTGCTGTGTGTGTGTGTGTGTGTGTGTTTGTGTGTGTGATCGGCGTAGCTCCCCGTCCAAATGTAATCCATTTCCTGATGGCTAATGTCCTGCTGTAAATGGAGGCAGACAGCCAGCCATTAGAGAAAAGACACCAACACTCACTCTGGCTAAACGTTTCCTCGCCCCAAGTGAAAAACATTCCAGGCTGCCGTTAAAAGTTCGAGGGACTCGATTTTTAGTAAACAGTCGATCCAGAAAGAACAATTTAATGTTTTTGTTTTTGTGCAGCGTTTTGGGGGCTCGCCACAACTTCTGTCGTCTCTCTTCCCAACACAATCAGAATACATTTCTGCAAACTGTGGATCCGTGTTTCGTCATTTCACTGCAGTCTGGTTGGGATCAAGAACCAAAACCAACTTTGGTTACAGGTTGATAGATCATGTTGTGTTTTGTTGCCACAAACACAACTTGAGAACATCCAGACGCGACCAAAACAACAGAGTAAATGAGCTGAGCTGAAGCTGTAGATTTCTTGAGGTTGAAACTTTACGTTTGTTTAGGCGATGTGCTTTTGTTCTGGTTAGATTCAGGCACTTGGTTCGGGTCGGGGAAACATCGTGGCTCGACTCTGTTTGGTCACCACAAACACTTCGCCGGCTTCCAGTGAAAGAAATTTGGTTCTAGACGCAAACAAACACGGCTGGAAAATGTCCCAAGCCAACGTCTCCCTAAAAAAACCAAACCCCTTGGTTGCAGAATGCATTTTTATTCTGGCTCGTCTACCAGCTTCATTTATGCAGAGAACTCTCTGTAATGAGTCAACATGGCTGCTTGTATCTTCTTCTTTTCTTCCTCTTCGCAGCATTTTCTCAGTGATTTGTAATCCTGAGCGAAAGCAGAGATATTTACAGAGATAACGCCGCCGTGCTGCGAGGGATGAGGGATTTTTTTTTTTTTGTCGGAGCAGATTGATGAAATCATAAATTAGAGGCGCTGCCTCGCCCCGTCTGGCTTTATAGCTGCAGGAAAAACACGGAGCAGCCAGCGTCGAGGAAACTGCTGCGAATCTCCACCAACATGAAGTTCCACCAGACAAAACCGGAGTTACTTGGATTGAAACTAAACAGACGTTGCATCGATGTTATACTCTGCAGCTTGTCAGTGGAGATGAAGTGTTGATAAGCAGCTGCTGGTGGACTCGAGCATCTTCTGATGGCTCTTCATACGACACAATCTCAGTTGACTTTTTATAAGGAGGCTCAAGTATCGGGAGCTGCTGCTTGTGTCTCGCCACTTTACACTTCAGTGTCACATTCTTCATCAGCATCTTTCATCCAGCTCTACTTCTGTCTGTTGGCTTTCGCTGGGAGAAATCGCTGAATTGTTTAGAAAACCATCGTCACGTTCATTTGCTGCCGGAACATGTGTATTTTTAAGTAATTGCTGTGGCCTAGATGTGAAGGAAAAGCTTCAACCTGCAGGAATCTTCTTGGTTTTAGTTCTGGTTCATGTTCGTCGTTCATCCCGCTCCTCCTGCAGGATCGGAGTACAGACCCTGGTGTATCCTGCACGGCTCTCAGCCTCTCGGGCTGTATTGGCCATTACAGTTTAATTATTAATAGACAGAGGAGGTCTGATGCTGCTGCGCTCAGCCCGGGGCTGCACACTCACACCTGAGTCTTACGAAGAAAACCGTTACACTCCACCTCGTGAGGAAATGATTAGCTCCAGTTTTTTACAAGTCCAGAAAGACGGTGCGGTGGACTGATGTTCAGCGCTGCGACGCCTGCTCAGTCCACGCTGTCGTTCATGTGTGTTTGACCTCCGACCTCGTGTCACATGGTCTCGAACAACAGTCTCTCTCTCTCGCTCGCTCGCTCCCTCACGAACAATAGGACTTCTCTCTCAGATTCCTGCAGTCTAATCGCGTTATGCAATCTCCCGCTGACCACAGTCTCTCTCTCTCTCGCCCTCTTTCTCACACTCTCTCTCTAAAACTGACCACTTATGAGGGAAACGTGAGGGAAATATAAAGTGTGTGTGTGTGTGCGCTCAGCAGTGCCATTGGGAGAAAGGATCTTTTGTTTTTAAGACTTTTTATTTTTTTTTTAAAGGATTTTGTGGCGTTCAAACCATCTCTGTGTTTTGATTGGTGGCTTGTTTTAACACACTAATATCTCTTTCCCTTGGTTGAGTTCATACATGTTCATACACTGATGGTTGGATGGTCGTTTTCCTAGTTACGATCTGTCGCCAGTATGTTTTCACCGTGTCTGTTTCTCGGCCGGTTGGTTTGCGACCAGGATTGAACAAAAAAATACTGCATGGATTTCCATTAAACTTGGATGGAGGATAAGTCTCAGCCCAGAATGGACCCCATCAACTTTTGATGCGGATCCGGGAAAAAGGGAAGGGAACATTGTGAGATCAGGCTTTAAGTTAGCTGGTAGCTATGAGTGAGCAGAACCGGATGCAGATGACAATAAATCTACATCTAGCGGATTAAAATATGTTTTATTTGCTTGTGGATAAGCCTCGATTGATTTAAAGGGAGGTATGCGCTCTACAGAGACGGATGACAGATGTGTGTCATCCTTGCACCATTTCCCTCAACAGAAAGACATTTTCCTGGTTGTTTAATATCCTTTTCATCACACTAAGTAAACTAAGTTGGTGTTATTTAAGTTTGCGCTGCTTGTTTTCCAACATTATTCCCTCGTGCGACTGCAAACAAACAGCTCGGTCGCACATAAGAGGGCTCATCTCCCGTTCCTTCAGAGGAAAACACTTTCTGCTAGTCATTGCTACACTCTGTCCGTGCAGAAGTAGGAGGATATAACACGGTTTTGCCAACAATTGTCTCCTTTTTTATTCTCTTGATGCTCAATTTGTCAATCGCCTGACACACAATCTTCTCATATCAACAAGTTCTATCTGAAAAAAGGAATGCATACGTATATATTTTCATGTCTCCTCGATCAGTGACTTATTATCCGTCACCTGCCCATTTGATTCAACCACTAAACGTCCCGACACTCGGCTGCGACTCTGTAAATGAGTGTTAACAGCGCGTGAACTCGTCCCTGCAGACGACTGGATTTATGATCCGTCCGTTTTGGCGCCGGCGTGCTCGCGTCCAGACGTCAACGTTCATCATCCTCCGTGCGCTCACTCCCTGCATCTCACCTCCCAGTTATCACATCGCTATAGATTATAAAAAACACACAGTTACAGCTGCTTGAATGTCATCTGTGGTGGATTTGGGTCACGCTGGAAGCAACTTGAGTGAAGCCAAGAAACAGAGACGGGACAATAAACGAGAACAAAAGCCGGATCGGTTTCATAAACATGCAAATTTGATGATTTCAGCACCCGAATGTAGAGCGTTAAACATCAGAATATGGAGGAGTTGTTATTGAGGTCAAAACACACAGAAATACTCCAAACTAGAGCTGCAAACAGTATTCTCTTTAATTGACTCCTTGGCTGACAGAACATCTTTAACTATTCAAGTAGTTTAATCAATTATTAATCTGCATTTGTCAAGGAAATATAACAATGATACGGTGCAGCCAGCTTCTCAAATGTGTGAGTCATGTCAGTCAGAACAGTCGTTTCAGAAACCTGAAGTATGAAGGAAAAAGTGGTTAATGAGTTTCTCCAACAGATCACAAGCTACAAGACTAATTAATGTCGTTATCATCAAAGGTTAGTGCAACAATGAAGCTAATGTTAGCTAGCTTACTTTAGTTTCTGTGGACGTTAAACGTTTCTGTGTTTAATTGTTTTTTTTGGGAGGCACAAGAAGAAGAATCGATTGCACAAACTGACATCATCTGCATGTAGGTTGATTCTTTCACAAAGCTATTCAGCCTCCCTTAAAATTGGATATTCTATTGTTTTCCATGTTTTCCTCAGGTAACTTTGGAACAACTGTAAGAAACAACACCTGCCTTCTTATTGTCACAACCAGTTGTGTTACTGTTACTGTCATTTAACAGTGCTGACATCAGAGTTTGTGCATCAAAACTGGGATTCTTGTTGTTGTTGTTGTTGTTGTTGTTTTTGACGTTAGCGAGGCCATTAGCGGTAGCCATGATGCTAACGCTGTCTTTGCGACAACAGTAACACTCTCTAATCTAGGAGACAAGATAGAAGGAGGGGAGGAAAGTTGGAAAGTTGTCTGTTAACTTTTGTCGTTATTTAGATATTTGTGCAAAAACTCATCCTTGCATCGTGGTCCGAACACAGGTGATGCTTCTTTTTCTTCCAGGCATCTGACAACCACCAACCATTTAGAGGAGACGAGCTATAATAAGGTAGTGAACTACTGAGGTGGAACGAAGTATCAAAGCGTAATTCATCTTGCAGGATAAAAAAAAAAAAAAAGGTGCATTTTCTAATGACCCCATTAATCCGGGTTTACATTTCCACACCCTGCAGGGGCGAAGAATCACATAAATGCTCATCATAAAGCAAACTGTGATAAATCAGGGGGGGGACAGCAGCAGGAAATCTTGTCTGGGATGTTTCTGCTTCAAATACACGACATGAGAAGCTTTAAAGCTGCCGGTGGTTAAACTCCCCTCCTCTCGTCCGCGTCCATCCCAAACCGAATCGCCCCGGGTGTTCTCGTGTGGCCTCTGGAGGCCTCGTACAGTCGATTATATAAGCCTTTTCACAGCAGAATCCCTGCGTGCGGGCCTCGGTATCGCTGGCCCCGATGGGACTGAAACCACTCACGCTGGCGATGTTGACAACATTAGTCGGACCAGTTGAGCTACATGCCAGTCGTCTGCCAATCTGTCTTTTTGAGCTCGGATTGAGCCTTTTCCAATCTGTCACACAACCCCGGTGCTCTCGGCTTTAATATTTGTACTACTTTGTCTTTTTTATTCCCTTTTAAGTCCAAGACTGGGAACATTTCTTTGTGTTTTTTTTTTTTTTGTATGAATGACTGAAAGAATGAATGAATGAAGGAGATTAATGAAAGGAGCGGCAGAGATGGACGGAACCAGCCGTTTCTGAGCTGTCACGCTTAATTGAACGCTTTAATACATTGTTGTTATCATTTCTCTCGTTTTCACTGTCTCTCAATCCTCCGGAGTCAAAAAGCATTAATCGGCCTCAGCTCGACGGCTTTAAGCAGACGCTGCCTCCTGGAAAACCCGCGTGGCTTTACGGGCAGCCGAAGCCGAACATGGCTGCTGGGATTGCGTGACAAAATACAGGAATAGCTTCTTCTTTTTTTTTTTGCATCCAGCTCACAGCTGATTGTGGAGAGCAGGACTGAGCTGTTGGCTGGGATGGATCACTGCGGATCACTGAGGGCCCCTGGTGGCTCAGAGAGTTAATCCTCTCCGTCTCTCTGCTGGATGGAGCACAAGACAGAACAGTAACAGTTAATCTGAGTATCTACCAAACAGATGAAGTGATCACGCTCAGCTCGCAGATTACAAGTTTGTTTGCATCCTCAGCGGTAATTACGCCAAAAGGTAACGCGGGAATCAAGTCACACGATGAGAAATCAGAGAGGCATGTTGAACCCAACACAGCTGAGCTTGACAGGGAAATGATAATTAGTCTGTGAGGACACCTGGTGGAGACTGACAGGAACTGCAAGCTGAAATAAAATCCTCCATTGGAGCAACATGACAACAAAGATGATGGTAAAAACAGTGATTGTCAGTCAGAATGAGCTTTATTTCTGTAAGTATGAGCTCACATACAGGGAATATGAACACTTGAGTCCCTCTACAAACTTCATATGTAATTGAATAAACACAAAGTTTATGCAGAAGTCTGCATTCATTAATCAGACTAACTTATTTTATTAACACTGACTCAACATGATGGAAACAAACGTTTACACTTTACATTTAACTTGTGGAAAAGGATAAAATTGAACATTTACCTTTTTAATTATACTCACAAAACACCCACAATTGAAATGCTTGTCCAACATTGTTGTTCTGGGCTCTGCAAATAAAATCAGCCACACAAAAAGTTTCCCTCCTAAAACACAGTTTAAGTTTATTTATTTTTTAAAAGAAAAATCTAATCATTTATTGAGAAGAGCAACAGAACATGAAGCGGACGTCACCTTGAGTCGCATTTTAATCAAATAACAAACAGAAGTGTTTCTCTTCAGGGAGAGCGTCCAAATAAATGTGTGCAGAATGTCCCAAACAGACGTATTTATACTGTTAATCCTGAATTAAATTGGATTTCCTTCAATATTTAATACAAAGTGAGTGATAAGTTGAAAATTATTCATTTGTTGTTGTCAGCAGTGGCTTCAGAACTGCACACACATTAAGACTGTGTCATAAAACGGATAATAATCCAGAAAAAAATGTAGTTTTCCCCTCATAATTCACCATTTATTTCCTGCGTGCAACAGCGTGCACTGTGGTAATCTGTCCCTTTTCATCACGTCCTTGTTCACACCTGTTCACACCTGTAGAGGGCGCTGCTGCTCTTCTAACAGGAGCAGATTTGCAGCAGCGGGCCATGTGAGGTCACGTCCCTCTGATCTGTGTGACTGAACTGAAATGTGATTTACAAGACGAATCACTTTGAACAGACGTCTTTTTACTTTTAAAATATCAAGTGTTTTCATGAAATTCCCCTCCAGAGTTCAGTGATTTGAAGTCCGTCGTTCTCTTCTTCACCATTATTTCTTATTCTGCCGTCCAAGTCAAGCCGACCGATGGAGAACGTGAAATATCCGACCCGGTGTGATGTTGTTTCACTGCTCAGATCAGTTCTAGGTGCTGTATCGGAGGAAACTGGACTTGTTTCAGGTTCTTGAAGACGTCTCACCTCTCACCCAAGAACTGGAGGGGAGTTGCAGGGTTGTAAACCGTGTGTGTGTGTGTGTGTGTGTGTGTGTGTGTGTGTGTGTGTGTGTGTGTGTGTGTGTGTGTGTGTGTGTGTGTGTGTGTGTGTGTGTGTGTGGGAGTGTCCTGACAGTCGGCCTTCATGTTGGTAGCAAAGGTTAGGTGATCCATCTTCGAACAGAGGAGGTGGACTAAGAGTTCCCTCCCCAGAACTGAACAATATCACACAAATAATGACTTTAATTTGTATTTCTAGCTGCAGTTAAAGTGTTTCAGGGTGTCAGCAAGACTTTGAGAAATGTTGAATGAGCTCTTCGTCCTCCTCCTCTTCCTCCTCCTCCCTGTCGTTACAGTCTGGTCGAAAAGCTTAAACTGATTGTTGGATTTCAGGATTGAAAGAAAAGCGGCCCGAAAACCAACCAGGTGACGACCCCGACTTCTTATCTCTCCTCCCTCCCTCCCTCCCTCCACATACACCCTATTTCATTTTTCATCATTTTCACTCGCGCTCCGTCCGAGATGAAGATTTGGCTCTCGCTCATCCACTCGGCCCCCGCGCCACCGCTGTAATTCAATTTTTCCAATCTTTCTAATCTAAAGATTTCGTTTTCATTTTTCTAATGCTATCAAGGCAGCGTGGAGGACCTGGGGGGGGGGGGGGATGGATGGATGGATGGATGGGTGGATGGGTGGATGGAGGGGTGGAGGGGTGAGTGTGCACACAGCTTGGGCACCATTTGTGAATATTACAACCTCGTTTTTATTCCTCGTCTTGATTAATAAGAGACTTCTTTGAACCCGTCCCTCCCTCCTCCCTCTCTCTCTTCATCTCTCTCTGGTTTGTCGCTGCTCTCTCTCCCCCTCCCTCTTTTCCTTTTTTCATCCCCCCTTCTTCTCTATCCCCCTTGAGTCGAGTCCCGAGTCTTAAATCATTACGATTATTTGGCCGAGGGGGGAGGGCGGCGGACCGTATGGGGAAATGATAAATCCGTGATGGATTACGACGTCCAGATTGTCGCTTCGAATTAAAGAAAATGATAAGGAAGATATGAAAAAGAAATATAAAAACAATCGTAAGTAGATTTAGTTCTCAAGGAGAAACTGTGTTATAATGACAGGAGGGGTGACGGTCCAGGTTACAGCATTCAATCACAGAACATCGGCCCCGGCCCGGCCCGTTAAAGCCTCCACCCCCTCCCGGTAACAACGCAGCCGGGCTTAACCGGGTCCTGCATCCACTCAATTTAGGGCTCTCATCTGGAAAACACTGGGCAGCCATCTTGTTTGTCAGTTTGTGTTATTGCTCTCCTCCTTCAAGCGTCTGAGGAGCAGAGAAGCTTTCTAATAGATGGATTTGGATCAACAAACCGGGCCGGGTATTCAATCTTCCCTCGGTTCTGTTCAGTTTGGCTTGTTTTCTTCAGTCCAGTTCACCGAATACAGAGAAAAGGAGGCAAGAAAGACTTTTCAAAGTCCGACAAAGTTGTTTTCTCTCCTCTGTTGATGACTCTGTTCTTTCTGCTTCCATCTGTGAAAACGCGTCAAGACAAAACGTCGTATGAAACGTTTTAAAAAATATTTCTTCTCTGCAGAATTTGTTTTGTTCCACACATGGAAAAAAGTTTTTTTTTTCCACCTTGTAAAACTGAAGCAGATTTACAGGAGAGAAAATAATTTAGATCAGACTCTCAAAATGAATCACCAGAAAGGAAATCCTCACAAATGTGCATCAAACAACTGATGAAATTGAAAGAGTGACGATGTAGAAAACATGATGGGACTCATCATTTATTAACTGAGGCTGTTTTTTTTTTTTTTTGTTTGTTTCAGCTTTTGTTTTTGTCCCTAAACTTAAATCTCTTTTGTGATCCATGCCCATCGACACTCACCGTGTGAGATGGCTGGACTCTCGCCATCGTCAGGATCTTGTGAATTCATCTCTCCAGGCTTCGAGTCGTGTTTCTAAAGTTGCTGGTTCGACTGATTTAGACGTGATGACCAGCAGCAGAAGAGTCTGCAGCTCCTCGAGGTTCACGATGAGTCGTGCTTTTTGCATGCATGCAGAATTCAAATCAGACCAATATTGAGGCATAAATGTTGTATTATGGAGCAGTTTGTGTTGTGGTCACGTCAAAAAACACGTTTACTTCAAGATACAAGTTTCCAAGACATGATTCTGTGACGCTGTCATGTGTTGTGTTGTGTTTACAGGAAGTGTTTTCCTTTACGCTGAATCCAAATATTTAAATTACTGACAAACAATTTGTTGCTCCACATTATTCCATTTCTTTTTTTTTTTTTTTTTAAATCAAATGCTGAGTTTCTTCTATTCTGAGACTTTTTTGTTTTGGACTTTTGAACCCGACATTTAATATCACCAGTAATCTTCGAGCCGGAGAAACGTAATCTTCCTAATATTCTAAAAACATTTCATTATCATCATATGTTCTCCTCATTCGGAGGCTTAGTTTCTGCCTTTTTTGTTTTTTTAATTTTTTTTATCCGACTCTCTCAATCTCCTCTGGACTGCAGGAGAAGGCAGGGGGCAGCAAAAGAGCATCACATGGTGACATGCAACACCAGGCGCTGCTGTATTATACAGTGCAACAGGCGCCGTAAGAGGCTTTGAATAGAAAAACCCTGGAGCGCATTGTTATGGATAAACAATGTCTAATTGATTACTGTGTGTGTGTGTGTGCATCTTTCTTCTTTTTCAGCAGTTTGTTTTTGTCACATTTCCTGACAAACTGGCTGCAAAGACGAGCTGGATTTTGATGTTTTTTTTTCTGATATTTTCTGGATATTATCACTTCTGTAAAGCTTTTCTGTATCTGAGAACAAATTCCAGCTGGTTTTTATTCTCAAATGTGGGTTTCGAAAGTGGATTTAATCCAGTAAAATGTCTGTCAATAAAAACCTGAGGAAGCTTTTCTTTGTCTTTTTGTTTTGTATTTTCAGTAAACGATAAACCTGAAGATCAGCACATATCGATAGATAACTGTAGCTCGGTTTTCATTTATGTAGATTTTCCCAGATTAAAGTGGCACATTTACAAGAAAACAACTAAAATATTCACTTTCTCAAAGACTTACCACCATAATCTGAGAGAATATTCTGATTTTCTGTCTCGAATATTCTCTGGTTATAAAGTCGAAACATTTGCAAGTGCTTTCACGTAGATTCTTGCATATTTACCACCTTAATCGAAGCAAAAACACAAGTTTTTCTCTCAGGAATTTGCAATTTAAATCTCAGAATATCTGAGTTTGTTTCTCGAACACCTGAACATAATATCTTCTAATAATTCTACATTTCTGACTGAATAATCCCTTGAATTTTCGGTATTTTCTTGTATATTTTCCACTTTAATTTGGGACTTTTCAAGTTTCTCTCCTTGTAAATCTACCACTTTAACCTCAAAAGCAATTAAACGCTGCAGTACTCGTTAGCTCGCCTCACTGCTGACATCACTGTGGAGGAGGAGGAGGAGGAGGAGGAGGAGGAGGAGGAGGAGGAGGAGGAGGAGGAGGAGGGCGGGGGGATTCCTCTGTGCCTCGTAATGTTCGCAGTAACTGTAAAAAGAATTGGTGCTGGAGGATGTTTGCGTGTTATAAACACACATAAGATTCTTGGCGTGTCTGGCGCTGATTTACCGCGGCACATGCCAATCGGAGAGCTTAACCTTGTTTTAACCCCAATAAAACTCTCGGGCGTTTCTCCTTCAGGCCTCCATTGTTTCACCTCGGACCTGCTTAGCCGCCAACTGACAGCTGTCCACAAGTGTCTTTGTGTTTCTGTGTGTGTGTGCGTGTGTGTTCGCCCCGGTCCACCAGTTGACCCGCCGCTGAACCTTGACCGCCGCGTGTTCAAAGCAGCCGCCGCAGCTTTATTTGCGGTCTGTTTGTGTGCCGGACGCCGGAGATTCTTCCCCCCTGCCGCTTCTCTTTCATGCCGGTTGTCGTAGATCATCTCTTCACTGCTTTCACCCTCCACGTTCTCCATCAAGGGACTGAATTCTTCTTTCGTAAGCGTTAAGATTGTTTAATCGAGATGGGTCTTTGCGGCTGTGTTGGCGCGCTCGGTGACCCACTGACCTCTGACCTTTCTTAAGAAGGACGGATGTCAAGAAAGACGAGGAGCAGAACTCAAGACCTCTTGTCCCTCTGCATCCTCATCCTCGTGTCTTAAACCCATCAGGAGTCATAAATATACAACATTCCTCCGTTTCTTCTTCTATTCACCCCGAAGTGACTGAGACGCCGGCGGTACATCGGCGTGTTCGACGTCAACCTGTTTGATTTAGTGTTTCACGATTTGTCATTTTAGACGTGCTTCACTGTTGTGTTTCTTCAAATTTCTGGAGGAAAGATGAAGAAAGGAAGGAAATAAGTCATCAGTAATCAGCGAAAGAGCGTCAAAGATCCTCTTTCTTACAAACTTTGAGGACACGCGCCGTCCTCGCCTTCTTGTCTCCTCTCGGCTTTTCCTCAATGAGCGTTGGTGAGCGGTTCCTCCGGCGTGTGTCGTTCGGTTATTTATAGCACGTGTGTTCGTTTCTGAAGAGGGCTCCTCCACGAGCCCTATCCATTTCTCGATAAATGAAATTCCTTGGCCCTCCGTGGGGCCTTTTAACAAAGGGACAACACAGACGCTAAGCTCAAGAGACTCTGAGCGTTTACACGTGTGCAGCTGCTCCGCGTGTCGCCTACGTGTTTTATCTAAAAGCAGCCCTGAAGATTTTTGCTTTGTGCTGAAGGTCGAAGTAGAGGAGAGTCGACTCCTGAACCCACGACACAGCACAAATGTTCAGATCACCACTTGCTGTTTTTAATTAATTTTAATTGTTTAAATTTTGGACTGTCGGTCGCACGAATGAAGAAATGGGAAGACTTCACCGAGGGAATGAAATTGTGACGTTGTGATTGTGATTTTTCATTATTTTCTGACATGTTACGGGCTAACCGATTCAAACGAGTAGAATCTATTGAAATAGTATTGACAGATCGATGATGTTAAAGAACTTTTTTAAAGCCCTTCTCTAGTGATCGGTACCGAACATATGCACTTTCAAGGCACCGACTAAAAGCATCGTAACTACTGAGTCTTGAAAAATGTCTTTTGGAGAAGCGTCAGCGATGCAGCAGCTTGTTGTCTCGAGGGCGAGCAGGAAAAACACCAGGTTATGCCGAGAAGTGTCATAAAGTTCGTATCGTTCAGGAGCTGATATCAAGGTGTCGGCCACAGGAAGCAGCTCGTCATCGTTCATCAGTATCGTCTAACAAACATCTATATCATCCATCCGTGTTTCAGGTGCTGCACGTTTAATATTTGTGACTTGCTGTCCTGAAGTTGAACTTTTGATTGAGTAGCTGTTGCTCTGTTTTAACTTCTTCCACCCTGAATGCACCAGAAGCTCCAAAATGTGAAGATACATTTTTTCTGATCTTTTTTTTTTAAATATAAATTGGTGGCCTTTTTCCAACAATGCCTCACCTTTGATTGGATTTGTTTCCCATTGTCGTATTGTTTTATTAACCTCTTTGTCCCTGAAGAGAATAACTCAGCAGCCCTGAACAGGATTCGTTTGCTTGCTCAAGGACTCTTCAGTTAGTTGGATATTTCGGTTATTATCTTTTTTTTTTATTTTTTATCCGAGGCCAAATTTTTGCGTTTTTTTTTTCGGACCGGATCGGCTCGTAATAAAACCTGCCTCTCATTCAGGTCGTATCGGGCTCAAAGCAGCGGATAAGTTTGCTCTGACTTGTGCAAACTTAATTTTGTGTGATCAGTTATGTTTCAGATATTCAACACAAAAAAGTCTCTGAGCACAACAAATGCATTTTAAATCGACCCATCATCAAAGCGTATCGCTGGAATCTGACTCATTACTGTTGAACAAAATGCATCATAAAGAACTTATCCTATATATCTATATATATTTATATATAAAGGACAGCAAGGTGTGAAAGATGAGACGTGAGACGAGGAGGAAACATGAAAACGTGGGAGTCGAGCGATGTCAGGAGAGGTGGATTAAAATGGAACGGCCCCGGGCTTCACTCCTTTTCTGTCCGCTTAAAGGACAAAGTGAGAGTAAGCCCTCGTGTGTGTGTGTGTGTGTGTGTGTGTGTGTGTGTGTGTGTGTGTGTGTGTGTGTGCTCAAATGAGGGTGTATTATCTGTCCTCGTGTGTGTCAGTTGACAGAACCCCTGGTATTCTTGAAAGGCTCTTATTGACGGACCTAATGCCCTTATTGGACACGAGACGCGTGGCTGACACGCTCGCTCGCTGCATGTGTGTCTGAGCAAATGCCAAAAGTGTGTGTGTGTGTGTGTGTCTGCAAGCATTGAATTGGTGTGTGTGTGTGTGTGTGTGTGTGTGTGTGTGAGCCCCCTGTATCTGCCCTGTGTGAGCCTGTATCGATTCCCTCCCCAGACGTCTCCTCTCGCCGCTGGTTGAGTTTTAACCATCGCAGGGCGTCCAGTCGCCGCCCGTCAGGACGTCTGACGACAAAAAAAATGATTTGATGAATAAAAGTTTAAAAGCTTTGATGGATCCACGAGCTGTAAAACTTTTCCAACATCAAATAATCTCTAAAAAAAATCTGCATAAGTGCCTTTGATTGCGTCTTTGTAGTGGTGTCCTGCTAGAAAAAAGAAAAAAAAAAATCTTTAACCCGGCGAGTCGTTTATTCGTCTGCTTTGGTGTTCGACAACATGACATTGTTTTAATGACTCCCCCACACACCCGCTGAGCAAAAGCTTATCAGGTAGCATTAATTGAAAAAAAAAAAAAAAGCATCGACTGCAACAAAAAGGTGCCGGGCGTCCTCGAAACATCATTTTCAATAAATTAATTTCTGTCATTCTTTGAACACACAGAGAAGAGAGAGCGAATAAAATCCTCCTCTGGCTGCGACTATTATTCGTTCAATCAAATCAGCCGAGTTTCTTCTCTGGACGATCTTTCTTCAGCCACCTCGTTTAGTTTCACCTGTAATTCATTTCACACCTCGTACACGTGAAAGGTGCGAACGCTGAGTGATCAACCCGTCAATTTAAAGGTACGAAAGAAATGTACAAATCCTTCGTAGCTGTAGTTGATCAGTGTTTAGTCCCAATAAGATGCTATTTTATCTTAAGACCATGTGAGCATTTATCTTGAACCTGCAGTTTACAGACTGCTACAGAACCTTAAACTGCTTCTATTAGCATTACAAACATGTAAACTGAGTTTAAGAAATGTACCTGTAATGTTTATGAAGCTTTTTTGTGGCTTTATTAGCTTTTTTTATGCGTTTATCAGTGATTACCAGAGGGAAGTTACATGTGAACGTTACCAACAACCATTAATTTAATACCAAATAATGCTTTTTTTCAATGTAATGCACAATATTGAGATCTACGTAAGCACACGCGGCGTATCCTCATTGTGAATGACGCTAACTGTGCTCCACCGCTGAGGTACAGTCGAATTTGGCGCAAACTACAGCTCGGATTTGTGGGAAGAAGCCAACACATAGATGTTATATTAATATATTCGATATACGCAGCTCGATACGAATCAGGGACGATACATTTTGGATACGTAACAATTTGGTGCAGTCTGATACACTCTCGCGTTGACCTTTAACCTTTTTACGAGAGTTGAGAGACGCTCTGCAGAATCAGCAGCAAAGCCTCCGTCAACCGATACGTAACTTTACAATCAGGCCGTCGACCTGTTAATGGTAAACTTATATCGATACAGGGGTCGGCGTATCGATCAGACAATATGATCTTTATAAAAATGTATTAAACAGAAAGTATTGGGAAGGAATCATGACTACAGCGGCTACCAGCACTGTAACTGCTAATACGCATCTATAAGGACTCATAAAGGTCTAATACGCCTGTTTCACGGACCCTTAATTCAAACGTTACCAACACATTCCAACGATCTTCCACTCACGTCTTCTGTTCTGGCCCGACGAACGGCATAAACAAACACGGGGCTTCATGTAAGTACATGAAGGCGTCCCTGTAGGTGTTTTTGATGAGGTGTTATCACTTACCTGAAGCACCTCGATGCGCCGCTGCTGCTGCATTTACAGCCCCGCGTGATGTTGAGAAAACTCCATCACCTCCTTTTTTTTTTTTTTTTTTTAATCCACATGGTTTTATGTTTTATTGTCTCGTCTCACTCCTTTATTCTCCTCCTCGCCTCCCTTTCTTCCTTTTTTTTTTCCCTTTCCCCCCCTTTGTGCGATGAAAAAGTGCAGTCTTGGCGTTTCGGTCTCATATCAAATGCTTGTATGCGTAAAGGGAGACGGAGACAAAGATGCCAGCCAGTGTTACACTCAGTGTGTGTGTGTGTGTGTGTGTGTGTGTGTGTGCCAGCAGAACATTGCGTTGAAGCACCAGTGAACATCTGGCCTATGTGCCGATGATTGGTTGGGGAAGTTCCTCAGGATATAACACTTGAAAATGTCTTGGCATGTTCGCGACAACAGCAGTGCAGTTTTGTGCAGCGAGTGTGTGTGTGTGTGTGTGTGTGTGTGTGTGTGTGTGATGGCAAGTGATTATATTTGTGATGCGTGTCGGTGAGGGATGATTGTATTAAATGTGTGAGAAAACTATTATGTGCGAGCGAGTTTTAAGATGATTGTAATCTTCTTTTTTTTTTGTGTGTGTGTGTTTGTACGCGAGCGGTGATTGCGCGGCACTTGTGTGTAAAATTGTATTTGTGTGTGTGTGTGTGTGTGTGTGTGTGTGTTGGGAGCTTTTACTTCCCACCATTAGCTCTAAACCCCTTTTTGAGCAGGCGGCTGATTCTTCCCTTGATTACTATTTAGACTTCCACTCGTTTACCGAGCGCCATTCCTCCTTTGTTTTATCTCTCCGTTTATACCTTCCGCTCGCTCGTTATTACTCTTTATCTTGGACGATTTTATTTACTTCGCCCGCGGTTCCTAGCGGCGCTTCCTTAGGTTCAACAAGAGGCCAGTAGAAGTTTTCGCAATCTCTCCTCCTTCACTTTTCCTCTGATCGGCTGCACATGGATGCTCCCGAACGCCGCTGATCGCACATGATCGTCTGTGGTTTCTGTTTTTCGCGGCGGCCCTCGTCGAGCGGCGTCCGCCCGGCGGTGGCGGCGGCGGGCCGTGGAAGATGCGGCAGGGTTGTTAAAAGTGTTGTTAAGAGAGCGGCTGGCAGCTGTTCCTGACAGGTTGGGGATGGAAGGACAGATGGTGTTTGATTAGCGAACAGACCGCTGATGGAAGGAGGGATGGAGGGGAGGAACGAGGGAGGAGGAAATGGATACCAGTTAGGAGGGAGGGGAGACAGAAGGTGGAAGGAATCTTTGACTGTTAAATCAGGATAAAGTGACAAAGCAATGGACCTTTTTTTTTTTTTTTAAGAAAACAAGGTGGCGACTGAGGAGGAAGGTGCAGGATCGATAAGAGGATAGAAAAAAAAAAAAAAGGAGCAAGACCTGACGGAGGAAGGGGAGAGAGATCCAGAGCATGCTGGGAGGAGGAAGTTAAAAACGCTGTCGGGGCAGCTGCTCCGAACAACAATTATCCTCGTTCACCTGGGTGCCATCTTAAAGAACTGATGCAAATAAACCTGCGGCGCTGGCTGATTAAAGTCTGTTCGACAAGTGAACAGTGATCGTTGCAGCCAGCGATGGTCCGATTCAATCAGCCGTTTATTTGAGTGATGTCTTAAAAGTCGACGCCTTCGAACGGGTCGTAATCGGAGCTGGATTTAGCTCTCGGGTCAGGCCGAGGTCAGGCGGCGCTCTGAGGTTTCTCCTGAAGCAGCTTGAAATATGAATGAAAGCGATTTGTCAAACCGGCGCTGACTGAACTAATGAATTCTGTCTGTGTGCAGCAGACAAAGGAATTCACTCCGCAGCATCTTTATCTTCACCGACAACAATGTTTAAAGATGAAAAGATGCAAAAAAAACTGACGCGACTGAAGTCCTCGAGCGGACGTGTTGCTCTCCGTCCTCATGATTCATTTTCAGACTTCACCGGACAGTTCGATTGTGGTTTAAAGTGGTTAATATTCCCTCGATAATCAACCAATATTTGGGGCTTCAAAATGTCAGAAAATTGGGGGAAAATGGTGTCAAAATATTTGTTTTCGTCTGACCTCCAGTCCAAAACCCAAAGTGTCTTTCTTCCTCTCACTAAAGACAAAAGGAACGTAATAAATCCTCACTTTTAAGATGCTGGAATACAGAATATTTGGTTTTAAAAAGTGACCAAATCGAAATAGTAGCCGATAAATGTAGTTGTTTCCTTGTCGCAGTACTTTGAACACATCTGTTCCATCTGCTCAGTAGCAGGAAAACTTTTAATTTAAGCTTCAAATTTGTACCTTTTAACTGGAAATTTATCCAAATATGACTTAATACACAACTCTCATGCAGAGAAATGCTCAACCTCTTCACTAGAGATAACTGAAATTATCTCTAATAAAACCCTTTAAAAACAACGTGAGCGCTTTTGAGCTGCCTTGTGTCTGAGTTGTGCTCTACAAATAGACTCGTCTTGCTTTTTTTCCTGACGGGGGTTTTCGACCGTGGTTTCTTGAATATCTGTCGAGATTTCTGACATCTCCCCTTGAAAAATATCTTTCTCTTTTTGTTGATTTGAGGTCTTTTTCTCATGTCTTGAATCTCCTTTTGTCGGTGCTTAACAGGATCGTATCGATGTGGATGGATGAGTGAGTTCATGTCCTTCGTGCTTTCTTACTTGTGGTGGTTTCGATAAATCCCTCGCAGTCCTCCACTGAGAAATTGCGTTGGAGGAAAAAAGTGTCTGAGAAATATTAAATCTTTCAGTTTAAGTTGATCAGAAGTGAAGAATCTGATGCTGCAGCCACCAAATCGTGTCTCAAAATCTCGTAGTCGACGCAGCAAAACAACTTAATACTTAATTTTCTGCTTTCATGCCAGAGTTGAGACGTGAACCAACGAGCTGAACACTGAATTATATCCTGAAAACACAACGGCTGCAATTACTTGAGTAAATTTGGGCTGATTTTTGGATTATTCTCCAGCAATATGGCAGCAGATATTGTAAAGTGAGTCCTCTCTGGCAGCAGTTAGCGCCGAGAAGACATTTACAGCTATTAGAATTATGTCGAGGAGACATTTTCCTCCATAATAAACTCTCTCCCTACTCCATTATAATAGCAGCCATTACCCAAGATGCATCCCTGTCATGCCATCTCTGCGGACAGAGTGTGTGTGTGTGCGCGAAATGACGGGCTGATTGAGAATGAAACAATCAGCAGGCCAACACAAACACAGCTGTTTTATTGTTGCGCTGCTCAGATGTGCTTTCACAGGCAGACGGAGTGTGTGTGTGTGTGTGTGTGTGTGTGTGTGTGTGTGTGTGTGTGTGTGTGTGTGTTCATATAGAGCAAACAGTGACCCCACCTCCTGCTCTAATGAAAAGCTCTGGCAGTGTAAACTAATGCACAGGACACCCGTCATCTCGCTCCGTCTGTAGTCTTTTTGTCATTCTTGAAGCTGAAATCTGGGACGGTTTCATTAATCTGACAGAAACACTGAGTAGAAACGACTTAAACTAGATGAAAGATGTCGACGACTGAGAGTATCTAACACTAATCTAATGCTGCCTTAAAGCGAAACTCTCGCCAAAATTCATCCTCAGCTTTATTTGTGAATGTATAGGAGTCAAACCTTTGTGTAAAAGCTTAATTACGGCAAAAGAGGCACTTTTAAGATTTAACGTGTTTCCGTTTTCAGGTCAAACTCATTTTCAGTGGGAGTGCTACGGGCACTTTTATGATCAAAATCTCTATTTTTAAAACAGTAAGAAGGCTCGACGCAACATGAAACTTTGCTGGTAGCATCACCAGGGTCTCTACACATGAACACCAGCACTGAGAACATTGTTTGTGTACACACAGTTTGATAAAAAGAGCGTTTCTGAACAGCTCATGTTAGCAGCAGCTTGTTCCACTCGCTGCCTATCCCAGCTGACTTAGGGCGAAGGCAGGGGACACCCTGGACAGGTCGCCAGTCTATCGCAGTCTTAGCCGGAGTTCTGTCTGTAAATTCTACTTTTCTTTTCTATGCATGTAGGAGAGACAGTGAGGGCAGAAACAGAAAAGGTGGGCACCGCGTGATGCCAGTTTGGCGTTTGGCGCCGGCGTTCAGAGGGCACGGCTCGAGCATGAGTGCGCTGGGGAGGCAAGAAATAATACCTACGAGGAAGGAAGCGACGAGGAGGAGAGCGATGAAGGGGGGAGGGAGGTGAGAGAGGACGAGCAGAGGAGGGAGAAGGATGGCAGGGCAACGAGGGCAGACAGGCCTTGTGCCTTTGTTTGTGTGTGTGTGTGTGTGTGTGTGTGAGTCTGTACCTATGTCTTTTTGTGTGTGTCCCTGCGTCTTTGTACTGGCTAATCTAGGTGTCAGCAGCTTTTTGAGGCTTTTGTGCTGACAATAATCACACGGCGCTCCTCTTTTCAATTCATCAGCAACAACAACAAGGGATCACATGTCCCCCTATACAGAATCCAGAGAGCGAGGGAGGGAGAGAGGAGAGGAGAGGAGGGTGAGGACGGTCGGAGTTAAAGCGGCCATCGTGTTGCCTAGTTACCGCTCTGGGATGATGGCGATCTGGTGCACGTGGGCGGGCAACGCGCGGTCAACGCCCTCTGAACCCCTCGCCACCGAGCGTTACTAAAGACGAGCAGCGACAAGTACAATCACGCTTTTTTTTTTTTTTTTTTTTTTTTTTTCTTTTTTCAAAGAATAATTTATTTCATGTTGCAGTGTGATGGATAAACAATGAGTAAACCACTGGTCAAATCTGTAGCAAGCATTATTAATAATCATCATCATCATCGTCGTCATCAGAATAACATTAATAGGAATAATTATTTCAATTATAAATAATAACAATATCAGAGTGATCAGAGTAATTATTACATCTATACAAGCTACAAATATCAGCATTTTTGTCGTATGTCGTCTTTTTTTTTTTTTCTTTTTCTTCTTTTTTTCTGCTGTTAAAACCTTAAACACTTCACACATGACCCGGCCGGAGCAGCCGCCCCTCTCAGGCACCCAGAGCACAAAACAAAAGCTGTTTCCTCGATGGACGTTTGGTTACCTGTGGTCACTTCTGACGTCTCTGAACGTCGGAGGCAAGAGTTTGAGAATAGGCTGATTGTACCACCGAGTGTTGAGTCCTCTGTGCCAGTCCGAGAGCGCCGCGATGAAGGATGCTTGTGTTCACATGGCGCGTTAAACATCACTGTTAGTTTCTTGATCAGAAATATGGACAAAACAGTTTCAGAACTTCTTTTCTGCTGTTTGTCGGTGTCTCTTCTCTTCGACAACGATTCTTGGGCCTGATCTTGATATTGTGATATTAAATATTAACTACCGTCGTTCTGCTGTTTTCTCCTACTTCTCTAGACAGTAAAAGTCATAAGATGTTGTCATATTGTCTGAATTGTTTATTTTAAGTGGTATGTTGTATTTAAAATGATATTTTTTCAAGGTATTTCAACAAAACTGTAAAATGTCCAGTATCGTGTCAATGTACCACATAAGCCACGCCGTCAAATTTGAAATAAATGATCTAAAATGTGATGCAGACACACAGAACCAGAACAGCTCGAGTTCCACCAGGATCAGAATTGTGGCCACTGTGACAGTAAATCCACTTTAAAGCAACAGAGGAACATGAAGAACTTATTATAAATAAACCAACAGTGGTTAAACATGATACAGACTGTAGTAATTACGTAAAATAAGGCTTGGAATGGTCTTCACACGGCGTTTGGATGAACTCTTGTGACCGCTGTGTTTTCGTCTTTGATGCTCTGGGTGCCTGAACGCAACACGAACCAGGAGGGGGGCGGCCGAGGGAGGTTTTTGGGGGGCGAGGGAGCCACACAGTCAAAAAAAACAAAAAACAAAAAAACCCAAAACACCCAGTACGTCTCAGTACAGTAAGAAGAAGGAGGAGAGGGAAGTAAAAAGAGGAGGGGAGAAAAGAAGGGAAATAAACAACAACTAAGTGTGTTTATGCCCAGTTCTGTCCGGGCTCGGGTTAGGATTTTGGGAATGCTACTGTGCTTTCCTATTCAAGAGGTGTGTGTGTGTGTGTGTGTGTGTGTTGTGTATCTATGTGACTTGAGGGTTCATACGTAGAAGAGAGGCTGTAATCTTTTACAAAGGAGGAAAAAAAAAAAAAATACAGAAAAAACATCACTTTTTTTTTCCATCTTAAAAATGTCCATGTAACTTAAAAACATCCACAATAAAAAGATTTTTTTTTTTTTTAATATATTATCTTCTTTACTTTTAGTTCGCGCCCCCCCTGGACCCCCCCAGACCAGGTCGCAGTCTGAAGATTTGATCCGGCATCTTCCTCCAGAGAGACGGGGGGGATGAAGAGCGAGTGTGGACGAGGCAGCGGAGGGCAGCAAGGAGGAGCTTCTTCTTCTTCTTCTTCTGTAAGTGCAATGTTCAATTTCCACCGTTTTTAATCTATAAAAGTCTCGACGTAATCTGTTAATTTGAGCGTCGGCGTCGCTGAAGAGGAAAATCTTTGTTTTCTTTTACAAAACGTTTTCGAGGGCGGTTACGTCATTTTTCATCTGTTTGATGGACCAAAAAACAACCACCAAAAAAAAAAAAAAAAAAAACCTCTCCGGAAGTCGAATCACTTCAAGTCTCTGCAACCTAGTCTAAGAGTCTTCTCACGGTCCTCGGAGGGTTCGTCTTCCTCGCTGCGCTGCGCTTCCTCCCTCGCTGTAGTCAGTCGTGGAGGAGTTCTTGTAGGCAGTTGGGGGATTTGAACACCTCGGGGACCTCGCTGTCCAGTTTGCAGATCACCTTGTAGATCGCCTTCTTCCAGGACGGGTCTGCGTCCTTTCCGGCCACGATGGCGTTGAAGAACTCGCGCAGGGTCACCTGGGCCACCTCCAGAAATCGATCAGGAACCTGGGAAAAAAAAAAGGAAGCGGGGAAGAAAAGGGAAATCATGAGTGATAAACGTGCCTCGATTGTTTGAACCGAAGAGGAACTTTCCTTCGATCACCTTCCCCTTTCTCGTGCTCAAGATAAACAATTGAGTCGTTATGACTATGAAAAGGCTAAAAATGAAACGTTCTGCTTCTGTACGAGCACATTCACACCATGTAAGTAGACGAACGTGATCGCTGTGCATCTTGTTCCAGAAACGTCAAAAAACTCAGTTTGTTTGCTTTGATTTCCTTTCACAGTAAATTGCTTTACGTTGAAGCAGCCAGGTTACATTCTGCAAAATCTAGTTTCTGAAACTTTTGTATTTTCCTTCAGTCGCTCCTCTTCAGAACGCTATCGCCAAAAACCAGATTTTTTTTTTGCATACGGCACAATAATCTCTGCTCGATCGATCTGAGCACATGCGTATTTATACATGTGCATATCAGGCGTGAAAGCAGCCGATCGCGTGTGACATTTAGACTTTTAATTTTAGAAAAAGTGACTGAAAGATGATGCAGAATTTGGGCGTGCGAGTGTTTCAGGTGTCGGCGTGTTGCTATTCCCGTCCCGAGTTCTTCCTCGGCGCTCCAACTTCCTTAAATCTACTTCCCCCTTTCTTAACAGCTCTCAGCTGTGTGTGTGTGTGTGTGTTTGCTGTCAGAGTTCATATGCGCACACACACACACACACACACACACACACACACACACACACACACACACACACACACACACACACACACAAGCCATGACACGCTCAGTCCTTGACAATGGCAGGTGAACAGTTGTCTGTGATCTGTCAGCGTGTGTGTGTGTGTTGCAGCAATTGTCCTTTCCACATGCAGGCATAAATATACTGTCACCACAAGGCTTAGTGTGTGTGTGTGTGTGTGCACGCTCATAGCAGTGTTTGACAGTGGAACAATGGCACACACACACACACACACACACACACACACACACACACACACACATTTTTCATTCTTTCTCCTGCCCTTTCTCCCGGGGGCAAGATCGTTCAAAGACACTAAACAACCTCTCTGCTCTTTCTCTTTTTTCTTCTTCTTCTTTGTCTCTTTTTCTTGCATGCAGATGCACCAACACACACACACTCTGACTCTTCCAGACGAGGTACATGCACCCATACACCCTAACAAACACACACATACACACACACACACACACCTCGACGTAGAGGACGACAGAGTGCCGTCTGGGTGTAACCCCGTCACGCGTGGCAGGACATGCCAAGGTTAGCCGCCACCAGAACGGATGAATCACCCCACACGCACACACACACTCTCTCACACACACACACACACACACACTCTTACACACTCACACACACACCCTAAATGATTCCCTGGACTCTCATATACTCCGTCTACCCTCACCTACCCTCTCTCTCTTTTTAGCTGGCCCCCTGAGACCACAGTTATTTCAATGAGGCCCTCTGTCACTGTCTTGCTATAGACACTACTGTACACACACACACACACACACACACACACACACACACACACACACACACACACACACACACACTCTCTCTTCCTCGCAGACACCCTCAGGAAAGATTAAACTTTACAGGTGATATCGACGGCGGTGCAGACAAGTTCTGCTCTTATTTTTGTCGCTCTAGCCGTCATTTCAATCTAGATCCAGTCACATCGACCTCGCCGACGTCATTTCTTGGACAAAAATCGCTTTAATAAAGTCATTAAAGAAAGAGAAGAGAAACAGAGGAACCAACTTGGTGAGGAATTTGGTATATTTATGACTCTTAATAGGTTTAAAACGTGACGTAAAGTCCTTGACGTCCTCTCAGGTCTGCTCCTCGCCTGTCTTGACATCCTCCCTCCTTGAAGGTCAGAGGTCACCTGGCCTGTTTCTGTCCTGCGTCAGCTACACCACCCGTCCTCGTTCATTATAGCAAACTCTCCTTTAACTGCATTCAAAACTGAATATCTGTACGGAGAGTGTTTGTACGTTTGCTACCTCTGTCTGGTTGAAACGAACAGCAATCATCCCGTTTGGAAAAGGGGAGAAAAAAAAGAGAAAGAAATGAAATAACTCCAAATATTTCTGTTCCTATAAAAGGCTGAACCTTCTGGTTCCACCTCTGCAAGCAAACACAAAATAAAAAGCCCCAAAGTCAAGCTGCCGTGTGTTAACAGTTGCTGTGAAACGGCCCGGCGGGACAAATAAAAGTTGAAACCTGAGCTTGATCTTGAAGATGAATGTGCCTTTGAGGCGTCCTCTCCCTGCTGGATTACATCCCTTCATCCTGCAGTTGTTCACAAAGACTCTTTAACGTCTTCCCAGACGCTCTTCTGAATATTTCTTCCTCACTGATGTGAATATTGTAGATTTTTGAAGAAGAAATTGATCTTCTTCTAGTCAGTGTCACATCAGGGAAACGTGTGAAGCCTGATTGAACATCGCTCGGCACATCTGCTCGCCTTTTCTTCCCCTCTCGCGCTCGTTCGTCCGTCGTTTGATATCTCGATCAGAAGACGGGAGCAGATTCAGTGACCTTGACCTCGGACGAGGCCCTCGCCGGTTCAGCAAGACGATCGGTGCGTTTGAGGACGCTGTGCGTCATCGGGGACGAGGGAGGGAGAAGAAAAACAAAAAAGGGGACGCCGCCGATTCACAAAAACATGAGTGGAGCGAACGAAACGAGGCGGGGAGGATGTTGGGCGGCTCGTTGGGGGATCAGCTCAGCCGGACAAACACACACTCGGGTCCAGATGCCCAGATTTGTCTGGCCGTCGTAAATCAGTCCAATAAAGAGATCTAAATTAGGCCATCATCAATACAGATGGGCCTGTTTCCCCCGTGTGTGTGTGTGTGTGTGTGTGTGTGTGTGATTTACTCCTGGCTTGGATCTTGATACGGCGTCTAGTTGCCAGGAGGGAGAGCGAGCGAGCAAGGAATGGCGGCGGTGCAGGAGGGAGGAGGAGGGGAAGAGAAAGAGAAGATAAAGAGGAAGAAGAGACACTTGGTTCCCAGTAAACATAATTCGCATGATTGCTCCGGTTTGGTGGGTAAATATTGGATGAAGGGAGGCTCAATTACTCTCTCTTCACACACACACACACACACACACACACACACACACACACACACACAGAAGGACAAGAGCCCGTAAATCTCTAAATCGCTGCCCAACAAAGAGGCCTACTGGGACGCCTCCCTCCCTCCCTCGTTCCTCCTCTTCCTCTCATCCTCTCTCGCTTCTTCTTCTTCTTCTTCTTCTTCTTCTTCTTCTTCTTCTTCTTCTTCATCCTCATCTTGGAAAAACCCACTGAGTGTTTTATCACAGGCGAACTCATCACACTTAATTTAAGATATCTGAAGTAAGGAAAAAAGTTTCAAACAGATTAAAATCTACTACCTCCGCCTCTCCTCAAACATTTTTTTTTTTTTTTTTACGTTTTGCCACAATTTGCATTTTTGCAAATGGATCAATCTTTTTTTTTTTTTTTTTTTTGGTTTCGCCGTCTGTCTCGCGGCCTCGTTTGCATCGTGCTGATGTTTTTGTTATGGCTGAAAAGTTCTGACCCATCCTGTCTTTTCAGTATACGGAGGGGAAAAAAATGCAAAAATAAAAAAGCAGTCGTCTCAAAAACAGGAAGCAGACCGAGTTATTCTCTACGGTCGTCCACCTTTTTTTTTTTTTTTCTCGCCGCAGCAATAAGCACTTAGCAACAGTGACGTCCCGCTCTGCTAATTTAGTCATTTTTTACCGTGCTGCCGACCACGAGCACAAAAGGGCAGTGTTGCTCTAAGACTTATTTTTAGAATAAAGGAGAGCCTTTTTAGAAGTAGGTTACTTCTTCATGGATACGCTGCTCCATTTTAACACCTCCGGAAGAGAAGAAAACGTGCGGCGCAGCAACACAGACGCCAACAACACCCGGAGAACATACAGCGACTCTTAGATTCATCCATGACGGTCCGATCGGACGCGTGAGCCCCAGATAAGATGTTAGAGGGTTAATATGTAGTGCTGATGCCCCACAGCAAGAAGAACCTGGGCTGCAGACCGGGCCGGGCCTTTCTGAGCAGCGTTTGCATGTTCTCCTCATCTCCTTTGTTTCCTCTCTCCTTGTCTCCTCTCCCCTCCTCTTCTTTGCTCTCTTCTCCTTTCCTTGTCTCTTCTCTTGTTTCCTCTCTTCTTGTTTCCTCTCTTCTCCTTTCCTTGTCTCTTCTCCTCTTGTTTCCTCTCTTCTTGTTTCCTCATCTCCTTTCCTCCCCCCTCCCCTCCTTTCCTCGTCTCCTCTCCTAAATGAACGACTGTTTCTCCTCATTCTGTCACCATGACACTAACTGAGACGTCTGGTGTTTGTGTGTCCTCAGCTGACTCTACCCGTTCACCTCCCCATACATCTTTCCACCTGCGCACACGCACACGCACACACACACACACACACACACACGCATACACACACACACACACGGCTCTTAAGACATCGCTGTGCAAACACCATATGTCTGATTCTCAAGGTATACAAACAGAAGGAGACTATCTGTGTGTTTCCACCGCCTCCCTTTAGCGTAGCGGGGCTGTGACCATGTTTACTCAAGTGTGTGTGAGTGTGTGTGTGAGTGTGTGAGTGTGTGTGTGTGTGAGTGTGTGAGCTCACGTTTACACGCACCGCTTGATCATTGATCATTTTTCAGCTCGCTCGTCCTTTTTCAGATCTTTTCTTTTTGTAGTATCGACACAAGGTGTTACTCTTTTCAATTTCAGATGACCCTCGCACACACAAGTAAACACACACATATACACACTCGCCATTTTGTTGCCATTCATTTGCTCCGTGGCCTTGAGGTCCACTCCGCTGTTGGTCAGTGGGGTATTTTTCTATCATTGAGACAATACTGGAACTCTTTCATGTGCTGCTCCTTCTGTGGACCGAGCAAATGCTGTGCGTGTGTGTGTGTGTGTGTGTGTGTGTGTGTGTGTGTGTGTGTGTGGAACTGAGTGGACATATCATTTTTGTGCCAACACACAAGCATCTGCTTCCTTTTTCCTCCTCCTCCTCCTCCTCTCGCTCACTCTCCCTCTCTTACCCTGCTATCAGGCCTGGCTTCAGTCACACACACACACACACGCACGCACACACACACATGCTGGCAGGAAAATACGAACACACGAACACACACACACACACACACACACACACACACACACACACACACACACACACACACACACACACACACACACACACGTTGTGTTGGGGAGTTGGGACTGTTCCTCTTCTTCGGCTCACGGTGGCTGAACACCTTATGTTTGTTTTTCCATCTTCGTCTGCACTCCTGTTTTTTTTTTTTTCCCTCCCCGTCAGACTGAGCATGCTCAGTGGCTCCGGCCTCACGCTAACACCGAGTCATACGACATAACGACACCGCTTATTAATTTCATTTCCAAAAACCAGGAGCACCTTAACAAACTGTGAGCTGCAGTGTTTCTGTACGAGCAGAATAAATGATTTGACATGACGCCGAAAAAAACCTTCAAGTCTCCCCCCCAAAAAATCCAGGTACACTGAAAAAACAAACAAAAAAAACCACAGAAAGATGAACATGGCGATGAAAGGCAGTCCTTCCACAGCCACGAACCTTGAGTATTTAATCATGAGCCCGATGAAAGGAGGAGAAAGAAAAATGCAAATGCAGATCGAGCATCTTTTTTGTCACATTCAGAAACCTGAAAGCCCTCAAGGATTTGACACTCGACGCAGAAGTTGCAGCGGCAGGACTTGAGACTCGACTCAACCCTCGTTTTTTTTTTGTTTTTTTTTTTTTAAAGGAGCACTGCGCTGTTTTGGGGAACATTTTAAAGGGCAACACAATCGTACTGCCTTACTTTGTTTTATATGTGGCGGACCCTGCCACCTTTCCTCGCTTCAGTGTTCTGGAACCGTGTTTTCCTCTCTAACGTTACAGCTCAGCGGAGGAGGACGCCATCAAAGTAACCAGGTCGGCCACATGCAGTATTTAACGCAACGCAGACGTACGGAATATTTGTTTTTGTTGTGAACTGTCCCTTTAACTCTAGCGGTTCAGTGTATCTTGGCGGCCGCAGGGGAATTCTTGTGTTTCTGCTGCATCGCACATAAATAGCTCAGACAGTTCACCTGCCGCCGAGGTGCTGTCTGACACAGTCACCCACATTCACAGCAGACAGATAGCAGCCATTCTCCAAAGAGGAGCGCGATCACACGTCAGCCGGACATCGCCGACGGCTAAAGAAAAGTCAAAGCGTCTTCGGCGGCGACGGCGGCCCCTCGGGGTCACAAATCCTTTCGCCAGCTGCCGTTTAAAAGTGTGAAAACGATGGTTAGGACGTGGAGGCTGAGGGTTCCTCCAGGACATGAGCAATATGTTTCCTTTCTCTGCTGCTCTTTTGTCAATCGGCCACTGATCTCACTGTCACCGGGACAATGGCGATAAAGTTTCTCTTTGTTCGGACGGCATGTGACCGAGAGGAAGGGTCTGCGTCCTGAGATTGCGTCTGTGTGTGTGTCTGTGTGTGTGTGTGTGTGTGTGCGTGTGCGAGGCGTCTGTTCTCACCATCTCATGAGAGAGTGTGTGTCTTCGCGATCGCCGCGGCCTCTGCGTTCGAACACGTGCTGCGCTTCCTTGGCCCGGTGTGTGTGTGTGTGTGTGTGTGTTCTGTGCTTCCTTGTGTGCGTGTGTGTGTGTGTGTGTGCAAGTGTGTGTCAGCCATAGAGGACAATAGCGCGGGTCATCTGACTGAGAGGCTGCAGACCACTAGTATCACATGACGGAGGCTGAAGGCCACGTCTTTGTTAGCAGCCCTATTGTTAAAAGCTAAGGAGACAGCTGGGGAAGGGAATCACTGCACACACACACACACACACACACACACATATTCACACACACACACACATACAGGAAGACCATACACATGCACACACACACATACGCCGCCCCCTCGTGACTCCAATCAGGCTCGGTGACAAAGATGATGCCTTCTTCTTTCTCGACTGGCATACTAAGACACTCACACACACACACACACACACACACACACGCACACACACACAGCGAGCAGATAGCTATAATTATCGTGACAGAATCTGGCAGGTGGCATTGTCTGTACCACACCGCTCTCTGAAGGAGACGCCGAGGAAGACTTACTTACTTACTCAGAGCTCAGACTCGCCGAATGACACTGAGTGACAGCGACAAAGAGTGTGTGTCCACATAGCTTAAGGGCTTGTGTGTGTGTGTGTGTGTGTGTGTGTGTGTGTGTGTGTGTGTGTTCAACAATGCATGTACTCGTATGTATCTGTGTCTGACTCCTGGCAACTACGACTCGAAAACGTTACCAGTTTAAGCCGATGGGAGCTCGACTTCCTCGAGTGTCTCTCAACCTCCGGACGAGACTTCTGGTTGCTTTTAAATACGAGGCGCGAGGTTTTGACGCCTTTATGTTCCAGAAAAGATTTATACTGAAGTGTTTACTCAAGTGTTCAAGTAGCCAGCAGCTGACTATGGTCTCATCTAATGTCTAAAGTTCGCCCGTCCGTCTTGCCCCCGATGGACTCAGAAATATAGACGGCGAAGCTGAATCTTAAACATATTTTGTACTAGACCAACTAAAACGCCGTCTCCAGGGATTGGAGATATCTTCCTTGTGTTGCGCCTGCTGCTCCTCTGTTAATGCCCACCTGTGTTCACCTGGTGAGACAGTTAAACTTGTAGAATAAAATGACAACGGCGAATCTGTGATAACTGATAAATTCGTCCACTCGCCCAAACCCTTAAACTTGAAAGACAGAGTTTTAGTGTCTCGCGATGGTCTGAAACTCAGTTCCAGAGGTTTTGCTGCCCTTTTTTTTAACATATCTAATAAGGATTTAATGCTAAATTCTCATATGCTCCTTCAAATTAATATCATAGAGCATGAAACTGAAACTGAATGGTGGGAAAGAGGCCAAAAACAAACACCTATTGTATTGTACAGGATCCAAAGTTTCCTTGATTGACTGACTTCCTGTGCAAAGTGTTGCTCTGCCGTGATCAGATGATGGAAAAACAAATAATAAAGACAATAATAACAATAATTAGAGGTCCTACATACTTAGAAGAGTGTATTAACCTACAGAAATAGAAGTATAATTTTTCCAGGCTCAGAATGAAGGAGGAGAAAGAGGGAGGAGAGGAAAAAGAAAAGCAGGACAGGTGTAGTCGTAGTGTGTGTGTGTGTGTGTGTGCGTGCCTTCTGGGTAGGTTACAAACAGAAGACAAAGTGTGAGGACAAAGAAAGACGAGGGAGACGTGATGAAGTTAAGACTAACGGGCTGAGACGGATGAATCCTTTATTTTAAGCGCAACAAAAATTATGAAAAGCATCCGAGACAATGCCAGAATGAAACCCAAACTTCAGCACCGAGGCGAGCGGTGCTTCTATGAGTGGAGGACAATCCGATAGAAAAGAAAAAAATCCCACTTTTTGAGAATCGATTTCTGAGAGGCGGAAAAAGATGAAGTGAGCGGATGAATGACGGAGAGACAAAGAATCTAAAACGGCGGAGACAGACACGAGCAGTCGAGCCTTTCATGAAGAGCACAGCTTATGAAACCAGATAGCCCTGAAATGTGAGTGTGTGACCACTCTGTGGCCTCCAGGTGTGTGTGTGTGTGTGTGTGTGTGTGTGTGTGAGTGTGTGTGTGTGTGTGTGTTTGTCAAAGTCAAAGGGCAGATTTTGGTAGCAGCCACACCCACCCTTCACAGGAGAGTATCTCTGCTCATTCAGACGGACACAAATGAGGATCTGTGTGTGTGTGTGTGTGTGTGTGTGTGTGAGAGAACATGTATGTGTATGTGTGTGTGTTTGTGTGTGTGAGGCGCAGCTGTGCCGTCGTTTGGTGCTGACAGAGCCAGCGAGGATCCTTGAACTGGAAAGATGAGAACGTCCTCTAGAAGGATTCATAAAAACGTCTCATTGTCCCTCTTCAGCCGACACACACACACACACACACACACACACACACAAAAATATGACAACTTAATCCTTTTACAAACTGTCGGCCTCTAGTCCTGGTATGTTCGACCATCCGGCCCAAGTGAGTAAATGAGAATCACCATTTACTCCAACGTGCTTTAAAACCTCATGTTTTCTAGTCGTAATCAATAACTTTCTGAACACAAAACGCTGTTATCCAGAGCTAAAGGGTGGACGAGTTGGATATCTTTCACGAATCGCGTACAAAAAAACACTTAGAATGAGTTGTTTTAGCTGTATTCATCTCCACTATGTTGACCCTTTGCAAGTGTTTCCAGACACGACTGTTTTTCCGTCGTCCAAATCCCACAAAGAAGTCAAAACACCGGCTTTGGTTTAAAAAAAAAAAATGGCGGTCATGTGCTCGGTCATGATAACAACCCTGACGTGAGCGGTTCTTTGGTCCTGACCAGCAAAGTGTTTTTCTAGTCAAATTAAAACACTCAACGTAGTCTAGTCTGCTCTGATTGGTCAGCTCTCGCAGGCCTGAGCAAGCACCACCCACTGTATTTTTGTGACATCACAACGGCACTTGGGTTCTGACGGCTCATTTGACGGCACAGTTTCCGTATACGGGCAGTACGCTTTTCTCCGTACACACACATAATGTTCATTATGAGAAGCTAAAATATTGTTTCAAACGGATGAAAATACTGGAAAAAAAGAAACAGTTCCTGGTTTTTATAATCAGGTCCACACAGACTTCGCTCCACTCGCTTCACACTCGCCAAAGCAAAGGTGCGCTTCAAATGTCGTACCAAAACTTTCAACACTCAGAAGTTACGAGTGCCATGCCCAATGCTGCTGGCAGTCCAAAGCAACCGCTCGTCAATCTGTTCTCAACACACACACACACACACACACAAAAGAAGAAGAAGAAGAAGAAACAGAGGAAACGTTTCTCTTCCTCTTGGCAGAAGGTGGAAGCGGACACCTTTCCCCGAGCGTCCTGGCAAAGAAAACCTCTTTTTGTTTCCCCTTCTTTTTTTGTTATTCATTTGAAGAGGAGTCTCTTCCTTTCCCCTTCCTCCAGCTTCATTTTCCTTTCTTTGCCTTCCTCATTAGCAAGTGGGCAGAGCTGCAATTAGGACAAAATTGTTTCAGAGACCGGAGGGAGGGGTGGAGGAGAGAGGAGACGGACGGAGATGGTGATGGAGCGAGGGGAGAGGTAAACAAGAAAGAAGAGTTGAAAGAATGTGGCTGGAGCGGAGGAGGAGGAGGAGGAGGAGGTAATTAATGAAGCCGCTATAATTACTGGGGCCTGTTTACGCCAACTTCGGAAGACGGCGCACACACACACACACACACACACCGCGACACACAAATTGCACTCACCTTTTCGGCGGCGGTAATCTGCGACGACTGTTTAAAATGCCGCGCGTGTTCGTTGACTAATGACACGAGCTGCTGCTGCTTCTTCTTCTTCTTCTTTTTTTATTTCATCTTTTCTTTTACAACCCGTCAAAACCACAAAACACTGCGCCGACCAAAAAAAACATAACAAATGCAAATGATTTAACCTTTGCGAGGCCTTCGTTGAGTGTTTTAATTTGACAAATTTGATTTCTTTTTTTAATGGTTAGAAATAAAAGCTGCTGTGGCGTGAAGAGGAGGAGGATGATGATGATGATGATGAGCGTGGAGAGGAGAGGGGGAGTCGGGTGGGATGAAGGAGAGGAGAGGACGAATGAAAGGGGGATAAGAGAAGATGATAAGGAGGCGAGAGAGAGAGAGCACAGAGGACAGAATCAGCAGGAAGGGAGGGAGGAGAAGGGAGCAAGGAAGGAGAGGAGGAGGAGGAGGAGGGGAGGTGTGATGGGGGACAAACCAAGGTGGAACTCTGATGATGCTAAATTTGGCAAAAGGAGACGACTTCTGTGTGTGTGTGTGTGTGTGTGTGTGTGTGTGTGTGTACGTCGGGAGACTTGCTGAATCGGCCGCGGTTCCAGTTTCACGCCTCTGAGTTTGACAGAGGAGGTGGGGGGAGAGAACGGAGGAGAGAGAGAGAGAGAGAAAGGGTCCCCAGCCGGTAATGTTCCCTCAGGGCGGACGGACGAAAAGGATGGAGGGATGGAAGGAGGCGGGCGGGGAAGAGGACAAAGTACACCTACCTTTGCAAAGGACGCACCTGAACAGTCGGAAGTCTTAACCACCGATACGTGTTTTACTTTAGTCTCTTCTCTTTTCATCCAGCTTTTATTGTGAAAAGACTCTGTGGCGGGTCGAGCCCGTCTCTTCACACGAGAAGTGAATTAAAAAAAAGATAATCGCTAAAAATCCGCCGATGGAACGAGTGAAGTTTAACTTCAAGATTCGATTGTGTCTTATAAGTGTGAAACTGCTTGTTTGGCATGAGTCTGATTTGGATCCGGTTCAATATGTTCTGACCCATAAACACCAAAGAGTCCTGAGTTTCCAAACTGTACAAACATGCTGCTTGACTTCGTCCTATATCACAGTAAAAGCATCAGTTTTGGGCTGTTGTCTGACAGAACTTGTTATTTATCTAAACAGTTCAACTGTAAACTATTAAAACAGACGCTGACTCGACAACCAGAGTTCGGATTTCCAGCGAACGCACCACGCACCACCAAGGAGTCCCCCCCCCACAAAAATAAACCAAAAACAGCTGCTGCTCATTAAACTAAACTATAAATATTCAAACTCAGTGATCACCGTGGTGTTTTGCCTGTCTCAGTTTACTGGCATCAGGTGTCTTTCGATTCGATTTTCATATCGCGTGAACTGAACCGAAGCTAATGAACGCAGCTGATCGAGTTAAAGAATCAATAACTGATGTGTGACCTGAAGCCTCGAATATGCAAACTCCTCACCCCCCCCCGGCGTGAACCTTCACCCCTAAAAATAAAACCCTGGTGATGACGGGGCTCAAATAAACACACACACACACACACACACTCACAGAGGTTATTTGCATGTGTGTGTTTGTTTCCTGTGCAGGTTCTTTACATACACACCTGTGAAAAGCTACCTGACTCTTGCTATGCAAAGCAGTTCCTTTTAAAAAACAGAATACCTCCAAGTCTGCGTGTGTGTGTTCCAACCAAGCTTAAACATTTCTCTCCCTAAGCAAAAAAGGAAAGTGTGTGCGTGTATGTGTGTGTGTGTGTCAGCGGCGAGGTGTGTGTGTGCGCTAATGGACATCTAAATGCTGCTGATGTTACGTTGAATAGTTTAAGGGCCCTCAGGTCCCCTTAGACCAATATTGGGCGAGGGGAAAAAAAAAAAAGTGAGCGAGGGAATGTGACTTCTGCAAATCGCTCTGACAAGGACACCCGCGCCTCGAGCGGCGTCCTCTTTCGCCTCATCGAACACACACACACACACACACACACACACAAAAACACACACACGTACTGCGACATCCACACCTCAGCAGAAAAATCCGTGAGGTGACTGTTGCGCTCTGAACAGCTGACTTGCTAGAGGACGTTTGTGCGAGTTGTGCTGAATCCAGTTTTGATTCAGGGTTTTTGTTTTTTTTTTTTAAAAAAGAGGAGCTGTCGGTTAGCGACGAGCGTCTTTAGTCCACGTCTGTCATCGCGATCTACGCTTACACACTCACTCTGGTTACAAGTTAAACAACGTGTGTCCTTTGAAGACCAGAGAGACACTCACATGTACCGTTTTTTTTTTTAAATTAAGTTATCAAAGACGTCTTTCAGGTCACGTTCTCTCGTCTTACCTCGAAGTCGTTGGCCTTGTTGTAGTGCATGTTGAGTGCCCGGAAGAGCTCGGACTCGCGGCCCACCGCCAGCTCCTCCACGCCGGTCACGCCCTCGTTGATGGCCTGCCGGGCGAACTTCTCCATCTGGATGTAGTAGAACTCCCGGAAGTTGCTGAACCACTTGATCAGCTGCGAGGTGATGCAGCGGTTGAACTGCAGGAAAATCAAACCACCACGCGTCATCAGATGAGTGAGCTACTGTTAGCCTGTTAGCTCGGTTAGCAGTGCAGCTAGAGAGACCACTAGGGCAACACCGCTGTTTCTTCTCATTCTGCTGATCATTTTCACCCATTTTTGAATGTTTTTAACCAAATTTCTCACATGTTGAAGGAATGTAACAGATTCTAAACATTCTTTCAAAGGTTTGGACAGATTTTAAGGAGCAGATTTTACGCTTCTCCGTCTGATGCTGCTGTGGATTTATTGCAGCACGGCGTCTTGTTTGCTTTTCATACCTATTTGCATTGTGATATGTCATCAGATTTGACTCCGTATGAGCGCTCGCTTTGGATCATGGAAAAACATCTGCATATAATTTGTTTGAGTGCATATTTCATGCAGTCGCAGCTTCTAAAACGCACTCGTGTCACTGAAGAAGCTGTAAACGTCCCACCGAGGTCAGAAAATTAAAAGAGATGAGCTTTTTGTGTCTTTAAAATTAATCAACCAGGCAGCTTTTTTTAAAAAAAAAACACTAAGAATTTCTACTCTTCCTGTTTCTCTCTCATGGTTTTTTTTTTTGTCAAATGTGTTAATCTGAAATCAAGCCGCCTTTATTTCGGTTTGTTTACAGCAGCTTCAGTCTCGCTCGAGTGGACACTGGTGATATACTGACATTTTCCTTGTGCGTGAACATACTCCAATTAACTTTGACTAAAATATCTGTAAAACATTTCTTTTTATCTGCCTCATTAGCTGTCTACACCTTGAGGGTCCTCGCTAGGAAAAAAAGAATAATCTGCCCCTAGAAACCGTCCCGATCAAACAAGAATGACCCAAATATTATCTTATTGTTTTGCCTTTTCGGACCGAGCTGAACCAACATTAAACAATCGTCTTCAAACAGCGTTTCTGCCCCGCAGGCCTCGACAGCACGCTGCAAAAAATGTCGTTTAAACATTACATCGCTTGTGTTTAACATTAAATATTCCATTAATTACCATCTTTTAAACTTTTGCGAAATGATACATTAAACACACGTTTGTATGTATCACACATTTTTTATATTTAGTCAACTCATAAGTGTTTTAATTGAGTGGAGGACGTAAAGACGTCATTGTGTTGACAAAATATCATTTTAACACACAAATCACGCTTTTTTTTTGTACTTCCTTCATTTAAGATGTCGGATTTCTTGTTTAATCAACTCGTTAAAGCTGTTTTTAATGACCAACTATGAAGAACAAATACTTCCTGTTTGTATTTTTATCTCACGAACAAAGAAACTTGGTGACAGCTTAATTAACACAGTGATGTGAAAACACCACAAGCACAGAAATAACTGGCAAAGACGTCACTCTGTTGACAAAATATTAATTTAACACACATATCGCTCTGATAAAAATGTTACGGTTGATTATCTTTTGTACCTTCTACATTCAAAAAGCCACATTTCTTGTGTTGAATCGACTCGTGAGTCGACTGATATCGACTCGCTCTTTGCATTTTCCCGGCGTAGGGAAGCAGCTGAGTGAAAGTGTACGTGTGTTTGTGCGTGTGTTCGGCGGAGGGGAAAAACGGCTTTGATACGGAGATTAAGCTCGGTATTGTTACAAGACATTGTCTATCGAGGGGAAACGAGGGGACGAGCGAGAGAGACGGAGGGAAAGAAAGAAAAGAAAAGAGAGAGGGAGAGTTGAATGGAGGGGAGGCAGCACGGAAAAAAGGAATGCAGAGCGTGGACGATGACAAGAGAGAGGGAAAGAGATATTTTTTCAGGAGCTGTCAGAGAGGGTGACATAATGGAGCATAATTGGGAGGGTGTGTGTGTGTGTGTGTGTGTGTGTGGCAGAAGGAAAAAGGGAGTTTTTTTTTTTTTTTATAAAGCGGAGTGACGGGAGGGGGGGGATGTTTTTGACCCACAAAGGAGTTACGTGACAACTCGGCAATTAACCCGCAAAATATACACGAACACGACGATGTCGTCCGTCAGAGATACAACTCACAGGACACCCTCGAACTAACGCGACGTTCAGGTTTACGTATATAAAGACTATAAAACATATCATAATCACGTCCATGGATGTGAGATGAGATCTGAAGGATTCATCTGTAAAGGCAGTGAAAGGTTCAGGTTCACTCCAACAGCTGACCTGCTAACCTTTTTATTAAGGTGAAGCCACGTGCTTGCTTTTTAGCAGTTTTTACAGACTCTGTCTTTTCGATGGCGTGCCGTCTAGTTGACCACTTGGACAAAAAGCTACAAGCCTGATTACGTTTTTTTTCTTTTTGCCATCTGTAGATGACTTTCGTATCAGGACGAGGACGATATGACGGAGGAGTGAGAGCTACACGAGACAGCAGTTCGCTTCCAGCTTCGACGGACAAAACCAGGTATCTTTAGTTAAATGTACTCGCCATGTTTCCCTGAACAAGTGGTCTTTGTGCCTAAACCCTAACTCAGGGTTTCTGCAGGTTTGAACAAGTCAAATTTGAGACTTTTTAAGCCTTTTTAAGACCCTGCAGAAACCCTGTAACTGGGCCTCATGAGTGTCACGGTCACAAGATGAAAAACTGAGTTACGTTGATGCATCGTGCCTAAAAATAAAAAAATCTGAGCCAGCCGACCTGATAATTTTCCTCTCAGCTGGGAAAGATATTCCAGGAATGACTCCACATGTAGACAGAACACAAACATGCACACACTCACACCACCACCTGCCCTCCCACCACCACCACCACCACCACCCGCCCACCGTCCCGTCCAGCTCATCACAATCAGCACGAACCAAAAAAAACAAGAGACAAAAGACAGAATGGGGAGACGAGAGGAGGGGCGGCAGCGGGAGGGGGCCAAAATGCTGAGCCTGAGGAATGCCATTTTCTGTTTACAGCGAAAAGGGGGAAAGAGAGAGTGTCAGAGAAAGTGTCAGGGTCCCTCCCTCCTTCCCTCCTTCCCCTTGATGGCGGGTGTTGTCAGCCCCTCCAGGCCATGTTGGAAGGGCAAACACACACATCCTTTAAGAATCAGCCCGCTTCAACCGGATTCGTCGCAGCTCGGCACATTTTTATTAGAGGACAGTGTTGAAAGTGCACGATCGACACAAAAACGCACGAGAAGGTTTCCTGTGGATCCTGGAAGAAACGCTGCTGCAGGAACTTTTTTTTTTTTTTAAATGATGTTTTAAGGCAGTTTTGCTTTAATAGACAGTATACACACACCGCGGGGGGGTGTTTGTGTGTGACGGCTGTGAGTCAGACTCAAAACCACCAATGTATTGTCTTTTAAAGTAGTTGTTGGTGTCTTGCTTTATTTTTAATGTCGCGCTGCCAAATGTTTTGGTTTCACACGGACATGGGACGTCATTGAAAACCTTCAATGCACATTTTAAAACCAGCGTGGGATCATGGGAGCTGATGTCTTCACTGTTGGCGGACTGGGGATGTTTAAGTCTGTTAACGCAAAATTAAACCTAAAATAAAATTACAGATTTTTCTTGGTTGTGCAACTACAAATGTTGCATATTACATCTTTAAGTTAGGCCCATTTGGACCCCCCAAAAATTGTTTTTTTAACAAGGAACAGAACCAATTAGATGTCAGTGTGTTCAGTCTCATTTGTTAGCTTGCAGGATATCTCTTAAATCGCACAAAATCTCAATGGAGTTTGGTGGAAACTGCAGTTCACTACAGTAACATTAGACAAAGCTTTATTTTAATATTGTGACGTTAAAGATGGCCTAAATAATTAAAAATGTATCGTTTAGTTTCTTGCTGAACGTCTGCAGTGTCCCTGCAGCCTTCACTGTTTATAAAAAGTCAGCTTTAACAGGATTCAAACACTAAACTGTGGTAATTACTCAGGTTCAGATCTTTCTGTATCGATAGACGAGCTGTTGCCGTTTCATATCCTGACGTTGCCAAATTGGCTGTGTAGCTCTAATTGACAAGACGGGTGAGAGGCGGGTTGGATGCTAATTGATTCCTGCTGAGACGGCGGCAATCGAGACGTCGCCCCAGCCTCTCAAGGCGAGAGACTTCGGGGGCTCCCGCTGATGGATGTGTCGCCGTTTTTTTTTTTTTTTTTGCTCGGTTGTGTGCGTGCGTGTCTGACGCTGGCGGGGAAAGTTGTGGGAAGGAGCTCCCCGAGCCAGCGAGCGTCTAATTAATCCTAACTCCTCCAGTCTTAACGAGGTCTTAATTACTCTGGCTGACTCTCTCAAGACGAGACGGCAGGGACCTCGGCGTCTCGCGCTAACATGTATGATTGTCTGGTCAGAAGGCAAGAGCTTTCACTGCGCAATTAAGATCCCGTGTGTGTTTGTGTGTGTTTGTGTGCGTTTGTGTGTGTGCGTGCTCGCTCGTCTGTGCATAAAACAGTCGTCGGCTTCAACCCACTTCCCACACGGAGCGAGGCGGCCATTGTGCGTAAGAGGCTCATCTTTAAGAACCAGTTTTCCCATAGACAAAGTCCATTCAAGTCCAATTAGGGGAAGCCATTCAAGGGCCCCAATTCCCTTACAGTGAATCTGCCTGATCCTCCTAACACATGCTACTTATTGTTCCCGGGGAAGGAGGGAGGAGGAGTAAGGGTGGGAGAAAGGAAAAAGAGAAAGGGACACTGACCCGGATTCTGGAAATATGGTAATAATGAGGGTAATGAATGCAGTGGGTTCAACGAGATGGGACACACACATGCACAGACAGACAGCAACAGGGCGCTAACACACACACACACACACACACACACACACACACACAAACGAAAGCCTTGAAAAGAACAGCCTCACTCATCACAAACAGGATTATCCACGATTCATTTTCAATAATATCTGCAAGAGTTTTCCTCCCCCGTTGATAAATATGGCGGATTAAGCGGGATTACGACTCAATTAAAAACTCAAATCTGACTGTAAAGCGTTATTTGCATAGAATTTGAATAATAAGAAACAAGTTTTCCTTGAAGGGCGAGACCGGAGATACGCTCGTCTTACTGTCGGCAACGACGAGTCGCGGGTCGTGTCCGTTTGTCGGCGGTCGGTTGGTTTGCAACCCGGGTTACATGAAAACTACAGAGCGGATTTTCATGAAACTTGGGTGGAAGATGGTCCTCAACCCAGAATAGACCCCTTTAACTTTTGGTGAATTTCCGATAATGTTTACTCACTTTCTTTTACACTCCAATAAAGGCCGTTTCTGACACATTTGTCAGTTTCTCAGGGATTAATCTATAGATCTTGATGAAGATAATCAGGTGTATTTAGGTGGCTGGTATCTGAGTGAAAACAGTTTGATGCTGACATCTTTTATAGAGTATATGCATTTAGTAATTACGTCTCTATTTAGTAGATTTAGTTGTAAGTGGCGGGGTCTGCCAATCCCACGCAGGGCCCAAATTGACAATTTTAAGTCCGTTTTTTTTCTGTTTTAAGTTTCTGATAAATCAAAATCTCTGGCATTTATAATTTAAATACAGATTTCTTCTCCAGATTTGAAGACAGAAGAAGAAAAATGTGTAAAACTGATTCTGGTTATTCAAAAATAAAAGCTAAAGCTAAAATTATTAGCTCTACATTCCTATAGAAACATGTTTTCATTCCGATAAATCCCACCGCTTGCTTGTTTGTTTGTGGTTCTGACTTCAGTTACAGATCGGGCTTGTAATGCCGTCCATCTGCTGAGGTGGTTCGATGCCAACGCACCGCCAACATCTCCTAATCTAAATCCATGTTTGTCGAGATGAAGAGATTAATTGAATATCAGTTTGGAGATAAACAGATTGGGAGACTAGATTAGTTCTAAAAGCCAATATCAATTTTCAAAAAAAAAAAGATAAACTCATCCTGTGAAGCCGGTGCATTAACTCATCAGTGCTTAATTATTCATTGTCCAAATTAAAGCCTCGTAAAAATATTAAGCATCTTTACTCGGATAACTGAAAGTACGACTTGGACACGACGAGTAAGCTGATTATGGAAAAAATGATCAATGTCAGCACGTAGCAGTTTTCAATCGTTTTCCCCAAAGTGACGTTGATGCACAGTTGTGTTAAATCTGAAGATAGCATTAGCGTTAGCTCGTCACTGTGAACGTTTATATTCATACATTTGGAAATGTGTGATGTATGTTTATAGTTTCTGAAGTTTGAAAAGACTGACAGGTGCAGCAAACGATTATTTTCATCATACATAAATTTTTTAGTCTATAAAATGTCCCATCATCCTCAGCGTGGGTCGAAGTAGACTCTCATTTGTATCAAATGAGAAGAAGAAGCAGCCACAAAAACAGACAAACTGGACTCTTGTTGTTGGAGTAAAGTCTGATCGAACTGTCAGAACTAAGTTGTGCAAGTTTCCTCGAAGCCACTTTGTCAGATTTCACAGTGCAGGCGCAGGAGCTGAATAGCTGCCTCCTAAATTTGGCATTTGTGTGACAGAAATGACGTTTTGAGTTTAATCGATATAAAGCCGGGAAGTGAGCCGTGACCACAAATGATCTGTTGATCAGCTCGCCCAGGATCACGTGTTGACACCAGGTGTAAACAGGCTCCATGACGCCCTGATGGACTCCCGGTTAATGACGGATCACACATACTGGGAGCAGGTAGGGCTTAGCAACCTTGTGTTTGCCTGGCAACCCGGTGTCCACAGCGACCCTTGTTGCCATGGCAGCCGATGAGGATGTGGCACTGCCACGAGGAAGTGGTCACCGCAGATATGAGCCAGCTGGTGTGTGTGTGTGTGTGTGTGTGTGTGTGTGTGTGTGGCTGCTCATTTGAATACAGCGTCCTGAATCCGTGGAAGAGCCGTATGCTGCCTTTTTTTTTTCTTTTTTTTTTTGCAAAACACGTAGCGGCCTGTAAACACGGGACAATCAGCAGCTTTGTTTTAAAGCTGTTGTTCTGTTGTCATCCCTTTCATTTGTTGTTTGTCTCCCCCACCTCCTCCCTCCTCCCCCCTCCTCCTCCTCCCCCCTTCACTCCCCCCTGTTGCCGTCTCAACACACAAACTTTCCATCATCTCCCTTTTTCCTTCCGGCTCATTTCCCTCATCTTGGCTCTCACTTTTTTTTTTACTCCCTTTCTTTTGCTTTCTCCACTCTTTCTCTCCACCTGTGCATCCGTAACATCACCAACTGCACTTGTGATCGCTTCTGTTTCGAAGGAAAAGTTCAACTTCTCATTTCATGTAAGCGAGAGTGAGAGTGAAAGTGTGTGTGTGTGTGTGTGTGTGTTTTGGGTGAGAGGGACATATAAAGGTTGAGGTCATTGTGTGTGTGAGAGGGAAAGTGGGCGTCGACACCCCCTCCTCCTCAAACCCCCAGCCGATTAAGGCCAGGAACTCTAATTATGCTACAAAGACGTGACAGACTGGAGCGCCCATCTGCGCCATAGGCTCTCTCACACACACAACACACACACACACACCAACAGAGTAACGGAATAACGCACAAAAAGAGCAAAACTGAATAATATCAGATGAGAAAGTGCACAAAAGTCACAAACAGAGAAGTCGGTGAGGAGATGAACGATCACAAAAACACTCGTACCTGTTTACAACCGTTCATCCGGAAAACACACTGACGTGATTCCTGAGATCTGATTCTGAACATTTAACTTTTGAGTTCGCGCTCGGCCTGCGACGCTTCTCGAGTCACAAATCAGGACACGAGTCGCTTCTTCCCGCCTCCAAAAATGTGCTAAATTGGCCTTTTTCTTTATGTAGTTTTGAATGTAAAGGAGCAACTTGTGCAAAATCTGAAACTTCTGCCTCAATATGATGAAATGATACAAAAACAATGACTTTTTACGCATTTTAAATACAAATCAGAGAAGATTTTACACACACTTTATCTCCAACAGAAATAAAAACACCATTCAGGGACGAAAACAGAAGATCAGTGAAGTCTTACCTTGACGTCAGCGAAGAACATTTTGAGCATGTTGGAGGACGGGTAGCGGGTGTAGAAGAACATCAGCTTGGCCTTCTTCAGGTGGTTCGGAGACAAGCCCTCCTGAATCTGAGCGGCAGCAAGTTAAGGAGGCAGCAAGTTTGTTGTTTCAGCAGCAATCACAATTATTACACGGTACGTAGAAGAGTACAGAAGTGTCGCTCGTGAGTTCGGCATCTGTTGGTAACTGGAACCGTGTGACCGCAGACCTTGGTACCATTGCTTTGGTACCACAAATGCTAGCAGCACCATCAAGGTGTGTGTCCTATCCTGTTGCTCGTAGCCTCGAAAACTGGATCGGAGATAGACCAGCGACTAGCACGTAGCTTGGTAGCCTCACTGAGAATGACCCCAAAACACTCAATTCAGCTTCAGTTTCAGGGCGATGGGGGGCAAGTTATCACCTTTTCTATGACTGCTGAGCCGTTGCATCGTCAGTCTTTTGCCTCTTTTTCGGCACAGTTGTCATAACCTTTCCTAATCTTTCAAACAATTTGGGTTCGGGCCCTACTTGCTACCTGTGGTAGGGTGAACCCTGCCTCTAATCGGGGGCCCTTGGGAGCCATCTTGGAAACTAAAAAACCCTTCAAACCCTACCTGACCGAGCTAACGTTGAACTCAACAACAGAAAATTCAGCGCTACAATAAACCAATTCTCTCTCTGCGAAAAAAGCAAAACACAAGCGCCTGCTGGCTTTGGATCAAACCCCACATTCACTCCTGCAAGCCCGGGTGTCGATCCCACCGACTCAACGAGGAAAAATAATAATTGTGGAGGTTGCAGAGTGTGTGTGAGAGAGTGTGTGTGTGTGTGTGTGTGACAACAGCTGTGCCCCACCACGCTGCCATTTCCCCACCACATTAACAGGCCTATAATCTATCAGAGAAGATGAGGCAATCAATGGAACCCCCTGCAAGGTCAATTAGCACACAAACACACACACACACACACACACACACACACACACACACACACACACACACACAGAAACCCCAGGGGCCCAACATGGCTGGAGAGAGAGGAAGGCAAAAAAAAATAAAAATGGAGGACGTCCTGACAGAGAGAAATCAAACGTATCACCAAGAAGTAATCCGACGATAACAAAGAGGCTGCCGAGAGGTGAGGTCACGTCAACAACACCATCACCTGGTTAACATTCATACACACCTGTCACACACACACACACACACACACACTGAACCTCATGCATGCATGACTCAGAGTAAACAGCAAGATCGTCACAATAAGCAACTGTGTGTGTGTGTGTGTGTAACAGTAGCTAAAGTGAGTCGGTGAATAAACAACGCGACTCCGTCTTCTTCCCCCTCCGTCGATGTGCCGGTCGTCCTCGTCCACATCTGCGAGTGTTTCTGTGTTTTTGCGCTTGGATCACTGTATCAGCTGTAACTCGACCTTGCTGCCAGGTGTGTGTGTGTGTGTGTGTGTGTGTGTGTGATTGTTGGGGTGGGTTGGGAGGAGGGGGGATAAATTCATAAATGAATGGGGGACATCTGCTCAGTTCTGTGCAGAGGATTAAAGATACACAGACCTGAGAGAGAGTTTGTGTGTGTGTGTGTGTGTGTGTGTGTGTGTGTGTGCGTGTGTGCGTGTACAAACTACGATCAATGTGAAGCACCTGAAGCTAACTGCCAGGTTTTTCTTGATGCCTTGAAATCAAAAAACAAACGATGAGTTAGACCGAAGCAGAACTTCAAAAATTTTTTTTTTTTTGGAGCAGGATATGAAACTAGATATGTAAAAAAAAATATAAGAAATTAGCAAAGAGCAACAACTGAACAGTTGAAGAAGACGAGGACGCAAAGAAACGACTGATTATGAAACATTAAATGGATCCATACAACTCAGCCGCTGTAATCTAAAGTCTACGGAAGCCCCAAGATCCAAAACTGATTCAAAAAGCTCCAGACGATCTGTATGGATTTATTATTTTTGTTTGAACTTGTTTAAGTCGTCCAGACGGCTTTAGAGCGTAAATGTAAATGTGTGTTAGCATATTTACACAATGAGCGTACGGCGCAGTCGCTCTGCAGTAAAGCTGTTTAACTGTACTGATGATAAACAAAACGCGGTTCCAGATCCATCAGAATCGTGACCCTCCAAGCTTTTTCTGCCTTTTCTTCTTTTTATCGATGCCAGCATGTTTTTCTGACAGTCGCCGATTGCAAAACAACGTCAGACTCGACGAGAAGGACTGAAGCCTCCAGCTGTAATACGATCACTCACGTCGCCTTTTGTCTTCCACACGGTGTTCAGACATCGTTTGCTCGACGCCAGAGTCCCTGAACAAAGTCTGAGTGCTTCCTTTTCCTGATAAAACATTCAATAAGGCGAATCGATAAAGAATCTAACAGATAACAGCGTCGGTATCAACTCTCCATCCCTAATTCTGACATAAATAATTCAAATAATGGAACCAGATGATTATTGTCACAGTAAATCCACCACTTGAGTCTTTAAAATGTAAGAAAACAGAAAAATAAACGCTGCTCACACTTTGAAAAGCTAATTAAATAATATAAATCAAGTTAATTTGCCTTGGAACACGAGTATAAAAAGTCAAAGATGTTCTATTTTGTAAAGATAGAAAAGCAACAAACTGGAGGAGCTTCTTTTTCATTTTTTTTTTTAGCCTGATGAATAAATTGTCAATTAATTTTCTCTCCAAAGTCCAAAGTAGTAATTCATCGACGACATTTCAGGACTCGCGGTGTCGTTTTTATAATTCGCTCTGGAGAAAGAAAAAGAAAAGGAAAAAAAAAAAGATGCGCTTCTTAGTAAAAGTTAAGAAAAAGATCAACTCGTTTTTGAAAGATTGCTGTTATTAAAATGAAATCAACCAAAACCAATTTGATAAAAAATAAAATAAATAAATAAATAAAACGTTGAAGGGTTGGTCGATAATCTTTTTGAAATACTAATGTCCAATTTCAAAGACTTGTGTTTCTTTTATTTTTCTCTCTCTTCCAAATGAATGGAAAAAGCATTTTGGAATGAAACGGCTCAGCGGGATCAAGAGACGTGTCAAATATTTCTTTTATTTCTTTTAATTAAAGCAACATCTAAATTGGCTTTGAAGACGACACTGTGATCACATCCCTCCTCCTCCTCCTCCTCCTCCCATCATCATCATCATCATCATCATCACAGCTGCAAGGAGTTCCTATTTGTCGGGTTCAAAGTCTTATTTTTCTTTTCACTTTGTTCTTCCAGGCGAGTGTGTGTGTGTGTGACTCAGTCGCCGGGAGAAGCCCCCCTCTCTTCATCTGAAAGGTTAGAAAAAAGATAAACAGCTACCTGCGAACACCTGTCCTCGTGCACGCGCCCATGAAAGAGTGTGTGTGTGTGTGTGTTAAGTGTGTGTGTGTGAAGAGGCAAAACACACACAGCTGCCGAGGCGACCGCGAGCGAAGGCCGACAAAATGAAAGCGAGGAGGAGGAGGACGGATCGAGAGGGACGGACGAGTGTAAAAAACCATAAAGACGAAGATAAACGTGTGAATTTTTAGATATCACGCTTCTTCTCATGCGAACACACACACACAACACACACATTTTGACAGCTTCCATCAATAAAGCCAAAGCGTTCACCTGTTCCTCTTTGAAATATGATTAGCTTTGAGCTCCTATGTACAAGGTCTTACCCCCCCCCCACACACACACACACACACACTCATGCAGACACACTGAAATATGATTTGCTTTGAGCGTTTATGTACAAAGTCTTTGTGATGAAAGAGAAGCTAACAGCACCAGAGTGTCTCAGACGGTGTGTGTGTGTGTGTGTGTCGACAGCACCTTTTTAAAAACACCACAACCTGCTGCACGGACTTAAAAGAGCTTGAGAGAGCAGCGTGCGACCTGTTTAATCTTCCCCCCTCTTGCAAGGACCCATCGCGCCCCCCGTTTCATCTTCCTCCCCCGCTCGGTCCGCGGAAACAAGAGGGTCAGGAACCAATTAATGCAGATTAATTGATATTAAAAGACTTTCTTTGACGGCTGCCCGCTGCTGCTGCCTCTTAAGTGGTCTCGGCGTGTTTGACGGCGTTGGAAATGTGACTCTTGAGGAGCAAGATGTAAAAATGTAATCTAATTAATTACATAAAGAAAAGTAAAGTAAGTTGTCTTTATCTTTTAGCGTGATGAACGTAGGACCTGCTTAATACACGACAAAATCAGATTAATTAGACCAAAACAGTCCCAACACGAGGGAGCAAATATAAAAAGATAAACTTACACCACACGTTTTTAAATTTTAGGTGTATTTGATTACACTTAATACACATTACATTTATGTAGTTTTATGTTTAATATTGAGTCTGCTTTTGTTATTTTGAATATTTGAGGCTTTACATCTCCGTCAATAACACCCTTAAATGATACATAAATGATGAGTGGATGTTTTGTGCATGAAAACAACTTTGTGTATGCCGAGTCTTGTCCGTGTTAATGCGCTGGATACTGAATGTAGTTTGGAGGGACACCTGAACCTTAACTCTGACCCTCTTCATTCTAATTTCACTTCAACCAGGCCTGACGTGACACTAAAAGCTTGATACGGTGAGGATTACTTTCACACACTCACAGACAGACTGGTACGAAACCTTGGTGTGAAGGATACGGTGCTGCCCGAGTACGGCGATATGTCGGACATGTCTTGCAGGTCCCCACACTCGGACTTGATGAGGGACAGGGACAGACCCTCTGGCCCGTGTTGACTCGGCGAGCTCTGCCTGTGGTGGTGGTGGTGGTGGTGGTGGTGACTGAGATGGCCTCCTCCGAGGGATGCCATTTTGGTTCTGAGACTGACAGTTTCCCGGGCCATGTCCATGGAATCTGGGGAGGAACGATGGTGGTCCTTGGGCCCTGGGGGGTAGCCGTCACCCCCGCCGTGTGACCCCAGGGGGTTCTGAAAGGGGTAACCCATGAGGGGCAGAGGGAACGGGTGGCGAAACGATGGAGGGCTAAACCCGAGTGAGGCCGTGAGGGGAGAAGGGTGGAGGGAGGGATGGTGAGGAGGAGGAGGAAGGGAGGATGAGAGGTTGGCACTCTCTCCTCCACCTCCTCCACCGTTCTTGCGCACCACCAGCGGCAGCGCCTCTGTTTGGTCGTTGGGCGTTGGCACGCCGCTCAGTCTGCCGCTCAAGCCGCCGAATGAATCCAGCGGGCTCGGGACGATTACATCGCCGAAGCAGTGCAGCCTCTGGTTGGAGGAGTGGTAGTTCGGAGTGGGGCTGCCGTCGCCGTTCAAACTAAGGGCGAGGGCGCCACCGCCAAAGCGTGAGTCCGGGGTGAGGGAGGGGAGGGGACCGAAAGGTGGAGGACAAGAGGAGGATGAGTTGGAGGAAGAGGAGGGTGCAGCTGGTGTGCTGCTGTGGCAGCCATGATGGTGACTGACGGCCTGCTTGGGCGAGGAGAAGCCCTTGACGACGGTGTCGACAACCTGCGACACGGCACAGTTCAGCTCCTGCTTCAGCGTCTCTGCCAGCTGCCTTCCTCCTCCTGCTGCTCCTCCTCTCCTCTTCATCGCCCGTTCTCCGTTCCTTTCCTCCTCCTCCCGGCCGTCCACGTCCTCCTCAATGTCTCCGTCTATCAGGGCCTGCTCTCGGAGGAGGGCTCGGGCCCGGTCCAGGAACAGACCCGGGTCCAGCTCGGACAGGTCGTCGTGGCTGTTCCGGCCTCGGTCTCTGTGCCTCTCCTCCAGGCCGTCGGAGCGGATACTGTCCTCGGACAAGTTGCCGTCCTCCTCTCGTTCTCTCCGTCGATCGGCCTCTCCGCCCTCGCCGTTCTCCTCCTCCTCCTCCGTCTCCGAGTCGTAGATCTGGTAGAACTTCTCCTGGAGCTGACGCAGCTGTTTCTGAACAACAGAAGAGAGAGAATGTTAAAGAAGGCGTCTTCTGAACCCTGAATGTCACCCGTTACCATAAATAAACCGAAGGAGAAATTAAAACAGCGCAGCCTCAGATTAAGAGCAACCCGCCTGGTTCTGCTTTCCCTGCATGTGTATTTACGCCACTGAAACTCCAGCTCAGTGATTTTCTGTCACAGCCTTTTCTTCTCTCTAGGCACAGATTGAAGAATTATCGTATCATGTACATATTCCTTGAATCTGTGCCACTTTGAAAGGTTGGCCTTCGTCAAGACCTTGAAATTCAAGATTGCTTCTACCAACCTGCATGTCCTCCAGCTGCAGCTTGAGCTGCCGCCTCTCTTCCTGTCTCTGCTCCTGCCTCGAACACACCAGCTGGGTGAAGCTGTGCTGCTGCTGTGGCAGGCGCTGCTTTCTCTTATTCTCCCTGTAAACCTCACCAGCGCTGACCGCGCCGCCCCGCGAACCCGGCGAGCTCAGGAGGGAAGACGGGCCGTCGCTCCGCCTGTGGTCGTGGCCGCTGATGTTGTGGCTGTTGCCGTCTCCTCGGTGGTCATTGCTGCTGTTGCTGCTGTTCTCGTTCTCACGGTTGCTCTCTTGGTTGTGGTCGCCGGGGTTGGGTCGGACCAGCGGCGAGTGACTCATGCCGCGGATGATGTTCTCCACGCGGGCGCGCTTGGCGCGAAGGTGCTCGTCGGACAGCCTGTCCAGGTCGAAGGAGGAGAGGGAGAGGGGCTGAGGGGGTGCATGGGAGTTATGGCTCGAAGGAGGCGGCGGCCGCCCGAAGGAGCCGGAGGAAGGCGGAGGGGGAAGAGGAGGCCCGGGAGAGAGGCAGTCGGAGGGGCTGTCCCGATCACGAGACGAGTTGCTGCAGGCGTCCTCGGCCTGGATCTCTGAGCCACCACTGGACAGAGCTCCACTCCCCTGTGACACAGGAGAGAAATAAAATTAACAAATGAAATTCATGATTTAATCGATCAGAGGATTCAAGATCCTGTAGCGGCTGGTCTGTTTGGTTGACTGGAAGGGTAGCAACAGCTAAACGGTGACTGAAACCAATGATCTGACGAAAAGAACTGAAACCAGTTGATCTGTTACATGACCTGGATGTGTGTGTTTACCTGGAAGCCTGAGTCACTTCCTCCGTTCTTCCCCATGTTGTTCTTCAGTAGCTGAGAGATGATGGTCGCGCCGGGGAACGGCATGATGGAGTCTTCGTACGAGTTGGCCCTCTTCAGCAGCTTCCTCAAAACGTTCGACTTCTCTCCGTCCCCGTTGGCGCCCCCGTGGCCATGGCCGACCAACGAGCAGTCTCCGTCCTGTTCGATGCCGTGCGATTGGTTCATGCTGTCGAGCAGGGTCTCTCTGGCGCGGGTGAATAACGCGCTACCCACAGTCCTTTTCACCCCGATGTCGACACGTCGGCGCTTCGTCTGTCTGGTTAGGAGGGCGGTGCTGTCATGATCAGGCATCACGCAGAGGAGCTAAACGGACATGACCAGGGGTCCTCGCAGACACGCAGGGTGAGACGAGTTACCTGGACGAACACACGGAAACACGCATTTCTGTGATTTCAATCGGCACCGTTTGGCATTTTTCATCGTCTTCGAAGAGAGGATGATATTTTAAATTCAGAGAGATACCAGGAAAATAAAACATTTAGCTAAAAGCAGCACTTCTGAGGCTTTAAACAACAAGGTAACAATTATTTTACTTGATTCAGAATTAACTGTCAGCAGTTAAACAGACGAGATATCACAGATATAAAAATCAACACGTTTCAAACAAACAGGAGCGAACGTGGCAGCCGCAGTCATCGATCGAGCCGCGAGCCAAACTCTCTCACACACACACACACAAAAAAAAAACACGTATTGCGTTTCTTGACCGCGAGCCAGGGGAACCACTGTGAGAGAAAAACACAGTCTCTTTAAAATAGTTGAAGGATGTATTCCCACAGCCAAGCTACACCTGCCTCTAATAACCAAAAATCATTTCCCATTTCCTGCTTCTCTCCTGAGGTCTAACCTTGATTTTTTTGTGTGCATCTTGTGAGGAGCTGTGAAGCATCGACAGGCTCTCGTATTGTCAGGAGAATAAAAAAAAAAGTGTGTTTTCCTTCACACTCGAAAGAAACGAACACTTATCTTACATTTTTCCAAGCAGTGCATTTTGCTGTTATTGAAGAATTTAGGTTGGTAAAGTCTTCTAAATGCTTCCACTTGAAGTTCTTCACGTACGGCACACTCGACGCTAGGTTTTCTTTTTTCTCTCACGAGTGGATGCATCTTATCTTTTCATACGGTGAGTGCAGAGAGGGACACCTGTGGTGGTGTTGAGAGCACCTCGCGAAGGTTAAGTTTCTCTCTCGACGCACTGGAAAAACACCTTAAACCATCCTAGGGGAGGGAAAAACGCTCAAGTGTTGCCTTGAAGTGGATTACGTTGTCAGAAATAAGAGAGAGATTCTAACGAGGAACAAAAAATCCGAAGCTTTTCTTATAGTATTTATGGGTCAAATTAAACGGAGGACGACAAAGAAATCTATAAAAAGCGTCTCCAGGAATAAGTCTGGGCTATTTCAGAGCAGGTGAACGTGTGCGTGATGTGCCACGTTACATGTTTGCATCTGTTTTGCAAGAGATTTCAGGGTCGAGTCCAGGCAAATATTTCACAAATGAGACCTGCTGTCCAGCGACAGTTCTGTCGACGCTCCACCTTTTAATCTAAAGAAGGAAAAGACGAGCAATTTGAAGAGTTGAGGACTCGATCGGGGACACGATTGGCGACCGCCGACCGAGCTGTTCTGTCCCTGCAGATGAAATACATTCCAGGCAGGGTCAGTGTGTGAATGTGACTCCGAGCTGCAGACGAGAGGCGTTCAGGGGGAGAAACGCTCAACACGGTCGCCCGGCAGTGACCCAGATACACACACACACACACACACACACACACACATACAGAACATGCATACACACATTGCAAGCTGTTTGCATTATTTGCTCCTCACACACACACACACACACACACACACACACCGTGTTAGATTAGGAGGTCCAAAGAGCTCTGGAAGTTTTGAAATTTGGGTCTGAGGTCAAAGTGAGGAGGGAGAAAAAAAACAAAAAACTTCACGGCCTTTAAAAATCAAACTTGGACACGTTTGTGCCGCAATAAAGAACCTTTTACATTAGTGTTTCGAGGTGAGCGGTGAAAGCAGATGTGAGAGTGTGTGTGGCTTCGGTGACAAAACAGAAACTTCACGTTTTTAATCTAATTGGGAAAAACTCGAGAACTGAAATGGGAAGTAGCTGATGAATGACTGTAACCTGTGTGTGTGTGTAATTTTATTTTCTGCTTAAATTAAAACCATCAGAGGTGGAAATGATTTTAAGAGTGACAGGTTCGGGTCGTTGTACGCACACTGGCTTCCTGAGGAGCCGAACATCCTGGTTGTTATCGGTGTGAAGTGGATCTTTTTACTCCTCGCTGCGCGCTGAGCGGAAAACACAAGCTTTCCCACTTTGTTTTACGCACGGTTCGGCAAAATATGGAGAGATTTAACAACGATGAGTCCACGATCCTGCAGATACGTTCCAAGTTTCCATGATGCGTTTTGTTTTATTTTAAAAAGCTTGTAAAGTTTTCTTAAAGTTAGGAGCGATGGGAGGAGGCGAATCCACTTGTTTTTCAGAGGATGTTTGCTCATGACAATGTCGATGGAATTGACTTTTATTTGGTTTTGGAATCAGGAGGATTCTCCTTTAGTTGCTTTAAGTTCGAGGAATAAAAGGAAATATGATTGAACTCATCTGTTTTTGTTGATTAAAAAACTGGAAATCCATTTTTAAAAAAAGTGCGTAAAACGGTGCGTAAAATCCCAAACGAGACGGATTCCGCAGCGATAACCGACAGAAATCGGCGGTGAAAGAAGCGAACAGCCAACAAAACGCGAATTTTTATTTAGATAAACAGACTTCGGGCAGATTCGAGGGACAGCGACGCGCAAAATGAAGTCGACACGAGCGGAGAAGAGTTTCGCGAAACGGTCCAAAAAATTCATCCAAAACCCAACTGACGAGCGCCGAAGTTAAGTTCCGAACACGATGCAACACACACACACACACACACACACTGTCTCTCTCTCTCTCACACACAACATATTATACTCAACGTGTTTATAATAATAATAATAATAATGGTAAATAATCTACTCACTTCTCCTGTCGAGCTCCTCCAAGTCGCTCCGTCGAAGAAGAAAAAGGAGAAGAAGAAGGAGAAGGAGAGGGCGAACACGAGAGACGGATCCGCGCTCGCCTCGTTAAGATCAATGCCGTTTTTTTTTTTTTTTTTCCTTACTACGGACGAAGTGGAGACGTATGCGGGGCGTGCGTGCGCGCGAAGGGGGTGCGTGCGTGCGTGTGTGTGAGCGAGGCAGCCAGAGAGAGAGAGAGAGAGAGAGACACAGAGGAAGAAAGAGAGAGAGAGAAAGAGAGAGAGAGAGAGGGAGGCTGCTCTTGTGCGCCGCTCTCCTCCCGGGATGGGAAGTGTTTAGTATCGAGCGCACCCGCCGTCCGTCCGCCACTCCGCAGCGTCCTCCGCTCCGAGCCGCCGGCAAGACTCTCAACTAAGAAACAAGAAGAGACGCGCATCATGAAGGATACGTGAAGACGTTGCGTCACCGGCCCCGGAGTGAGGTAACGGCTCCACCTGACCAATAAGGAAGAGGGACCGGTGGGAGGGGGGGTGGATTTTTTTTTTTTTTTTTTAATTTATTTATAAGGAGCCCCCCACGAAAAAGAGCGGAGAGGGAGGAGAGAGGAGGATGGAGGGTAAACTGAGAGCCAGGCTTTTTTTTTCTTTTAGAAAAGAAACATTTGTCGCTTAAATTAAATCAGACTTCAAACGCTTCTGTTGTCCTTTTTTTTTTATTATTAAGTGTTTGAACACGATTTATTACAGTTTTATTTCTTTTTAATCACTTTAACAGATCAAATCAGCAAATCCAACACGCGTAATGTCTCCCTGACTTGTTCCATCCAATAAAAAACAACTTTAAAATGTCTTTTTTTATTCCGTGTTTTCTCTCAGATTTATGATTATTAACTTCTTCTTTAATAAAAACAAGTTTTAACATTTATCTGATTCTTTTTATTCCTCTGCACTAAGAGCCAGAAACTCGTTTTATGCGTTTTGTTTTTTGTTTTTTTTTTGCAGATACAGTTGTGCGTAATTACGCGCAGCTTCTCGTCAATCAAAGGAAGAAAACCAGCACCCAAAACAGATAGAAATAATTGTAGGGAGTGATTCTCGTGGCGGGGGAACTCCTCTCTTCTACTCTTCCTCTGCAGAGATCAGGGGTCAGGTGAAGCCCGGAGCTCGCGGACAATCCTGGAGACACCGCGAGCTGCAAATAAAACACAACCAGCGTTTCCAAAAAGGCAACACGATGAGGCCTGTGCTGAAATTAAATTAATTCCTCAGTAAAAATCCGCTTCTCTTCTCGCAGATTCCGCAAAAGAAAAAAATAAACACATTCAACGACAGTCAGGCCTGATTAAATAAAAGTGTACAAGGTTGTGTTGTACGCGTCGGGCTCCTCTGCAGGGACGCGTCGGGGGTTAAATCCTGCAGGCGCTCAACAGATGAGTAAAAATCAAAATAACACACAGTGGGAAAAAAAATGTATGAAGAGAAAAGAGTTGGTGAGAAAAATCTAAACAGGAGCGTCAAATTCTGCCTGTGCGCGCAAAAAAAAGTGTGAAACTGAAAGAGTTCCTGGAGGATTCTCCAAAGGAATTTGAAGAAATATGCGAGAGAGGTCGAAACTACATTTTTAAATTTGATTTTTAAAAACATTTCCACGCGGATTTAGATTTTAAACTCGCCGGATTTAAGTGGAAACTGGATTTCTGCGGTGCGTATTTGTGCGGAGGAATGCCAACAACAAACAAACGCGCACCTGTTTTTCCTCAAAGTTGTTGAGATCGGATGCAACAATTTTTTTTTCTTTTGCGCGTCGTGCGTTTCTCCTCCAACATTCCTCATTATCTAACATGTCAAACCGCGTCAGAGCTCGAGGAGAGAGATCTCTGCACTTGATTACGCGCGGGCGGGGACGATCGGCCGAGTTATACAATAATTATCACGCGCTCTGCGGATGTTTCGTGCGCTTTAATTTATAGGGGGGAACAAAATACAAATATTTTAAAAAAATGTCCGATATGTTTTCAACCTCTCCACCCCCGAGGAGACAGATGTGCGCTGTCGTGCCACGCAGGTTCTGCTCTCCTCGCATGCAGGCCGCAGTTCTCCCTTTAATGATCCCATCGCCAATTATTTGGCACAGACAGAACTTCACTTCACTCACAATGAACCACACACAAACTTTTTTTTTTTTTTTTTTGTACATTTTATTTCCTCTCAGCTTAATTAGAAGCTGTGACCCCATTTGGACAAAAGCGCAGCCCAGGGTGATGCTGGAAACCGGCGTGAAAGCTTCGAGATAAACATTTATTTGGAGGAGGAGAGGAAAGAATGCAGTTGGAGGGGAGAGAGGAGGAGGAGGAGGAGGAGGAGGAGGAGGGCGGAGGTGTGCGTGCATGTGGATTATCTCTGAAAAGAGGAGGAGGAGGAGGGAAGGAAACGATGGCGATTCACACAATAAAAGGCAAAACAAGAGAAGAGGGTGGCTTCTACGTTTTAAACACTACAAAATAAAAGCAATGCACGACGGGAGAATAATCCCAAAAAATATAGACTTTGGCCTCTTAATTACGTGCTTTTATTTTGTTGAATCTGCACAAGAATAAGGGTTTCTGGAAATCTACAGGAGCGGCTTTTCAAAATAATTGTATTAATGTTTAACACGTTGACCTCGTGGTGTTTGCATGCCTGCTGTGGCGATGACCCCCCCTCCAAGTAGAGAGACAGACACACACACACACACACACACACACACACACACACACACACACACACACACACACGTCAATAGTGCCAACAGGGCACTCGATATCTCCACCGTTTCTGGTCATTTTGCAGAAACAAAAGAATAGAAAATCTTCTTTATTTTACCAAAATGTTACACACGCACACACACACACACACACACACGCACACACACACAGAGGAGAAGGTTGAATCACCCTGAACTCTCCTGACAGTTTGCACAGAGTTACCTTTCACCCACCGGCTGATAATACGACATGATTTTAACCCAGAGAGTGAAACTGAGCACAGATCAGCTCCTCATCCGTCGCCACAGCACATAGAGGGAAAAGGAGGAAGTCACACCTGACATCGAGAACATTACTCTCAAAAACTTCTTCCCTTTGACGTCTCTCAGGGAGTCAGGAGAGGGTTTTCCCTGCAGCACCGCCCAAACCGAACCAATGTAAAAATCAACGCGGAGAGCGTGAAAACAACCAAACGACAGATTTGATGGTTGTAGTTTGTCCCCTGTGGGCTTCCTTGGCACGGTTCTGTGTGAGGTTTGTTTTTATCCACTCGAGCTTTTAGAAAAAAATGTTTTTAACACAGGTTTTCTCCAAATTGATGTGAAATCACATGTTTGTGTTTTTTAATCAAAACCCACAAATTTCCTCAGGGGAGGAAATCCACCGCCAAATACAACAAGCACATAAATCCTCCGCAAATCTCAATTCTTTCTTTCATTACTTTACTCTCACATATTTGAAACACTCCAGAGTGAATCTGTCTTCTCACGGTGCAACATGTGGTTTCTTTTTTGTTTTGTTGTACGTGAGAGTCTGAGAAGATCATCTGTTGCAGCTTCACATCTGCCAGAAAACCTGCAAGATTTCTTTGCCGCAACGAAACAGGAACCGGTTTTATCTTGCGAGTCTTCGACGGTTTTATTCCAGTTCCACTTTTCTGTTTCAACCATAGACTGAAGAAGACACGCACGTAGGAGCGACTGTTTTTAGCACAGAGGGTTAATTTTTGCAGCATCTGTATCAGCTGGAGAAACATGAAGTCCGAGCAAACCGCCAGACCACCGTGACACAAACTTTACTTCTCTTAAAAATCAAACCAAAGACACATTACAAGAAGAAACACGTAAGAATTTTAGTTGATTTTCTTTAATTAGCTGCATTTGTGTATCGTGTCACAGGAGTTAGCATGCTAACCAGCTAACCCCTCAAAGAACCTGCACCAGTAACATAAACACCAACATTCCACTGCTAGCTGCACAGCTAACTGAGCAAACTAGCTAACAGCTAGCAGTTAGCAGCAGTTAGCGGCTACTCTAGTGATACGCTTAAAGAGGATGAAGTCTGACATCAAAGATAAGTTATCTTAAATGTAATATAGCATTTAAATCTAAACTGAAGACACATTACATCAAGCGAAATAAAAAGTTTGGGTGTCAGCCCTCAAATTTGGACTTAAAGCTGCAGTATGTTGGAATTTCAGTTGAAATAAGTTTAAAAATTGGATAAAATTATCAACAGAAGCTGTGATGTGACGATGTATTTGTGTTATGTTGCCGAAGTTAGCATGCTAACCAGCGCTAACACCCACACTCCACTGGTTTTCTGGAAAATCTTCGAACTCCCAGTCCTGACTGCTAACTGCACGGCTAACTTAGCTAACTGGCTAACGTATGAGTAGGAGTTCAACGGATGAGAGTTTTTGTCGGAGCCGCCAACTAGCGGCCATCTAAAAAAAAAAGACTTTCTCTTCTTATGTTTCAAAAAAAAAAACCCAAAAAACAGCCCAGTTCCCTTTTTTTTTTTTTTTCTTCCTCGTAATACCTCGACGGCATCAAAAGTTCATTTTGCTAAAAGGCTGGCACACACACACGCGGCGAGATGTGTCTTTTTGCAAGAGCAAAGTAAAATCTCTGCGGATCATCATGATGCTGAAAGAACGAGACAAAAAGGGAATAATGAAAATAGAAAGGCAGAGAGAGGGAATAATGATAGGCCTGCCGCTGATGGAGGTCTGGAGGTAGAGACAGATGGATGCAGAGGTTTCTCTCTCTCTCTCTCTGTCTCGTTCTCCATCCCTCCCTCCCTCTCCACTCTTTCTCCCTCTCTCCGTCTCTTTTTCTCCCCCCTTTTCTCCTCTTTCTCTTTTTCCTCCACTCTCTCTCCATCAAGATACCATTATTCAGGACATTAGCGAAGAAGAGCTAAAAGCTCTCACTGTCGAGGAGGGTCCCAGGGTCCTTTCTGAGAGCTGTGACGCAAGCGCACACACACACACACACACGCACACACACACACACACACACACACACACACACACACACACACACACACACACGACTAGAAGTACCATATAGTATAGGTGAAGAGGTAAGAGGTGGTAAAAAGGTCTTATTGCAGACATTACCAGGTATCTAGGCTCCTCTCTTCTCCTCTGTGGCCAAAAACATAGACATTAGCTGACACAAAGAAAAAAAAAAATAAAGCGGCACACACCCGGCAGCCACCGTGTCCTCGTCGGATTATTTATACTTTGTGAACTTTGATACGCATCATCTTCTCTCTTTGCTTTCTCCCCCTCCTGCTGAAAAATATCCTAAAAAATCGATGCATAATGTGCAAATAAATGAGGGTATTGATGCAGCAACGACAAACAGCTTCTACAGTAGCGCGACAGTCAAGCCAAAGACCACTGTTCAAGACTGCGTTTAGATGTTTCTAAGCGCGAAACCGCTGGAAATCCTAACGTAGGTGTTGGGATGTTTATTAAGCCGCGTTTGTGGGAAAATAAAATTGGTTCAGGAAAATAAAGACGGTATTTGTGAGTTTGGACTGTTTCCAGTTAAGCCAAACGTGATCTGTCTGTTCCTGACCGAAACCAGACCATGAGCAAGGCACTGACATAAACATGAAGATTGAATCGGAAGAAAACTTGAAGTTTCAACGTAAAGAAAGTTTCAACACATCTGTCTGCAGAAACGTACATTACACGACTTTGTGTTGCCTGGAAGTTGTAGCGACCAAAAGTGACCAGATGTCTGGATTAAATTGAGTTCGAACAATGTTGGAAACATTCGGGATCACGTACCAACACGTGAAAATGTTTAAATATTACGTAACATATTCAAATAAACCTCAATGCTGCAACTCGATTGGATGTTTCTCACCTCAGATATGAGCAGGAAGAAGGTTGTGTTCACATGAAACGACTGCGTTTTGCATTTTGTGATGTCAGGACTTTAATCCAGGTCAGTTAGATGTTAACGAGGATGTGACATTAGTGTTTGATATTAAATGAAATCAAATTAATGATTTGATTTAGTTTGGCATCTTCCAGTCAATAACAATGGTCACTATCTCCGATTGTTGTGAACCTGATACTGCTTGTACTTTAACTCGCAGGCCTCTGAAAGTTCATCTCTGACATTATTTCCCAAACTTGGCTCTTTAACTTCTCCTAATTATTCCATTTCCTGAGCTCAGGGACTTGGAGGATTTTCATAATTCATCAGCCTCCTTTTCCCCCCTTTTCTTTTCCTTTTTTTCCACCCTCCTCTTCTTCTCCCACCACAATTACTGTAGTACAAAACCATCAAAATTATTCATCTGTTCCCTTTTTTTTTTCAATTTACCATTCTGTCTTTCAGTCGCTGTAATTCATGTGTGTTTTTCTTTCTTTTTATCAGTCCTATGGAGCTCTACACTGCTCATGTATTTATTCATGCTTTTCTGCCTCTGATGGGCGACATGGACGGAGCTGAATAGAGCCGGTGTGTGTGTGTGTGTGTGTGTGTGTGTGTGTGCGTGTAGACCTCCTCCATTGTGCTGATTCTAAGAGAAGGTCTTAATCTAGCCACTGCCATTACCGCTGCTGAGACCTCCAGCCTCCATCTCCCCTCTTGCCCTGATGTTGTGCCCAGCCACGGAGGCCCTTTAGTGGGCCGGCTGGCAAGCCAGATCAGGGTCTTGGGTCTGGGGCTTGGCCTGGATCCCTGGTCCTCATCCTATAGCACCGACGACAATGAAGCCTCCGTCCTGGCCTCCGACTTGGCCCCCGAAGCCGCCTTCCTGGCTCGGGGCCTGGATGGATGCAGGGGTGGGTGGGAGGGGGGGAAGAAAGCCTGTAGCTGGGTGTGCAGTGGAGTGAGGAGAGGTGGAGAGGCTAACAATGCTATCAGAGAGCTGGCGTCCATCTCTCAAACACACACACACACACACAAACACGTACGACCGCGTTTGTCTTTATTTATCAGCAGCTCTTCACACGTAGACGACAACAAAGGAAGAAAGGCGGCGGGCAGAATGGAGAGGGTCAGAATCAGAGAGGCGAGAAAAGTGGCGGACAGAAAAAGAGAAACGGAGCTGAAGGGCTGCTTAAAGACACGGGAGGAAAAAAAGAAAACTGAAGAACCATAAAGAGATGCGATGGAGACGGAGAGTTGAGGAGAAAACGGAGGGAACACAATGTGAATAAAAGAGGAGGGGAGGAAAAAAAAAAAAAAAAGCGGGCAGTGTTTTCCACCAGTTCTGTTGGCCGGAGCCTCTGTGACATTGTCAGGCCTTTCTGGATCCCCATGGAAACAAAAAAAAAAGAAAAAAAAAATCAACATGTTTGCTCGAAATGCTTTCATTAACGCCTTGTAGCCGAGCCAAAATTGTTTAAAAAAAAAAAGAAAAAGAAAAAGCCCGACGAGGGACGAGGAGATGCCGAATAAAAATCCCCAACACAAATAATGCAAACAAACAAAGGATAAAAAGAGCGAGAACAAACTTAAAAAGCAGTTCTCTTCCTCTTTTTTTTTCTCATCTACTCACTGACCCGTGGTCGTTTTTTTTTTTTTTGTTGTTTTTTGTACACAATGCGACAGGCAGACTTTCAGGACGTCACTTTGGGGATCAAACTGCGCTCGGTGTAATAAATGTGGCCTGTATTTGCAGGGGGTATTATAATGATAGCCTCTGGCACTTTAGAAATAAGCTCTGGACGGACGGAGCTTAAACAAACAGCGAGCGGCTGAGTTTGCCGACTTGTTTCATTTAAAAAAAAAAAAAAAATCACAAAAGATAAAAATGAATTAACCTTTGAGCACCCTTGTTTACGACCAACTTTTTGTGTAAAACCCCCCCAAAAATCTAAATGAGCTCAATGTAATTAACATTTTCGCAGCCATTATATGAAATAATATCGTAAATACAATACAGAGCTGACCCCCCCCTCCCCTCCCCCGTCCTCGTGCTAGACCGCTGAAACAAGCCGAGTATAATCGAGCAAGGAGAAAGTAGGACATCTGTGTGTGTGTCCAGTCACACACACACACAGCTCTGGCATAACGACAATCAATTAAAGCTTCCTCTTCTCCTCTCCTTTAATTGAAATTGAATTACAGAGTTTTACCTCCCGCCCCTTCAACTCCGCACGTAAGGAAACGCCCGGGGGCGCCGAGCCGAGCCGCGCTCCCGTTTAACCGCCGAAGAAGTTTAAGGTAAAAGTAATAAGGCCGTTAGGGTTGAAAGCACGGAGACACACACACACACACACGAGCTAAAGTAACGGGGTAATTAAATGGTGAAGCTCAGTCGAGCTGAAGTAAACATGTCTAGAAGGAACGTATTTAAGATCGTGATGCCAACAAACGCACACAACATCGCCGCAGCTTTGAAAGAACACAGCGATTTTTATTCTACCGCCAAACGACATCACCTCTTCACGATGACACGTTGCAACGCAGTATCGTTCAGTCACGCTCGAAATTTTTGGTCATTATTGTAAAATTGCTCGTAATTAGCGGCGTCACTGACACGACCGAGTCGCTAGATATTTATTCTTACTGAGCCTCGCGGTAAATTTGTCCATTCAGTGTCAAATTAAGCTGACAGTGTTACGACAAAGATGTTTTTTCAAGCCGTTTCATAGTTTTGGGGTTAAAAATAAAGATTTACTCTGGAAATATTGTCATTTTCTCCTTAAGAGGAGATATTTCTAAAGGGTTCAGTCACATCTTCATCCGAACACTTCCTGTAGCGTCCTGATTGGTTGGCTGATGGTCCAATGAAATGGCTCCTCAGGTCTGGTTCTCCTTAAAGGTCAGAGGTCACTGGGTCTCCAACACAGGGTCCAAAGAGCCTTTTGATCAAACCATCAAAATGTTTACAACACAATTTAGATTATTCATATATTCTTGTGAGTTCAGTCAGTGTACAATAATAAAAATTTTGTAGTTTGCCCACATTTACAAGGGAAAAAAAAAGCAAAAATACAAATATCCAAATCCCAAGGTTGAAAGACGAATATCTAGCCATCGTACGGATATCCCAGCAGTGGAGGACTAATTGAATAATCGAAATTGAATAATAACTCACAAAGGATGAAAATAAATTAACCTTGGAGCACATTTTATGATTTATTCATCCATTTATCAATGGCTGCGAGCAACTTTTAGTAAAAACAGGAAATAAAACTCAGTTGAAAGCCGATTTAAAGGTCTAGTGTGTAAAGTTTAGAGGCACCTAGCAGTGAGGGTTAAAGACCAACTCAACACCCCTCGTCTCACCCTCTCCTGCTGTGGCCTTTAAATAGAATTACACACAAAATAAAACAACCTGTGAAAGTTTGTCTGTTCTGGGCTACAGTAGAATTAGAAGAGGACCTGCTCCGTCTGTATAGAAACAACATTTCCAGGTAATTATACACCAATGAAAACGTAATTCTGACGACTAAATTTCATTTCTGCCAAAACATCGTACATATTGAACCTCTTCATTTATTACAGTATGCCAGGTATTAGTTTGTTATCCTGTATTCTGAGTTAAGGTGTCAGAATCTATATAAAGAGACAAACATCCCTGATTAAGTACCGTGCCGTTATCTTGATTTAATTAAAAAAATAAGTGAGTGAAGTTCTACCTGTCGGCACATAAAGCACGACGCGTGACGACCTGCTGATCCTCCCTTTCATTACTGTTTCATCATACTTTGCATATTTAATGGAGAGGCAAGGCCACACAAGTGAATAGTTGTCTTTCTCGCCAACACAATCTCTCTTTTTTTGACCCTTTTCTTTCTTATTTCATCACTTTGACTGTCCAAAGCGTCGAACTGACGGATGGAAGGCAGTGGATAGGTCACGTGGAGGGCAAACTCAGGGGGTATCGGCAAGAAGTTGCAACAAGTAAGTTGATATAACGAGTCGGAATTTAACGTTAGGAAGAGGAATAAAATGAAAGACAAAGATCCGTGCCAAGCTGTGATTTCCCGGTAAGAGTTAGCTCTTCATCCCGGCCCTTCAGGAGAACAAAGCCACTCGTCCACCCTCCATTTTTCATCTCTCCTCTCTCTTTTTCCCTCTACATGCAAGAGAGCTCCCTCCCTCTTTTCCCCCCTCTTTCTCTCTGACGCAGTGGGATAACCCTCACCCTCACAACCTCACACCTCCCCTACCGCTTCACACACATCACACACACACACACACACAGCCTTTTTTGCCAGACGCTGATGGACGTACAGCAAAGACACACACACACACACACACACACACACACACATCGCTTCACTCGTTCTGTGGCCGTCGCCTGCTTGCTTTCATCAGGATACTTTTGAGAAATGTTTAGACGTAAGTTCGATGAGCACCGTCCCGCCCCGTCACTCACACCTTCCGCCTCGACCTCGGTCCACCTCCTCTCCCCATCGCGGGTCGGGAGGCGGCGCGCCGACTCCGCCACCTGCTGTCTGATAGCACATAAACAAACCAAACACTTATTTCCTCCTGAGCCGTACCCCGCAATCACTGCGCCAGTAAAACCTCACACTCCATTTACCTTCAGTGCAGGTGACTGCCTGGGCACAGTGTGTAGCGCGTGTGCATAAGTGTGTATATGTGTGTGTGTGTGGAGAAGGAGTTGCAGTGAAGGATGGAGGACTTTGGGACTTTGGGAGGAAGTGACGAAAGATTTTTAAAAAAGAGAGCAGGAACAGAATCCTTAGAGAACAAGATGACTGACTCCTTTCTGAACAGTTTCTGCCGTGTCACGTTCGTGCCGAAACAGTGATGGTGAGATTCGAATCTCAAGGGACTTCCTGTTTCAAATTAACATCTGTAGCTTCAACACAATGTGCCTTTAATTTAACCCACAGGACCTTAAAGCATCAACATGATGATGAAGAGCATGGACGGACGAAATGCGGCTGGATAAAGGGCCTAAATTAGCGTGTCCACCTTAATCCCAGTGGGAATAGAAGCTGATGGTCCCCTTTCACACTGAAGACAAATCCATATTTTACAGTGTACATTCATTATAATTTAGTGGGTGTTATTTGATTGTTTCTCCTGTATAAAAGAGCTTCACGTGAGAGACCACAAGGGTGAAAAGAGCGACACTTAACGGCCAAAAGTATTTGGACTCCACTCACTCTGGTCTCGTTCTGCAAATCTTGAATGCTGTCAGGACAAAAGTGTTCCTCCAACTTGTTTCTTTTCTTGCTAAGTTAATGTTCATTCAAGATAAAGATTGTTTTTGAGCAAACAGTCCCACACATGCATGGGGACGTGGAGCAACTTTCAGAATTTGCCAGATTTCATGAATGCTCTTTCGGCTGAATGGAGGCAAATCCCTGCAGCCACGTTCCAAAATATCTTTGAAAAAGCTTCCCAAAAAAACCCAAAAAACGGAAGGACGGCAGATTAATCCCAATAGTTTTGGGCTCGGATGCTGCACCAGTGACATGGATGCATACGGAGGAATCATCAGGAGGAGAAAGTGACGGCGCTCAGATCCAGATATGGGAGATGGCGCTGTGTTACGGCGTCATCACGGAGATGGCTTGACCCGCCACTCACCCCTCCATCTTGTTTGTGTACTGGTTTATTTGTTGGAAACAACAACAACAACAACAGCGACCAGCCTCTGTAATTATTCCTTAGTGCTGCTTCACTCACTGTAATTATACACCCATACGGCGTGCGTGTGTGTGCGTGTGAGTGTGTGTGTGTGTTTCACGCACATAGACGCCTGTGACGGTAGATGTGGAATATGTGTGTTGATCTGTGTGTGTGTGTGTGTGTGTGTGTGTGTGTCAGAGAGAGAGAGAGAGAGGGGGATGAAGGGACAACAAGCTGAGGTCTTTGTTGCTAAATGACAGTGATTCACCATCAGGCCACCCATTTAGTTTAAGTGTGCTGCTCATTTGCCTGTGTGTGTGTTGGTGTGTGTAGTTCAGAATAGAGGGAGTGAGTGTGTGTGAAATAAAGATGAGAGGATGTAACAGACATAGAGGAAGAGAGGGAGCAGGACAATGTGGTGGAAAGTGTGTGTGTGTGTGTGTCTCTCAGTGTCATCAAGAACTGGCAGTACACCAAACCCTGTGTGTTAATTTGTGTGTTTTAGCGTGTGTGTGTCTCTCTACAACTGTGCATAAATACGTGTGGAAGCATCTGTATTTTTTTGTCTCGTGTGTGTGTGTGTGTGTGTGTGTGTGCGCACAAGGGCCTTTTGTAAGTGATCGTTAGCTTGCGCCCTCTCCTTGTCGCTCCTCTCATGCAGAAATTTTTGAATTTTTGGTTCGTCTGATTTTCAATCTGGCATGTGTGCGCTCGCACTCGCTGGGAATGTTTAAACTCAACCTCGGGGCTCTTTCAGGAAAATGTTTTGGTATTTTTTATTTTTTTTTTTTCTGTAATTTTCGCTGGAATTGAAGGTTTACCTTGTCCTTTTTAAGGTTAACTACATGTCTCGGTGAAAACAACTTTTCTCACAGCTCATTTAACGTCACACTCAGTAGGGGATTCAGAATGATTATCATTTCAAGCATCTGATTGGAATGGCCAGCAATCTTATTTAGATTTTGGTTATTTTTGCGGTGAATGCTCAAACTGTTTTGCTGTGTTTGTTTATAGAATAGTTTCACATAAAGCCGGCAGATATTTACGATGATAAGTTCTTTCCTGTCAGGGACTTCCGTTGCTTCCTGTCGGGGGGGGTCAGATGTTTTCCAGGAAGTGGAGGGTAACATAATCTGGCAGGGATGTGAAGACACAGAACCAAAACAAACCCGGTTTAAAGATATAATTTGAAAGATTTAAGCATTTAAGAGTCATGGAGATATTTCCATTTGTTTTTGTTTGGTACCGAATGTGGTGAATTTGCAAGCTTTGACAAAACAAAAGGGAATGTGGAGTAAAAAAATGCGAAAGTCAGTCGTCAAAAATAGCTTGTGTGTAGTAGGTGAAGTGTATGTGTGGGAAACACACAACATGTGCGTTTCAGCGAGAGTGTGTTATGAGAATTATGAGTTTGGTGTCTCAGTCGGCAAAAAGTTTTGCCAAATTCAAAAAGAAGCATCATCCGAGTACTTTCTTCTCTTCCGCTGAGGCGTTTCCTTGCCCCCTCCAGCTGAGTCTTATCCATTATTAATGTCTGAACATGGTCCCTGAGGATCTGCCATCCATTATTCATGCCCGACAATTTCTCTCATTCTCTCCAAGGAGCTCTCCTTCTGTCTCATCCTCCTCCTCGTCGTCCCTCCTTCGATCTGTCCATCCCCGACTTCCACCGAGATCAGCCGTCTGGAGCAAAACTAATAACAGGTGTGTCTTCCTCCCTCTTCATGTTGTCTCCTCCTCCTCCTCCTCCTCCTCCTCCTGCTGCCCCATCTTCAATCTGTCTGATTTCTTCTGGGTCACCAGGGGTTTTTACAAGGTGTTTAGCGCGCCAAGTGTGTGTGTGCGCGTGAGTGTGCGGGCCACCTGGGAAAGGTGGCAACCTGCTAAACATGTGTGTCTTTGTATTAATGATGTATGAGGGCGTGTCTTTACTCCTTGAGACGATGAAGTCGCTCGCAGAAACACACACCACCAGCTCACACATCGTCTGTCGTGTGTGTTTATCACACCTGCTAACGGTTTTGCTTCCAGTCCACATCTGTCCGAGACGTAAAACATTGACAACTGTATTTGATTAGACACATCGTTCAAGTGTCGCATGTAGTTTCTTTTTACAGTCGATACTTAGAGTTGTCATCAATCACCAGAGACAGAAATGCACATCGATCTGAGTTCTTTGAGCCGGATCCGACCTGGTTTCCACTTGTCAAAATCTACCTGATTTCCCTCCTTTGCTGCTTCAATGTGTTCACGGCTCAGAACTAGGAAGAGAGCAGCACTCTGCACAAATATGAGCTTTAAATCCATCACTTGCTCACTGTGGCAGATGGTCCGACATCTTTATCCTCTGGCGAAGCCCAAGACAGAAGAGGAAGAGATCCGCTTTGTGACAGAAAGCTGGCGGCATTGCGGAAAGATGTTCTCTTAATATTCTCAACGAAAAAGAAAAAAAAATAAATAAATAAATACAAGTGATTGCAGGAGTTGGAAATGGAGACAAGTCAACCATACTTGGAGCTTCAAAACATCCAGATATATGTCACGCGTTGCTGTGTAATCTTAAAACATCATATTATTTTAAGCTCCAGTCTGTGCATTATGCTTTGACGTTTAACATTAACCCCTTTATATCAATCTCATCAGCTCGCCGCAGCTGTGGACTCTTTTTTTCAAAACGTGAATGCAGAACACATTTCCGATGCAAATGAAAGGCTGCATGTCCAGCTGCTGGACCTTTTTATTTATTTATTTTTTAAAAAAACAAAAAAAAAGCTTGGTGAACCACATTGTAGGTGGGTCAGAACATTGCAGCAGGTTCGTACTCGCACAGGCCGCCGGAACATGGTGGGAAAAAAAAAAGACTGACAGATAAAAGATGTTACGGTGCAAAAGACGGACACAGAACGGGAACAAATCTGAGAGTGAAATGAAAAAGGAAAGTGAAGTGTTAAGGAGAGAGACTGTGTGTGTGTGTGTGTGTGTGTGTGTGTGTGTGTGTGGCAGGAACAGACGGTGCTGTGGCCTTTTGCTGGCACGTGAGTGTACTCAGGTGCAAGGAGTGTGTGTGTGTGTGTGTGTGTGTGTGTGTATGTGTGTGGTGACAGTCGTTCTTTCCTCAGGTGCATCTAGGAGGGGAGTGCTGGGTGTTGTCTTTTGGCAGGAGACGTGTGTGTGTGTGTGTGTGTGTGTGTGTGTGTGTGTGTGTGTGTGCTCCTGGATCATCTTCCAGAGAAGCTGTACAGTCTGTAATTACTGTTGTAGGACGACTCTTGCCAGCCACAGAAGAATCAGACATTCATCTTATAACACAATCTCGCTCACTCACTCTCACACACACACACACACACACACACACACACACACACACACACACACACACACACACACACACACACACACACACAATTACCTACCTGTGAAGTATAAACCCTCCTTTCCAATTTTAGACTCTCCCCTGCCTATTAAACACAACCATAACAAAAGCTACCTGCAGCATCAGTGTCTTCACACACAAAGACCCGTTAAATAACAACTGAACTCTTACGTGATTAAAACAATCAGCAGATTAATTGATAATTAATATAATATTTAGTTGCAGCCCTCAGTACCCAGACCATCTACACCTACAAACTATTTTTAATTGCTTGACCTTTGTGATGAACCAGGATTACTGGATTTTTACCCAGATTTATTTTTGCGACAAGGCTTTTTTTTTATTAACATTATTAGCAACAAAAAGGCAGTTGTGTCGACACATGTTCCTAATCATGGGAAACCTTTCCACAGCACAACATCTCTGCCAGCCCGGCCTTATCCACTGTCCTACACTCAGTCTTCACACATCTGGAGAACCGAACGTCTTCATCAAAATGCCGTCCGTTAGTTACGTTAGTGCTCAACACCATCCCGACCTTCACCTGTTACTAAAACACTCTGTGAACATTTTACATTATGCAAGACTCCTAACAGTTATAAAGGAAATGTAAATTCGCTCAGTCTCTCCTCATATATTCCTCTCGTTTGTTTCAAGCCACCGCCGCCGCACATGCTCTCGCTTCTTACCAGATTCTTGAAATAAAACGCGGTGGTTCTTGAGTTTTTAATTAGTCCTCAATCTGCTTTTGTGTTCCCGTGAACTTCACAAATGCCACGTATTCAACAAATAACAATTAGGCTTAATTAAGATGATTAAAAACTCCCATCTAATCCGCCAACACGCCGCGTTCATATCTTACACTGTACGAGTGTGTGTGTGTTCTCTCCTTTTCACGCTTGACAAATCAAGAAGATCACCGTGTAATGACTGCATAACGAGCGCGTCCTTAAGATACACAGACACGCAGCCCGCACACACGTCTGCACATTCACAAACAAACATGTCCTTAAGACAGACGAAGCTTATCAATAGCCGTTAATTAAATTCTTGTGCGTATTAATGAAAGACTTGGAATTGCTGTTTATGGTGCTCTCTGAGTGTGTGTGTGTGTGTGTGTGTGTGTTCCCTGCTTGTTTGTTTGCTTTAATGAAAAGATTTCACCTTGCAACTGTATTGGTTGTGGGAACCGTGTGTGTGTGTGTGTACTGCCTGTATATACAGCATTTTGTGTGTTTACTACCTCAAAGTAAATGACAAGCGGACGAATCTGACAAGAGGTAGAGAAAATCAGAGTTTAGGGCGAATGAAAGAGGGAATTACTGCACAACTTCTGGTGGCGTCTCACCAGACTTTCAATACTTTCACTTTCAATGTGACGAGGCAATTTGTTTTTGACACTCCCGCCATTGTTTTTACTGTAGAGTTGGATGAAATTGTTAGTGTAGATGCCGACAGCACTGAAAAATGACGATGTAAAAACTCTGTTTTGATGTGTAACATCGTGTCTTAACTGTCCGACTAACACGTCGCATCACGTCCCCTTCAACGCTATTTTTACAGTCAGAATACCATAAATAATATTTACTTCTGAGGCATCATCTGAAAAAACTTCTAAGCTAAGAGTTGTGCGCTCAAGTAAAAGATAGGCGAGTACTTTCTATCTCTTTGCTTTTATTAGATGTTTGTCGTTAAATTCCCGACTGAAAGATCCAGAAGCTGTTCGATGGGTTTCCATGATATTCTGTGTAAACATTAATGATCCAAATAGATGGATTTCCTTCAGCACCACCATCAGATTCACATTTTTCATCTGAACAATCATGTTTCCCTCAAGGAGAAATGTGGTAACTTTGATCTAAAGTTAGGAAATCACTCTCTCCATCATCAAGTCGAAACTGGAATTGTCCAACAGTTTAAGACCAGATCCCTACGAGATGAACAGCTTCCATTAGTTTTGTCTGATATATTTAAATTTCGATAAACATCCATTTGAAAAAGTTACATCTGTACTCACACATTGCACAGCCTTGTCCTGTTTAGCTTAAATTCTTTAAAAGTTAGAAATCCAGTTTCTTTACAACACTCCCCCCAAAAAACGCTTAATTGTGGTGTTTAGTATTAATTAGGACATGTTATAATGCTAAAACACACTATAAAATGCTAACCGTTATAAACATCAGCTGCTTAGCATTGTTATTATGAGCATGCTGCCATGTTAGCGCTCACTCATCTTTTTAATTCTGTGAGCGTCAAACACGAAGTTCCAACAATCATTGTATTGAGATGGCGGCAAAAATCTCACGAATGACTCGATTCTACCAGAGCTGAGTAAGAAAGTCTGCTGTTTTTGTAACTTTGGTGACCCAATCATTGAAATCAAACATATATAAATATGGTTATTACGTCTTTCTCTTTCTTTGTGTAACACCAAGGCCGGTTTACTGTGAAGTCTTTGAAAAGAGCCGCTGATGAAAATTTATGGTTGTGAATACAGATCACGACCCTTCATTTCATGTACGTTCCCCATCCCTTGAAAATATGAAATTAAAAGTGGCCGTTGATATCTATTTTTGTTGTCCATTTTATTTATTTATTTTTTTTTTACAAAATACCACTGCCAACCACAGCTAAAGCCGATCGTAACCTCAGTAATGTTTCCAATTCTTCGACTTATAGAAGCAGCAACGATCCAGACACAAATGTGGCGACTCTTTCTTGAAATCCTCTCATCCCTCTCTTTCTCTCTCTCGCCTCTCATCCCGTCTCATCCCTCCGCTTCTCCACTTTTACACCCAACACCATCTGTTCATCTTTAGCCGAGAAGGAGCTCGCTTTTCCTCTCTGGCTCTTTTCTGCCCTCTGTTTTAAAATCTCCGACATTGGCCCAGTGCCCCTTTGGCTCTAATTTATTAGAAAGTGAGAGCTTTTAGTTAAACCCTTAATGGCCTCAAAAAGGGCTTCGCCGTGACACGCTAGCAGTCATGACTCTGGAGAACGGTGACACGATTTATCTTTGAGTTAAGACTTTGAAATTAAAGGTGTGGATTCTTGAACAAATGTGTGAACTTGAGAATCCTCGTTAGATCCCTCGACTTCATCTCTCTTATCGTATCCTCATTTCTCTGCTCGCTCCTTGCTCTTCCAGATTAACACCCTCCTTCTCTCCCCCCCCGTCTACATCCCCTGCCTTCCCCCTCCAATTCCCATCCACCCTGCTCCATCTCGGGGGCATATGTCAAGAGGAAGCAAGCATCTGCTCCTTGAGAGGGATTTTGTGTCCGCCGCGCTGCCATTCTGTGCCAGAAGTCCGTCAGTCGCACGGCGGCAGTATGGCCATGTAATGCTTGGCGAGGAAGCGGGACATGGACCCTGGAGGAAGGCACTGCTTGATTTCACTCGGGTGTCTGTGTCTTGGTGTGAGTTTTCTCTGTACATTTCTGTGTAGCGCAGACTGGAGCTGCACCTGGTGGTGAAAGGAATCCGCGTGAAGGACGGCGGAAGACAAGAAGTGAAAACGAAACAAGGAATAAAGGCAGGGGGAACAAAAGGCGCGAGTGCAAGTGGCTGCGGCGAGGGTGAATTGTAAAACCAGCGCATGAAGACGAACTCTTAAACACGAAGGCCACATGAAGCACTGTGTTGAAGAGCCAGGTGAGGCAGGTGGAAAAACTCGACACATGTAAGGGTAACACGTAGTTAAAGTAGTTGGAGTTGTTTTTGTGTTTTTTCTCCTAGCAGGTGTCTGATCAAAACAAGTCGCTCTTCTTCCAACATCGGCACGTCGTTACCACAACAGCAATGAATTAGATCTTACAAATGAAAGGACTTCTTCACAGGGAGCAGACAGGGAGCGGGTCCGTCATCGTGAAACTGTTCACTATCATCATCAAGCCTCAACTCTGACTGCATTTCTTTATTGCAAATGAATTGCAATGCATTTTGGGGATGGTGGCTGCAATAAAATGCTGCAAGCCCCATTCCCAACCGTCCAAAGCCAGGTGTTTGTAGGGAAACCTCCAGACATTTCCAGCTGTGTTTACGGCGACTGAAAGCAGCATTTTTCATGGGAGCTCGGTCCATCACCAGCCACGTCTGTGGTGACAGACCTGCGGGTTTAGTAGGAGACCTCAGGACATTTACAGTCACTTTTGTGGAGACCAAAACCGAATATTTCCCACAGGAAGTCGGTATATCTCCAGCCTTGTTTGTGGCGATAAAACCGAGTGTTTTGAGGGAGACCTCAGGACATTTCCAGAAGTGTCTGTGGGGACCAAAACAGTCAAATTATGATGATTTTCTAATCCTAACCAAGTGTTTTAGCACAGCTTCTGGCTATGTGGAAACAGAAAAAGTACACTAAACAAACGTAAAGTTGCATCATAAAGAAACTTACAGCGAGAACTCGACTGTGGGTTTGCAGGAACATATCTAACATTTTTAAAATCCAGTCTTGAGCTCGTCAGATTGAGGTAGATTTCTCTAATGCCGTCCATTAAAACAGAGACCGGCATGTGTACTGTGTGTGTATTGACCTTGACATGTGGTTCAGTGTCCTCACTGGCTAACTGTGAAACACACACACTGACTGAGGCCACGAACACCTGCAGGACTGCCAATACATGCACACCGACACCGAGAGAGAGGAGCATGCAGGCATCGATAAATACGCACATGTATGTTCTGTATATACGTGCATAGTAGCGGCTTTGAAAGACAAGCTGTCTGTTGCTAACGTAGATGTTGTGTCAATGCAAGGTGTGCAAATATAGATATTTCTTACCAGCTTTAACTTTGTTTGTTACTGATGTTGATCTGGTCAGAATTCAAGCTTTAACCCGACCCAACCTCTGACCAGCACATCGTCCTTATAGCCGCCACACAAGGATGTGCACGCGAACACAGCCAGAGAGGAAGTGGAGCATTATTAAGTAGTGAGTCGGCCTGTTTAGGCTGACAGCTCTGGAATAAACAGATCACAGAACAGTGCACACACACACACACACACACACACACACACTCTGGTCCCATCTGCTAATATACTACATGTGTCGGTGTGTTTGGCCTTGCATTTTGATGCCCGTTAGTGCGACTGTGCTACTGTATAACTAATGGATCTATAGAATAACGCATATTAAATGATTGTTTTTCTCTCAGCTGCCGCTCAGTTGGAGTCGAATATAAAAATCAGCTGTGATGTTATCCGTTACAAATGTGTTGGCATGTCAAAGTGACACACACACACACACACACACCCCGACGCATTCACATTCGGAGGCTAACACTAGGTTTTCCCACATGTGCCGACTCCAGATGGCCTCAAAGAGACAACGGGTAATGCCAACATCACACACACACACACACACACACATAAGCGCTCGTACAAAGTAATGACCCACCCCCGAGACCCCTTTAACCAGGTTTCATGCGGGGATCAAAAGCAAAGTATGAAAAAAAAGAAGGGGAAATCAAAAACGGATGTCGGTGAGGGCTCAACAGAGAGGGAGCGACAGGATCGCCTCCCCTACAATAAGAGAGGGAGTGGAACGATCTTTGTGACGGCATCAAAGCGACGCCAAGAGCGCCTTCATGTGTGGCTCTAACACACACACACACACACACACACACACTAGAAAGACAATGAAAAAAAAGAAAATTGATTCTAATAAAGGTCTTCCAAATATCGGTCAAAGTATCCAACCCGAGGAGGAAGGTTCACTTGGCTTGAAATCAGTTTTTTTTACAACCGTTACTCATTTTCAAGTAAGAAACGTGGTTCCTGAATGTTGTCTACACCAGCAGCGAGGCGAGTTTGACCCAGAGAAGTTTACTGCACGTCAGCCGACGCTAATTGGCGTGTGTAAAGTACATTTCCCTCTCCGGCTCCAGACAGCGTTACACAACATAAACACCCGATGATGGAGGTCACGCCTGTTGAACGCAGCTGCAGTCAGGCTGATAAACAGGAGGGAAGATAAACGTGGCAAAAGAGCAGCAAAGTTCTGTCTCTGCGCCCCAAAGTAACTGTGATAAGCCAATATCAGACAATTTTTATCGGCCAACCAATATATTGGTAGGGTTCTAGTTGAAAGTGGCGACTGGGAACTCAGAAGTTCTGATATTCGACTTTAAATGTAACACAACAACTAGCAACAACGCAGGACAAAATGTGAGTTAATTCATGTGTTAAGTCTATAACGGAGACGTGACAGCAGATAGAAATGGATTGCTGGCCAGTTTTTATTATTTTTTATGGTGCATGGTGTTGGACAAAACTGTACGTTGCAAGCGAAGTTTAAACGCAGGTGTTGTCATTATCCTATAATATTACATGTGGGAGTCAATTTACTTTACTTCGATAATTTAAATTTGAAGCAAAATCGTCGGTTTCCAGTTTACGAAGACAGAACTGACACGAGACAATCTTATTTCCAGCACTGAACGTTTAATCGAGCAGCGGTCGTTATGAATTGTGTACAACAGGATGTTCCTCCTCCGCTCCCATTCTTGACTTGAGAGAATGCACCTTCTCCAGTGGAGTTATAAACATCTGTAGCCAAATGAAAAGTGAAAAAAAAAAAAAAAAAAAAATCTAACCCTCGACTGAACTCGAATAGCTTTTACCGTCTTCCTGATCCTTTCTCTGAGGAAAAAAAAAACACTTCAAGATATGTTGTCCCTCGCTAGCCCCCGTAGGAAAATGACTTTTCCCTTTTTTTTTGTTTTCCGGAGTGCTCTGACCTCTCCGAGCTGGTAAAGCAGAGCAAACGTTAAACGACAGAGCTAATTGTTTCACCCCAGAGTCCATTCTGTCCCTCTCTCATTCCTCTTTACTTCAACCGGTCCCTTCCATCATTTCTTCTAATTTCTCTCAATTACCGTCTCCTCCTGCTCTCTCTCTCCCTCGCCCTGTGTGTGGGTGACCTTCCTGAACTGTACGGCCATTTATGGAGATTAGATAAAGTTGCCTCTTGCGTGACTCATTGGCATGCATTAAGCGGAGAACAACAATAACATACACGCGCGTAGAAACACAAACGTGCACACGGAGACCATCTTAAATCGGGGATATAGGGCCAAATTAAAGGTAAAAGCGCCCTTGGTTTTTCTTCTTTTGTGAGACATCCTCTGTTTTTCAAAAAAGCCATGTTCAGTGTCCTTTCCTGCCTCTCTAATGGATTTTTGATTTTTCCAGAGCATGCAACACAATTAGCTCGTCTTCCTTTTTTATTAATGACACATTTACTCTTTTCTTTCCCCCTCGCTGTTGTTTATTCTTGCTCTAAATTGGAGAGTGAAGAGGTCTTAAAAGGTGCACGCCGCGTGTGTGCGTGTGCGGCGGCGCCTCATTATTTTTGTCTTTTCAATTTTTTTTGAAAACCTATAAATTTATTCTTGTTTATGTTAAATAAAATAAATAAAAAAAAAGATGGAAGTCTAATAGAGAGAAAAACAATGAAGGCAAAAACACCATAGTTTTAAAATACCATTTGCAGCCAAGACACTTTGGTTTAAGCATTTATTGTTTTTAATAACTCGGGAGTCCGTGGTGCATAATCAGCTGCTCATTAGCATTTCCTCCCCATTTTCTTTTCACCATTATTATAAGCACTTACTGTACAAGCACTGTTTATGTGGTGTAAGCTGAGGCGTGCAGTGTTAGGATAAAAATCAGATCAGATTTGAGTATTTTTCAGGGAAATTGTGTGATTTAAAATGGTAAACATACAATTTGGGAAGTGAAATAGGGCTTGTGGGTCTTTAGGGTTGTTGATTTGTTTGCATACAGAGATAGAAATGCTGTAAAAAAGGAAAAAAAAAAAGATTGTTGTTTAAGCGTTTTTACAGCTGAACTTAAATTTTCCGTTTCATAAATAAAACCACACATCATCGACATAATAATAATGATAATCTTTATATCTAGAGCCTTTCAATCCAAATTGAGTTACAAGATACTTCACAATATGTGGTACCATACAATCTTTACGATCTTTAAATAATGCCACATTATCGTGATATACATATATACCTCGATATCTTGATATGGATATTGCAACGATACTATAGGTATGACTATTGTTACTTTTACAAGATGTAAACACTGATAAATGATCATCAGTAATGTTAGTAGAGTTGAACAGTCTGATAAGAACTTTAAAACCAGGAAAAGACAACAATTATGCAATCAAAATCTAAGATGATATATTGTCTAATATCACGATAACGATATATATCGTATATCATCCAGCACTGATATGATATAGTCCCAAAGCTAGCGAATCATAGACGAATAAAACAAAATGAAATGCAATAAAATGAGTGAGCAGTTAACAAGAAGGATAAAATCAAATGTAAAGGATTTCTTTATCTGTTTCAGGCTTTTTGAATCGAGGCACAGCTGATCACTCAGAGGTCGTTTGTTTCACAGCATTTCGGCAAAATAACCAATAAAAACAACCTTGACTGTTGCACCGTTAACAACGTTTTAAACAAACAAACAAAAAAAAAAACCCCGTTCTTTAAAATGACTTCAGTTAACAGGAATCTCTCACATGTTAGGAGGGGTTTAATGAACCGAGTGAATTCATTAAAAGAGTTGTTGTGGATGAAACGAGGAGAACACGATGAAGGGAGGGAGACGCAGCATGGCTGGAGGTTTATTTAGGTGTGAACCTGGCTGCCAAATGGGGTGAATAATAGATGTGAGGGAACAGAGGATAAAAAGTGAGGAGGAGGAGGAGGAGGAGGAGGAGGGATAGATGGATGGATGACAGGGATGGAAACGGTGCCCCTCCTGTTCTCTTTCACCACTCGGCTTTTCTATTTATCAAATCTTCCTTGTGATTGAGGATTTACATAGAAGGGCTTGATTAACTTGCAATGCATCGGCATTTGTAGGCTCCTGCACATTTATCAGCCACCATTTTTCAAGACAATCAACGTCCTCCTCTGTTTTCAGATAGTCCCCTTAAATCCCCATAAAGGAGTTGCATCCTTTTTATTGAGAACTTTACTTACATGAACGCGACAACAAGATGAATTTTTAATATGTATGTTGTTGCCAAGCACGCTGCTTTATATTCGTTGTCTGTATGACCACAGTCCTGCGCTCTGTGTTTACATACTGCCTGCTGCATGAACCTTTAAGTACATATTCTGTATTGATCCACAACTTATTGTAATGTTTCCCAGTATTATTTCAAGGTAGGAGTAAGACTTGGAAAAGAATTAATGCTGTTGTTAGAGATATTTTCAAGCAGGATTCTCCTATTTTACTGTCAACGTCCATCGAGTTCATGTGCTGACATAAAGAAGAAGGAGGGAATCACTAACTGCAAGAGAAATGGAAAGTTGGCTAAATCAACGAGGCAAAGTAAAGACAGAAAAAAAGGTAAAGGATAAATAAAAGAATTAAAGATTGAAGTACGAGGGTGCTGAGCTGAGGAGGCACCTGAGAGTGATATGTTACCTAGAGCAGCACTTGACTTTATAATGGAAAATAAACAGGAAACGGTCTGTTAACTTACGAATTATGCACCACCTCAGCTCGTTCGGGCACATCATCGATTCGCCAACAACTTTCGTAAAACTCCCCATAATCGAAATCTACACAGTTTGTTTCTGGCCTGATGTGGTCTCAGAAGTGAATTTGGTGATGAAATAGAATAAAGAAATCGTAGTTGAAGCTCCAGCGTGGTGCTGCCTGACAGACGCAATGCATTCTGGGCATCTGAGTACGTGAAATAAACACGTTTTCTATATTCTTGTAAATGCAGTAAACGTCCGTGGATTTGACGTCTTGCTCAAGGGCTCCATTTCCCCGATCTAAACCCCTGAATTTTGCTTTAAGCCTGAAGAAGAAAACACTGACGCAAACATCCATATATTTTGAAGCGAACAGTGACGCAGACGCACTAAAAAAAACCTCCGGACTGTGATCAAGAGAACAATGTTCCGCTCGGCCCAGTGATCGGTCTCCCCCTTTCACCTTTTCTCTGCCCGTCTTTTATCTCCCTCTTTCATCCTTTTGCTCAATCCCATCAGGCCCGGGACCCGAGCAGCTGAGCTCTGCCTCCACCGACTCCAGTTGGACACACACACACACTTTACACACAATAATTTGCATTCATGTTTGCACACACACACACAGTTGCTAGCACACACAGACACACACACACTCTGAACACTTCATACATTGCCTCCGATTAATTTTCTTCCCTCATTTGTTTGAATCAAGACCCTCAAGAGTGCATACAAACGCTGACCTTGAGACGCAGAAGATTAGACACTTGAACTCCGACTGAAGAGAGACGCATCCTTCCGAGTGGGGGAACCTTGTGGAGAAGCGACAACATACTTTTCTAAGAGATGGGAGGCAGGCACTTGAGGGAAAATTAAATCTCTCCAAGGATGCTGTCGGGGGCATTGAGAAAAGATTGTCGTTTTGTGTCGTTCCGCGGGCTCCCGTTCACTCATCCTCAATATTTATTTTTTTATTTTTTGTACATGTTTTTGTTTATGGGTCGATTCATTTAAATTTACTTCCAGAGGTGGAGAAAACTGAGGAGAAGGTGTTTGTCTGAAGCTGCAGGTGAGGATTTTAAAATTGATGAGGAGATGAAGAGGCTCCTCAATCGAACTTGTTCTAAAAAAAAATAAATAAATAAATAAAATAAATATAAATCTCTTTTAGTCCAAAGTCAGCACAAAGTCCCGTCAGCGGTGCCGAGCTCTTCCTGCAAGTCTCCAATTGTAACCGTCTAGGTCATCACCTTGTCTTTTATGTCACATTGAAATAATTTCTCATAATGTGAACTCTTTTTATCCAGCCGTGAATTGTGAGCGGGCCTATTTTTCTCTTAAATTGCAAAGAAACTGTATTCAGACTGAGTTTCAAATGTTTTAATTTACGTTGCTCATAAATACCAATTTATCCAAGTTTACTTTGTAAGGATCATTATCCATCATCCGTCCGTCTAACCTGTGCCAAACGTTATCGATGAAAGAATTACCCACTACATGCTCACTGACACATCCTCGCTCTCTTTAGTTTTGGTTTCATGGTGTTGTGCGAATGTATTTCAAAAGTTAAGTTGAGGTTTTTTTTTGTAAGATGCCACGCGAAAGCCAACCAAAGGTGTTCCAATGAACTGGAGGACAAAGTGGTGATTTCAAATTCCAGCAGTCAAAAACAAAAAATAAAAAAGTGTGGCGCATCAGAAATGGAGAGCTCCACAGGTTGACGATGTGCCGACGTGTCAGCTATTGATACAGTGAGCCGAAATCACAGGTTAACAACTTTATTTCAGTCCACTACTTAGATCCCTCAGCCTCCAGACAAACAGATCCAAACACACACGAGGCTGAAGGGCTGAAATCTTCTTTGACAGATGCGTCGACAACACATCCCACCAGAGAACTTAAACAAACGCATGTCTTGGATCTTTGTGATCAAACCGACATTCACGTGTTCTGCTAACAAACGTTTACGTCTCGGTAGCTGATTAGCTTCTCAGCTGCGGCACATTAAAACAGCATGTAAACGTACCTGCAGGTCTCCTTCTTTAAAACATTTAATAACACACTGTATGCTTGTGATATGAAAACTACAGTACACGTCTTTTATTGCCTTGTTACGTACGTTAAGTTAGTTAAAAGAACAGCAGCCAGCTGAGCAAAAGTGCTCCGCTTGTTTGTTATAATTACTGAAACCAGATTTAATGAGTCTGTTCTTTAATCATTGTATTATTTATCTACCTTGACTGTCTGCTGCTGCTGCTCAGCCTGCCAGCTGCAGTCGATCAACAACGAACAAATACAAAAATAACTTTTGGCTTCGTACCGGGAAAAGGGACAGCAGCCACCTGAGGGAAGGAACGAACTTCTGTGGCATTGCTGTCCTTCTCATCAGTTTTTATTTACTCCTCACTTTTATCTTGGTTTAAATGAGGAGTTTGATATTTCTCACACATTGCGTCGGTGTCGGTCTTTGCATCTTATCCCGAGAACCTCCATCACAGGCGAAACACCAGTGAAGATGCTTTTCTAGGACAATCCAACCACTTCTCTTCGCGGCATTTGTGCGATCGGAGAAAACCACAGAACATGAACTGCAGGATCGCCGGAGTTTTGAATTGTTTACCTTCAAGATAGAAAAAGGCGCTCTGCTGCTGCCTTTCTTACTTCTCGTTATGAATTTAAATGAAGTTCAAATTAAAGTCGTACTGTATCTACACAGAGATCTCTCCTGAAAAGATTTTTTTTTTTTGCATTGAGGATTTTAATTTTCTCTTGGCTCGGCGGCTGCTCTCTTTTAGCTTTTATTGTGAGTTCTTTTCCTATTACTCCTCTCAGCTGAATGAAGGGCACGATGGCACTGACCCGAGTGCTCCTCACTCATTTCATTGCCACGGTCATCATGTTGGTTGCATATTGTACTACGCTGATGAGCAACCACCAAGAACTTCATTATCATTTTAGAAAATGGCTTGATTTGTTGGTGGTGTTGGGGGGGAAATCAATAAATAATGTTTTTGCAACTTTCAACAAAGTTAGAAGTTCACAGAATACTTCATGCCCCAAATTTTCTGGTTTTACCAAAAGCAAGGAGCCTTTAGAGCCTTTGTGTTTCAGGTCACAACCCCGTTGCGTCTTCATTTTTTGATTTCTGATAATGACTTTCAGTGTTCGTTGGGCTTTTTTGTTCAGCGCTGAATTGTAAGTAGGGACTTGTGGAAAAAAAAAGTCAAGGTTCTTTTTCACTCCACCAGTGTTAAAACAGGGAATCAGACCGAGGCAAAGACAGTTTATCAGGACTGACACACACACACATGCACACATGCACGCGCACATGCACGTACGCTCTCGTGCACGCTGGTGAAGAGATGAAAGAACCAATCAGTCAAAACTTTCTCCAAAACCACAGGTTGCGTCGCTCGGGGAACAGAGGGATGAAAGGCGAGGAGAAGTGCGAATGAAAGAGAAAGGTAGAGCGGCGGGGCGACTGACTGGCAGGGCAGATCGCATGCCAAGCCACTGTCACTGGCACTTAAAGGGCAGACACACACACACACACACCCACACACACACACACACACACACACACACACACACACACAGTACGGTCCAACATCGCCAAAATGTTCACCTGCTGCCGCCTGGTCGGAGCAGAAGTCGAATATTTTTTTTTTTCAAATGTGTGCATAATTTTAGCAAAAAATCGAAAGATACGTTTTTCTTTTTTCTAGAATCACATTCAAACACACACATATGCATGCACACACACACACACACACACACACACACACGTGCACACACACGCACAAAAACAGCGATTAGCTAATGATGTTTTTGTCTAAAAGTTTCCTCCCCATCTCATTCTGTACCTGCCTGGTTACCGTGCCGCCGCCCAGGGCCTGCCACTCAGACAACTGTGCACAAAGATGAGTAAAGCTCGCGCACACACACACGCACACACACACACACACACACACTCTAATGCGCGGTGGGCGACGGTGTACAAGTGACTGCTGGTGCCCACATCAGAATGCAGGTTGGAGGTTTGACATTCCTGGAGGCTGTGTCCGTCTAGCCAGTTAGGGGGAGGACAGCCAATAACACACACACACACACACACACACACACACACACACACACACACACAGAGCACTGCCCTGACTATCTGATGAGCCTAATGCTGATCCAAGTCAATAGTGAGAAAAAAAGGCGGCTTTTAAATGTTCCACCTCTTACCAGGCCCGTGTGTGTGTGTGTGTGTGAGAGTGTAGGTGTGTGTGTGTGTGTGTGGGTGTAGGTGTGGTCATGTTGAATGTATGTGCCTTTCCTTGATGCTTGTCTCTGCATGTGTGTGTGTGTGTGTGTCCTATAACAGTAATGAAGGCAGTCTGAGAGATTATCACAGTTGGGCGCTCGCAGACCTCAAGGTTAAAGGAGCACAAAGGCGCTGCAGAAACAGTGTGTGTGTGTGTGTGTGTGTGTGTGTGTGCATGCCTTTGTATACGTGTACATGAGGGTGTGTGCGTCTAAGGTTTCAGGACGAGACGGCAGAGCCACAAAAGGCGTGATGATTGATTGGCTTGATGCTGAGAGAGAGGAAAAAAAGGGAGAGCGAGCCAGTAAAGAACTAACAGAGAGAGAGAGAGAGAGAGTATTCATGAAATTTAATTTATAAATCAATCAATTACAGGAATCTGGATGTTCAGGTAAGATAATCAGACTGTAAAGGCGTAGCTCAGCATCTTGACACTGATTTGTTTTGTTTTTTAGTGTTGGATAAGAAGAATCACAGGTCTTAACGACTCATTTCCTCAGCGTTGAAACGGAAACTTCCGACCGGTCGAACTATTCTTAAAGTGCAAAAACACTCAAAAATTGACCAGTGAAGTTAAACAACAGACGTCTGAAACTGTTAATCACATTCTTCAATAAGCAAATAGTTTCGGCTCCCTAAATAACAGTTAACATGTGATTTAAATGTCTTCATTATTGAATAACAATATGTCTCACTGACTTGTATTTGAAGCAATATTATGTTTTATGTTACTAAGAGCATGAAAATCTGGTTCTAGACTCAACTCAACAAAACAAGTTATCAGTTTTGAAAACTGTCTCGGTGTTCAGTTTTCAGTTTTCCATCGTGACATCAGTGTGTTTTACTGTCTTGTTAGATCAGATTTGGGAAAAAAAGATCATGTTTTGGTTTAAAATACCTGTTTTTGAGGCCACAGACACGCCTGGGGTTGTCTCAACGTCTCCTTAACAACCCCTGGTAGTGTCAGTGAATGTATTCTCTTATTGTTTCTGACTGAACCCTCATGTTGCCGGCATGTTAAGCTGCTCAGCATCGCTTCAGGAGCACTTTTCAAAGTGAGACCCCCAAACTTTTAAAACTTCTAGAAAATATTGTCTTTGCAAGGTCTTTTATGTCGCCTCACTTCTTATTAAACTGCTAACTTGACCGTTTTTCAGGCCCCACAGTATGAAACTTAAACTTACTCAATTTGGATTATGGCTTCCCTGAAGCTAAAGGAAGAGGACACTTTTAATGGTTTTGGAGACGCCGGTCGCCGGTGCTCCAAGTGTTTCCTTTAGTGTTTACGACTGTTTAGTCAACCTTGCCAAATGGCCTCTGAAGTTTTTAATGTCGCTCATTCAATTAAAGTTCGAGGAAGAGCTGAACCTCAGGGGGCGATAAGTCACATATTGTTATTATCCTGCCCTGCTAATTACTGAAGCAATGAACTTTAATTAATATCTGAGCCTGGTGTCTCTGCGTGTGTGTGTGTTAAGGCATGCAAATGTGCACGTGAGAGGCCTCCCGACTCTTTATCTCAAGCCATCTCTCTTCAACACACGTACGTACACACACGTCCACGCACACGAGGCGCAGGCTGACATTTCGCAGAGTGTCTCGGTTCACGTGAGGAACGCTGACACCGTGAACCCGGGAAGGCTAGCAGCGCCGTTAGCATTAGCATAATTATCGCCGGTTATCAGCGGCAGGCACGACGAGGACGACAAACACACACACACACACACACACACACACACAGCTCAGATCGGTTCCTTCCTCTAATCTTTAGCCGTTTTTTTTGTGTCGCACAATCAAGAATTATTCAGTACTTGTACTTTACTTGAGTATTTCTCTTTTCTGCTACTTCATATTTGCACTCCACTGTATTTTGGAGGCGAGTGTATTTCAACTCCTCGACATTTAAATGATGAACTTTAGTTTAGCAGTTACTTTGCAGACGGCACATATTAAAATGTATATTTTCTGCAACCGGATAAAAAAATAAATAAGTGATCGCGATAATCAGAAAAAGTGCAGAGTATCAGATCCGATAATTGTCCAGGTCGATAACAACAAAGCCAATAACAGCGACACCAACACTGACCATGCTAATAACACAAGTGTTGATAATATCCTGTAACACCAAAGACGCCAACGCTGATGACACCAATTTACTTTAACTTGTACTTTTCATACTTTTAATCAGGTACTATTGGTATGAATAACAGGATATTTGTAATTCAAGAATGACTTCTACAACGCTGCTTGTGATGCATACAAAAAAATATTCAAAACCTTTTCCTCCCCCTCAGATGTGCAGCACTAAAAACAGTAGTTGTGATTGCCAAATGGCACTAAAGCACACAAAATACAACATGTGTCTGCATTTGATGAAGTGGGATTCAATTCAAACGTTGCATAATTAAACAATACGATTTAATCAACGGTGTGTGGCAGCTTCACACTTTCATCCCGGCCACATTTTAACTTTGTTTTTGCAGAGCTGGATTGAATCTGTGTTGCATAAATAAAAAATAAAAAAAAGATGTATTTCCGACATAGTTTCCTTTATTTCCTTCATGTCGCTCTTAATAACAGTAAAAATCTCCGTACTGAAGATGCAGTTTGACCTTTTCTGCAGAACATTTCCTGTTGAAATTCCTCTCGAAAAAACATTTTGTGTCCCAAACAAAGGGCCATTTAAGATGCTAAAATACCAATTACTGCGCTCCATAAAACATGTAAATTTAAAAAGTACAACAAAGGTGCAGTTAGTCTAAAAGTGAGCTGAAGCCCGTGTGTGTGTGTGTTTGTGTGTGTCTTGTGTGAGTCACACTACCTACTGGGCTTTGCCTTGAGCTAGCGGTGCCCTTCACTTCCCTTTGCCCAGAGCTTCGCTACGGCCACGACTGCTGCGAGGCAGACAGGGAAGCTCTCACAACTAAAACAGCCGTCCTGATGGGAACAGTGGCTTCTTGGACGTGCGGAAACACTTTGATTTTCACCTTGCCAGGCGTCGGGTGAACGGATTTAAAAAGAGTTTTCTGGTGGGTTTTGGAAAGACATCTTGGTCTTTCTTTGGTCTGGGAAGGAAACTAGTGGATGTTTGACTGGAAAATCAAATTACAGTGCAAAGATGAAGTTTAATTGTGATCTTTGAGACGTATATTATTGTTGTTGAAGGGCGTCCGACCTGCCAGGGGGCAAGAAAAATGCCACTTCTTCCTCATCCGATAAACAAAATGTTTGTTTTCAGAGCTGATGATGGAAGTAGTAACGAGTGAGCCTTCTTGCATCTGTCTCAATGATGATAATATGACAGTTAACTTTAAGTTTAACTTGCAAGAAAACAGATGTTTGAGTCTCTGAAGTAGTAGAAGTATTTGACAAATTGGGAGCGAGGCTCAAAAATCAACTTCCTCACAAAAGGACCTTTGATCGATGACCCAAAGACGGCCACAGTTACGTTGAACTCTGTATTATTGGCATTTCAACTCTTACGTTACCTTAGTTTCCTTGTAGATTCCTGCGTGTGCTGCTCATAATTTCCAAAGAGAAGCTGCTATGAATGTAAACGTGTTCCTAATTTCGATATGTTCAGTTTGGGCGCTCTTCTAAGGTGTCCCAACACTGATGTAACCACAGGAAAGATTAAAGTTGTGACGCTTTAACATTAAAATTAGCGATTTAATTCTGATTCCATCCAGTTCTCAGTGGTTTATTAACACAATTAGCAGATTTGGGAGCTTCCCTCCCGTCTCTGGCTCTTCTCTCTCTTCCTCATCCCCTCTTTTACTTTCATCCCTTCCTGCCGCGAGCCTCCCTATGATTCTTTTTTTCCTTCCCTACATCCTCTCTCTCCCTCTCTCTCCCTCTCTCACCCCACTCCATCGTTTTTGTCTCTCCCTATGATCGTTTCATGTGCGCTGATCTCACCTTGTGTGTTTGAAGCCCAAAGAGCAGCGGCAGGCGATTCTGGATCACACTACTAAAGACCCCGACACATCTGAGAGAGGGGGGAGAAAGAGAGAGAGAGAGAGATAGATAGATAGATAGATAGATAGATAGATAGATAGATAGATAGATAGATAGATAGATAGATAGAGCAGAAGGCAGACAAAGAAAAGAGAGAGACTGGTACGTAAAATGTGCCTTTCATCTCCGTCTTTAATGCCACTCATCTGCAGATGTCACCAGTTGTTCTTGCCAGCCAAGCACACACCCACCCACACACACACACACACACACACACACACACACACACACACACACAGTGCTCTCTCAATCACCTTGCCACAGGCTGTGTCCTCTTGCTTCAAGCCGGCACTGTCTGTGAGTGTATTGAGTTGGTTCAATCAATGGTAAATTGTGTGTGTGTGTGTGTGTGTGTGTGTGTTTTGAGCACAAAAAAAAACGTATGTGCATTCCTGTACGCTCACCTCCGGCGAGCTATACCTGCAATATGCCCACATTAAAGTAGAGAGATTCAGTCAGGAACAAACGCGACACTCACAAAAGAGAGTTGATGGAATGAACAAACAACTGGGAAGATTCACCTGGGATGCACCTAGATGAGTGTGTGTGTGTGTGTGTGTGTGTGTGTGTGTGTGTGAGCTTCGACTACATTTCAATGAAGAAATCTTAGATCCAAAATGTGTGTGTGTGTGTGTGTGGTCTCACAAGTCAAGGTTTGAAAAACATGCACACCCACCCAGAGACAGACAATCATTTGGCCATATCCTCGCGGATGCAGCTGCGGTTGGATCCTACACCTGCCCCCGACCTTTGACCCAGGAAGTAAAAGTTGTTTGACCTCTCGTCTGACCCCGAAGAGGAAGCGTTGCAGAGACAGAGAGAGAGAGAGAATGACGGTTTCTTACTTGTCAAACTGAGCGTGCCTGCAAAGTAGATCGACTGTGGTGTTGATTGTGTTTCGAGAGCATCTTTTCTCTGCAGGAGTAGATCGGCTGCGTCTTTTTCAAAGCTTTTGGTTTGTTGTGTGTTTCAGAGACGTTTACTTAAGTAGTCATACTAACCAGCTCCTGTCTCGTTATACTACTTTGTAGCTGGAAAGGCGACAGTCCGAGTCGACCCCTGTAGTTCCTGCTGCCATTAAATGTACAAGTGGAGAGTTTGCTGCCTTTCACAAGCTCTTTTTGGGTCATGGAAAGCAAAATAAACTCAAGAAATGTCAAGAAAGTAGAAGTTTTTCGTCAGCTCATCATGAAACACGCTTCGTTCAAACCCAGCAGAAAGAAGGTAAAGCTCATCGAGAAAGTCTTGTTGGGTTGGTCGAAATAAATCTTCAATTCGTAGAGTAAGAGGTGAGAATAATCCGGTTCTACATGCTGTTTTTGCCTCGCCTGTCCCCACCTGGTTAAAACCACCTTCTCAATATATCCTCTGCCGTCAAACTGGCCTTGCTTGGTCCTGGTTTGGAGCCACGAGCCGGCCTCCATTCTAGCTCCATGATTAACTGAGCTAACTAGCCACCAGCAGCTAGCTACAGCTGTAGAGAAGAGTAAAGTCGGCAGCAGTTAGCGGTTGCTCTGTTGTTACGCTGCCCTCTACATTTTTGGCGCTACCTTCCATTTCTGGCCTCGTCTAAAGTCAGTTGTCTTTGCAAATTCTGCCCCAGTTTCGTGTCTGTATCCTGAACTTCATCTGAACTGTCCAAATAGCAGAACAATACCACTATAAAAACACTGTGGCGTATTCCTCATGGGGTTTATCATGAGGTAAGCCCGTTTCAAGACAGCCCTTGTGTTTCCTGTGCTGAAATAACGAGGCTTGACTTATAGCCCGTAAGAGTACGTGACTTAGCGGATTGTAAATCTGTGTGCGTTCATGTGGACGCGCTCGCACGCAGTAGGTGTGGTGTCCATTCTTATACTTTGTTGGACATCAGGAAGAGTAAATCTGTCAGCACCCATTATACACATCTAGTGGGAGGAAGTCAACAGGCCGGTGTGTCCGTAGCAGCTCTAAACTGGCTTTTCAACAATGTCGATGTGGAAACAGCCTTTTATTGAGGACCGCAACACAGCACAGTTAGGAAAAGGACAACTGAATTATTTTAAAACTAGAATACTTCCAAATATTTGGCATTTAAGCAAGACAGCAAGAGCGCTAGACAAGTTCAGAGAAATGTATTTTGGACAAGGGGGCGAAGGATAATCAGAGTTCAGCTCTTTTTGAACACCCACTGGCAGCTCACCAGGAGTTTCCTCTGTCATCAGGCGCTGACGATCTTCCTCCAATCAAAAATGGAAAATTGGCACCAAACCACCAGCAGCACTGAAATCTTTTCCACAACTGAGTGGTACCGGAGTAAAGGTTTAAGAAGACGCTGAGCTCTTGTTGGAAATTAATTAGCTATTCCAAATTTAGTTTTTTATATACTGGCCTTTCATTTTTTTTTTATTGATATGAGTGGATGTGAGCATTAAAGAGTCTTTCCTCCTTATTTTGAAATTAGATTTTTCTTGTCACTTGTTTAAAGGTCCCATTTGTGAGAAAGTGGATGTTTGAATCTCATTCCCAAATCAGTCCAGTGCTGATTCTTTCAGGTCGTGGGCGCCATCCCAAAGTGTCAGTCAGTATTTGAAAAGTTTCTAAAAAAAAACCAAAAAAAAAAAACCCAAAGTTTGAGTGTTTGATGAGGGAATCAAACAAAACAAAATTAGCTTTCTTACCAACTGGTAAGCAGCCCAGCTGGGAGACCAAAATGATGAAACTGTGCGTTTCTGCAAACCAAAAACACATTCATGCTACATGCACATGAGACGGGAAGATTTTTTTTTTCGGGTTTGTGGCGACAAAACCAGGAGCTTTCAGCCTAAACATCAACTTTTCCTGACCCAAGCGACGCGTGCCTACACCTGATCTGCACAACGTTGAGATTAAACGTCTGAGGTTTGCAGAAATGTTCAATGGCAAGACTTATTCTGTTGTTCTGAAGTATTACCGTGATAGAAAATCAGGATTAGGGAGCGTGTAAAAGTAAAATAAAAGAGGCCCTGGATCAGGTCGCTGGTGGACTCCACACATATCGTCATAGCCGCTGCAGTACGGCTATCTAAACCAATTTAGGAACTTACCAACCATCCTGCCCAGTTTTCCAGTTCTATTTAACAGAAATGTGCGGTCGTTAGTGCTGAAGGTCGCACTAAGACGAAGCAGCTTTTCTTGCCTTTATGGGAGCACCTGCGTCTCGCCCCCGGGTGTTCACAAAATCTAAGACTGAGAGATTTTAACACATGAGGAGCGATTCAAAGAAAAACGAAGAAAAGGCTTAATGTTGTAGTGGTTTGTGGTCGCTGCATAGATTTGTGTTCCCAGTTGGTTTTGTGGGTCTTTGTCTCCTCGTCGTCGTGTCGCTCATCAGAGCTTAATAATGTAATAAAGCTTCACAGGCATTAAAGGGGAGAATCAGTTTAGCTGCTTCTGAGACGGTACATTTGTGTAAATGACCCTTAAACCGTCCGTCTGCACAACTGGCTCGTCTAGTCGCCCCAGATACGTCAGAGTGTCTTTTCTGGGTCGGTCAAAATACTGTATCACAGCACACATACCTTTATCCCATTTCCTGTGGAAACCCCTCAACGCAGTGTCTCTTTTTAACACCGCAGGTCCAAAAGGTGAGCGCAGCGTCATCTCACATTGTTTTTCAGCGGCGGTACAAAGAGCAGCGCAGCACAAACTCCGCCCACGCCCAGGAAACGAGGACAGCTTCCTCTCCAAATGGAAAACCGGCTGATTACACCTTCTCTCGCTCGCAGATTAAAAGAAAATACGTCACCTGTCACCTTTTTTAAACGGAGGGTTGGCATGCTTCGATCTGGCTTTATTATTCATGTGTGACACACGTCTACTGTACATTACTCATGTTTATTTATTGAAAGCACGTCTCTTGTTGTGTCTTCTTGGGCAGAAGTTGTTGGTTTGGGGCGTTAAAGTCTTAAAAGTCTCGTTATCCGTTGTATTTTTTCTGTATCTGTATGTGTGTTTTTGCCTTCGACTGGCGTTTAGAGGATAAAATTCACACACTGAGCTGTGTTTGATGTTCGATTGATCCGGCTGATCACCCTCCATGCATCTTAGAAATGACCAGGTGAACCCCTCGTAATGTGTGTGTGTGTGTGTGTGTGTGTGTGTGTGTGTGTGTGTGTGTGCAGCTGTAACTGTTGGAGCAGATCAGCTTGTGGTTCGGTCCATAAAGGACTTTCTGAAGGACATTTCTCGTTATTGTATGTCATCGTACTGATGTCATTTCAAAGATTTGCACGAAGGTTGAAGCATTCACGGCACGTTTTTATGTCAAAGTAACTTCTGCTTCTTCAGAAATGTTAAGAAATTCCCTCTTAACTCGTGTTTATTACTCTAAAAGTGGATTATTACCTCTCTTCAACTGTTTCAAGCTCTGTAGCTCTTCTCTGAACCGTCTAAATTAATTTTTTAGATCAACAGACTGTGTTTGACTTTTCACATTGATCTCCATCTTCTCACGTTACCATTAGAAAACCTTTTAGCCCGTCCCTCTCTGACTTCCCTTCACTTCTCTGCGCTGCTCTTATTTTGCTGTTAAACATTAGGAAAGCGAGCAGCTGGTCCTTTCTCCTTCTTTAACCTCTGGCGCCCCTTGCAAACACATGTGTGTGTGTCAGTTGTGTGTTTTCTATCCGCCCAAGGCGCTGAGGCAAATGGCAGAAAGTCCGGCGGCCTAGGCTGCATGCCAACAAGCTCGATAAGATGGACACGTGTTCAGCTGAGTCTTCAAACCAGTCCGGTTTATATTCAGATATCTTAATTATCACGGTGAGCCGGAGACGTATGAAGACGCGGCCGCATCTGTCGGTTTGTCCGAGGTCTTCGCGCTCCACGTCTTTGGCACCTGCCTGCAGGAGTGAAGCGGCGGCTGCAGCCGATGGAGCAGAAAAACACCGAGCTTTTCTTCTGCTTGTCTGATCAGCGGGGTGGCACCGAGGCACCTGGAAGGACTCCAAAGGAAACGCACACACAAACACACACACACGTGTGCTCGATGTCCACGAGGATGACTGGCTAATGTGTAACGAAGAAGAAAAGACACATGTGCACCGAGCTGCTGTGTTGTTGGAGAGGCGAGTGATGAAGACGTACGACGTGCATCAGCTGCTGCTGGAGTCCAGCTGATGAGCGCTCGTAATCCGCCCTCCTGTGCCGGCAATCATGAGGAAAAATGATCAATTATAGAGAATTGTGCGACGTGATGATGATTATTTTACTCGAGGAAGTCAGAGAACAAGACGTTTGTGTTCTCTATCGAGTTTTGCGTAAATCTTTTTTTTTGTAGATCTGGGAAGAGTCACGTAGTCAGTTCAATGATCTCCACGTTGATTTCTGATGCATTTTACCTGGACGGCGCTCCTAAAGCCCAGTCCGGTTTTATAAAGTTTCCAAACATTGCAGAGAAAAGTTGCAGCAGTGTCCAGACTTTCAAAGTGTATTAATGTCGGCACGACTGGTTCGACGCCTGGAAACTACAGAGAACACAAGACAACACTGCATTCATCTCCAAACTTCCCCCAAGAAACGACAAGCAAGAGAAAAGAAAGCAGCACAAAGTGAAATTGTTATTCTATATGTAGATGATGCTTAATGCAAACAAATAACTACTGGATAATGGAGGTTGTAGTCGACAGACAACATTTTTGACTTTACTCAATCTATAATCGAGAGATTTGGTGCAGAAGCTTATAGGGAACTAATCTAAACAAGGACGTGTCTTTATTCTACAGCCGTCACATTTACGTCACAACGATTTGTTGAAGGAAAAAAAAGTTGCCTGCTTAAGTAAAAAAGAAACAATCCACTGTATGGATGCTCTTATAAGCTCGAGTGCTGATAATGGTCTACAATATGTGCATTCTTCTAAGCATATGCAGATTAATTTAATTCCTGGAGAGCAGCCCGTCTGCACTCTGGGTTATGAAGAGCGTCCGACTTGAACTCTGAGGAATTAGGAGAGCGGACAAAAGACAAACACCGAAGCAAATCCTGCAAAAACATAATGTGAGATTACACACATGCACCACTTTGGGAGCTCTGGGAGAAAAAAAATAAAAATAAAGATTATGAAGAACAGATTTAGAAGATTTAAGGGAAAAGATGTGAGGAGGCAGAGAGGGAGAAAGGGACGGGATGGAAAGAGAAAGAGGGGATAATAAAGAAAGACATCTGTAGCAGTTGTAAGGACATGGATTTACTGTCTTAATACAGTTACATCTCTCCCAAGGGGACCAGAGGATTAGATATGGTCATTTCATCAGACGGAGGGTTGGGTGAGAGGGGGGGAGGCGGATTAAGAAAAGACTGAAAGAGGAGAGGAAAAAATAGATGATAAGAAACGGAGATGGACGAGGGGATTGAGGGATAGACCGGAGGAGGAGACGGGAAATCATTTGGGCTCTTCTGCTTTTTACGGAATTGAACTAAATCTTTACAATCGAGGAGTTGATTTAATACATTTCACCGGCAGAGAGTGATTTTTTTTTTTTTCAACCCCCGCCCCCTAGAAAACAAATCGCCCTCCCTTTTTTTTTTTTTTTTTTTTTTTTTTTGGGAACCACTGCTCACTCGCAACCCTGCGAGGAACCCAAATGGCACCGGGGGAAATTGTGGGAAGGGATACATGAAAAAGCGACGAGGCTTCCTTCCAGCCGGGGTCACTGCCACACCAGCTGTCTCCACACAGGGGACCGGGACACACACACACACACACACACACAGCCTGTTAGATGCACACAAACAAACACACACACATTCACCGTTTAACGAATTATATATGATTATTGGTTTTTAAAGCGTCAAGAGAAGAAAAAAAGCGATATGAAAAAGCAGTTTTGTTCCGTTTCACTGAGCGTGAAGTGAGCCGGGGCTGCCTCCCCTCTTGACCTTATCCTTACTTCAGACAGAGAATGAGAGATGTCACGCAGGAGGAGGAGGAGGAAGAGGAGGAGGAGGAAGAGGAGAGCTAGAAGGATCAAAAAGACGATAATATCTGGAGAGCGACGAGGAAAAGGGAAAAAAAATTAAAAACGAAACCGTGAGAGAGCTGAGAAGGAGGAGAGAGGCCAAGGCTCAGCACCCTCAGACATATGGCTGTCTCCTTCTTGATTACACTTCAGCTGGCTGGAAGATTACCAGCTCTGTGTGTGTGTGTGTGCGTGTGTGTGTGTGTGTGTACGCTCCTGCATATGCTCGTGTGTGTCCAAGAGCTCACACTGAAGCCTGCTAAAGATTACTCGATACCACTTAACTTCTCTGTGTGTTTGAGACTCTTATTTAAGATTACAAGGCTCTCTGCTCTCTGAATGAGTGTGTGTCTGTGTGTGTGTGTGTGTGTGTGTGTGTGTGTGCGTTTTAAGAAGTCAGTGAGTTTGTACCAGATTACCAGGCGACACTATATTTTTGCTTTACATGATTAAGTGTGTGTGTTTATCTGTGCACTTCTTCAGCTGGACTTCGGTGGATTACTGGCATATTGACCGCAGTGTGTGCTAGTGTGTGTGTGTGTGTGTGTGTGTGTGTGTGTGTGTGTGTGTGTGCATGTGAGAGTGTGTGTGTGCGGGTGAGTGTCTTAACACCAAGATTACTCCAAGTGGAGTAGATTGAGCCCTTGGGTCACAAAGAAGATGACGGGTGAGATCAGATAGCTTCTGGGTTTTGTTTAATCTCACACACTTCCACTGCCTGTGTGTGTCTGTGTGTGTGTGTGTCTCTGTGTGTGTTTGAAGTCGTGCACCAGAAGATAATGTGCGTTCCTCATATTGTATTCTAGCGTTGATGTTTCATGACTTACTGTGTACAGAAGAGTGGCAGCAAATAGAAGAGAATGATACAGATATCTGGCATGAAAGTCTGAATTCTAGGAAAGAAAGTCAAGAATTAGCAGAAAAGTTGAAATTCTTAGAAGAAAAAGTCAGTATTTTGAGAAAAACTGGCAGAATTGTGAGGAAAAAAATAGAATAGAAGTCCACATTTTGAGAAGAAATTCAGAATTTTGTGTTTTTTTTGTGAAACAAGTCAGGCTTTGGAGAAAAAACTGTCAGAATTTTTTAGATAAAAATCTGAATACTACAAAAAAGCCTAAATGCTTAACGTCATTAAAGTCAGAATACAAAAACAATTCTGAGATTAAAAAGTCCAGTTTCTAAGCAAAAAGTCAGAACACTTGAAAAACCCTCAAAACAAAATCTTTATTGTACAGTGGCCCTTCTGTGTGTGTGTGTGTGTGTGTGTGTGTGTGTGGTCTCATCTGGCCGGGTTCTTCTTGGAAGGAAACGGGTCCATATGCTACAAGAAGGCTGCCTGTGACCTCACACCGGGACCCTGCTGTAGTCTGCCACTATCTGCAAGGAGGGCGAGAGACACCGAGGAGGAAGAGGGAGAGAGAGAGAGAAATGAAATGGGATGGTGGGCAGAAAGATGGAGGAGCCGGGAGGAGGCGGGGGAGAGATGCCAAGACAGAGGGAGAGAACAGCGGAGGGAGAAGACTGTGGGTTTTTTTTTTTTAACAAGTCATCTGATGAAAGCGGGACGTCACAGCGGGCCCGTGTTTACCAAACGGACCAGAACCACAAGATCTGATGTCGAGGCAAAGCGCTCGCTGTCGTGTCGTGTCGTCCAAGCAGCGCCGGATTCATGCAACGAGGGAGAAGTTGTCTTAAAGAATCACGGAAATAAAATATCAAATATGTATGAAATCGATGACAAACGTACACTTATACAGAGATATGTTTCTAAGGTGGGCCTTACATTAAAATCTTCCAGAACCATCCCTTCGATTTGATTGGTCGAGCAAATGGTGAGCTGGGATCGTCTGCGCTGTCCGTGGTGCTGATCTCTGCGTGCATATAGAAAAATATATAAACATATAAATTCCCCAAGGAGCGTAAATCTATCCTGAGGTTTTAGTTTCGTTTGTGTGTTTTTCTGCGTGAGTTCACCTCCGCGGCGTTAAACAGGCCGTGTCAGACTCTAATACCTTTTTTTCCGTGTGGAGGGTCGAGCCTTGAGACAAACAGTAAATAAAAAAATAAAATAAATAAATAAATCACAGAGCCGGAGACGTTAAATCCAGACGGACACTAATGGGTCAAGGTTTGTTTTTTTAGAGTTTCAAGCGTGCATAAACATCATTCAGAGCCCATTATGGCTGACGTCTAAGGAAACGCCGTCTCGCTGAAGACACAGATTGCCCGAGGGCGACGAAAGAAGAATAATAAGCAAAAAAAAAAAATGTGTGTGTGTGTTTTTCCTCCCCTACATCATCCTCCTGCAATCCACAGGCATTACAATTACCCACACATTTATAAATATTCTCCACTTCCATCAGTATGTATGTGTGTGTTTCCATACACCGTCGTTCCATATTGCCAGTAGCAGTGTTGTGACTGAGGAGAGCAGCGCTGTGGATGCATTGAGTAATAAATAAATAAATAAATGAATATAGAACCCTGTGAATGAAAGAAAAGGTCTCGTCCTGTGTGTTTTGACGTAATGCATGTAAATATTAACCTGATTCTTTCAAAATAAAATGTGTTTCGTCTCAAAAGACAAATCTCTGTCTTCTACAACCATTGCTATGAAATAAATTATAAGTACGATTATACAAGTCAGATAATTGCTTTTAGAGACGTGTTGGGTCTATTTTTGAAGGCTGAGGTCGATGATATTCTACAGTTTTCTTCTTCCACACCTTGTGTTTGTTGCCAAGCACATTTATTCACACTGAAATGTAAATATTCACAAACCTTTTAAGTTTAAAATGAGCTTATTAATCTCTTTAAACAGCTGGTTACTGCAGCGTTTAGCAGCCACCACTCATAACGGGAGTAAATCGTTGTTGTTGGGGACTAGTTTCAGCGGCGGATGGATATATGGTACGAAGCAGTTCAACTACACGGCTCACTGATTCTTTGCAGAAAAAAACTTGACTTTCTGCTGACAAATATAGAAAAATCCAGATTTTTTTCCTCTGATTTATCCTTTAATGAATGTGACTTGAGCGGAGATCGATCGCCCAGCGTCTCTTAATCACGACTCTTTAATCAATACTGGCAACATCCCGACACGGGCCGCAGCCTCTCCACCTCCTCCACCTCCTGCGGTTGAAGCAAAGGGCTGATCGCAGCTGTGGCACACACAGAAAAAATACCTATAATCCCTGGACGGAGTCGGAAACATTTAACCCCCCCCTCCACCCGACACCACTGCTGTGTCCGAGGTCACTCTCTCCAACCGTTAATACCCCCACACCAACCAGCCTCCACCCGCCAACACACCCACCCAACCCAACCCAACCGGGCCCCGGGCCACTGATCTGGCTAAGGACCTGAAATTGCTTCCACGAATGGGAGCCATGACATCAACTGGGTAGACAGATACGGAGCATAAAGTACATCCTGTGGCTTTTAAAGGACTTTGGCCTGGATATGTGTGTGTGTGTGTGTGTGTGTGTGTGTGTGTGTGTGTGTGGTTGTCAGGGCCACAGAGAGAATAAAGCTCAAGCATGAGTGCCGTGTGTGTGTGTGTGTGTGTTGCCATGAAATCTTTAGTAAAATATTTGCACAGCGGCCACTGTGGATGAGCGAGATAACCTCAGAGCTTGAATTCGATCCCCCTCCCCGACGGCGGCTCTCCTCTCCCCTTCTCTCTCTCTCTCCCTCCACCTCTGAACCCATCCCCTCTTTCCGCTCTCTAATATATTCATTTTTTTATAAACTCCTACTGTGTGCTTTTCTCAGCTCGCCACCCATGATGACCAATCATCTATTATTAGCCTGCATTGAGCCGATCGCCGTGTGTGAGATGTTAAAAAAAAAACCCAAAAAACTGTTTTTCGACTTGCAGAGCAGCGTGTCTTCCATAGCGCTCGTCGATAAAACGGAGGGGAGATGGAGGGAAGGAAAGAATAGAGACGGTGAAGGACGGACGGAGAGAAAGAAGGGATTTCTGAGCGGAAAAGGTAAAGAGCAAGGTGTCGCCCAGAGGAGTGGATGGAGGGATGGCGGCGGTGGGGAAGGGGACTCTTTGGCAGAGCGCGGTGGTAATCCGGCGCCTGTGTGAGCGATTAGCATATATGCTAAACACTTCAATTCTATCAGCTAACACTGAGAGGCCGAGATAACTAGCGCGGTACGTGCTCCTCCCTCCACCTCTGTCTCCGCCGCCGACTGTCTTCTGTCTCCTGTCGTTCGCCCTTCTTGTGATTATTTACCGTAAAGCTTCCCCGTGGCCTGTTGTCTCCTCTCTCTCCGAACAGTCGCCGCAAAGAAAACGCAGCAGACCATCAACAGCGCTCCATATTTTAAAGGTGCAACACGTTCAAATTATAACTGAATAGACTGTGAGGTTGTGATGTCCAGGGATTGATGATGAAGTTAATGCAGCAGTCAGTTAGCAAAGCGAAGCTCCTGTGCTGGTGGCGTAAACACACCAACCCTCCTTGCTGCGCCAAGCTCCGAGTTCGGGACGCGCTGCCGGCCATTTATTCTGGCGATGAGGTTTTGGGGGATCATGTGTCCCGGTTTGGGGATCCGAGGACAACGAGCCAGTCCCTCGTCCTGAGCGCCATGTTTCTGCATGACCACGAGCGAGCTACCACTTCAGAAAAACAAATCATACATTTATAACATAGATTTAAAGGTGCGGTACGCAGTTTCAGGGGGAAGGAATTATTCAAGAGAAACATCTTTATTGTCAGTTTTTGATACGAAACAAACAAACTCTCTTTGTTTTCATGACTCATATGTGGAGGACCCTGCCACCTTTCTACCTTCAAACAGTGTTTTCCTCTGAGAGGAGCTTGTTTATTAACTTGTGGACAAAACACATGTTTCTAAGTTATTTTCTGGTGTTATCACCTCATTAACATTGTAAATAAACTGTAATAAATAAAACTGTAAATTCATTTTCACCCTGAAGCCAGCAGTGTAACAAACCCCTCCAAGGCTGCGATGCACGACAAAGGGACGGTTTGCGCTTCGTGAAAACAGCCGTCATCTTTTTTCCTTTTTCTCTCTCTCTCTCTTTTTTTTTTATTTGCAATCGCCAGTAATGTGTCTGAACACACACACACACACACACTCGAGGAAGGTGTGAGAGTTGTCTATGAAACACTAGCTGTGTTTGTGCAGAGTGGTAGTGAAACACACTGGGGCTCTTCAGAATCCATTCAAATGCAAAACACTCGCACACACACACACTTGCTGCACACACAAAAAAAACCACACACACACACATACAGTACTCGTCCCTGCCCACACACTCAACTCATTAGCACACACTTACGACTCGCACGGTGTTTCACAGCGCGGAGAGCGAAGGGGAGGTTACACTGTACGCCGACAATTAGGGATTTAAAATGGATACTGTACTGTGATGATTTGTGTTGAGCAAACATCACCGCCGACGGTTCTGACGCTCATCTGACGTCTTCAGATTCAACCGTGAGACTGATTGTTGTTGTTATGTTTTTTTGGTGGAAACATCACAGGACGCTCTGAAAGTCAAAGATATCCCTGTGACTTGTGTTGCATGACGGCTTTTTGTTGATCCTCCCCCAGGAGATTTCATATCGTGACTGAGACGTATGAAGATGGCACAGACAAACAAACATTTCAGCCGGATTTGTTCAAGAGAAACATGTTTTAAGAACATATCCTTAACATGTCGAACTCATAAATGGCAGTGGCAGAGAGTTATGAAGGAAATGTATTCATGTTGTGTACTTAAACATATCTTTAGTGTGTTTACATTAAGATAATGTAGAATTGTATTAATACCGCAGGAAATCGTTGTGTCACTACACAACCTGACAGTACAATTAAGAACAACCAGTTGGTTCCCCCGGGTCAGACTCACACACTGGGCCCAGTCGAGACAATAGAGAGCATCAAGTATTAGTGTAATAAACAAAATATAGAAAACATAAAGTAAGAACATGTGAGGCCACGTTGTTCTAAACCAAAACTAATCATACAACTCAACAAAAAAACAATTTTTGAAAGTGCATAAGAGAAATGTAAGACACCTGATGATGGAGAATGAAGATTAAACAGCTTAACATTAATAAACTACAACATTAAAGTGCTTCAACAAAACAGTCAGACATAACAGCAGGATGGCAAATAAGTTACAAATACGTTGTTTAGTGTTTTCCACACATAGACTTTATGTATATGTGGCGACCGTAGAGGACGACCTCATCTAACAGAGTAATAATTCTTGTTAAACAGCTGATAAATGGAGATTTGGGTCGTCTTAACTCTCTTCTTTCCGTCAGTCGTCTTTTTTCTTTCCTTCCTGTCTCGGCTAGCATCTGTTTGTCTTCGGCGTGGAGTTGCGGGGGCCTCCCAGCGCTCCTGGCCTTCCAGACTCCCATCTTTTATTCAGCTGCTGCCCAGCCGAGGGCTCCTCCAGACGGGCCGTGCCTTCAGGCGAGCCCCGGGCCTCGGCGCCCGACAAGGCCTCTCGAGTGGCGGGGCTGTGCACTCCACCTCTCGCCCTCGCACATAATCACACGGAGGTGAATTCAAGCCGCGGCCCTCATACGCATGCGGCGCACACACCTTTGCAGGGTATCCGGAGGGCCGTTCATATTGGTCACGTCACCTTTTGTTTTTATTCATACGAGTAGTTATTCATTTATCGTTGCTCGTTTATTCATTTGCTCACAGGAGAATAGGAGGAGAGGGTTTTTTTTTGTTTTTTTCCGTGACAATGCTGAAGACGTGGAATAACAGACGGGCAGCTGAAGTGGGTTTTTAATCTGCGAACATCTCGATTTTGTCATGAGTATATGGAGGATTTCAGGGGGTTAGATGATGATGTGCGCTGATGAAGACAGGTGAAACGTCTGCTGTCTGATGGAAAACATCCTGGAATTTGTTTGCGTCTATCCAGCGAGGCTGCTTAACCCTGGAGCGGCTCCAGACAGGAAGACTTCAGCGGGGCGGTGTTGAGAAATACTTCCAGGTCGACGTCGGGTCGACGGGAAGCGTTAAGCTGACAGCTGCGTCCATCTGTCTTGCTGACACGAACACACACACACGTATGAAGAGAAACACATGAACACACGGCGCTCGTGAGGCGCTCGGGGGACGGCGAGGAGCCTCCTGGTCGATCACATGCGTCCTGTTTTTGACGGCGTGGCACAGAGACAGAAAAGGAAAGAAAGAAAGAAGGGAGGGCGAGCCAGAAAATGGAAGACAAACTAAGGAGAGACAGATTTCTACCTTCTACTCAGGAAAGATTTCAGTATATGATGTGTGATGAGATTGTGTGTTCACAGCCTCACCTGAGTGTGTTTGTGTGTCTGCCCGCGTCGTCTTGAGGATAGTCGCGGCTACGCGACAGCCATTGTGTTCAAGCGAGCATATGGTTTCTGACACGTCTCTTTCTAGTGCCATACTGTCTGTCTATACGGCATAATGGCAGCCAAGACAGAAGTCCTTTTTACTGCGACTGAAGGCCCGTTTGAAGGAGAAACATGGAAGAGCATGAGTGGAAGTTTATTCCCCGGCTCATCGTTTTGGACTCCACGGACGAAGATGGTTTTTTAAAAAAGTGGATTCGCTTTAAAGGGAAAGAGAAAAAGTTTGTATCTCCAACTTACTTTTTCTTGATTTCTATTTATACTTGCTGGAACAATGTGATCCTCGGTGGGGACGAGAGATCGGGGGAATAATGCCTTCCAAGAGACTTGGAAAGTCAAATTTAAAAAAAGGAAAAAAAGGAGGAGAGTTTCCTTTCTTATTGTTTTTACTGGAGGGGGGGCGGTTGGATGGAAAATCCTGGAAATGGTATTGTTGTGGAAGCGCTCGGTAATGATCCAGCGGGGACTGGTGGAGATCCTGTGCATTTTGCTCCGTCGCTCAGAAATCACCCTCTCCACTTATTTTCTGTTGCTCTTTGTAGTTTTAAAAATAGGTCCGGTATCCTTAAAATAACACTAGCAGCTCCTTGTAGAGCCTTAAGGAATTCAAACATCTGTGTTTTTGTGGCTTGGAATGAATCAGTGGAGAAGATAAGCTACAATAAAGAAAGTCTAGTACAACTTTTGTAAGTAAAATATGAAATAAAACCATTTTTTTTACAGTACGATGAAGGTGGCAGGACACAGGAAAATCAACTTACATTTTACACAACTGGACTCCATTATGCCAGAGTTTGTTTTTGCACTAAGCCCATAAGTCCTTTTGTCTGATGCGTTTAAAGCCGCATATCGTTAACCACCTTCCCCTTAAACATAACTTTGTAATGCTGACACACAAAAAACAAAAACGACACGGCAGCTGCTAAGATGAGCGATAGGAAGCACACGAACGAGGGGATAAAAGATCGCAGAGGACAAGAGCAGCAACCGAGTCGGGTAGAGGCGCTTCTTAAAAGGTGACGCTCGTCCCCGCGGAGCAAACACAAGCAGCAGAAATTAAACACTCCTGGGCGGCCGCTGAGGATGCAGCAGTGACCGACTGACCGAGAGAGTTTGTGAAGATAATAATCCCGAGAGAGGAAGAAGAAACAGGAAGAGCGCGAGAGAGGAGGCGAGAGGCAGGAAGGCAGAGGGAGCTCTCAGGATGGAGTGTGTGTCTTGGAGATGCTCGCTCGGGCTGCAGGATTGTTTGGAGATGGTCACGAGGGAGGACTCGTGGAAAAGAAATGAAGAGGGGATGAGCACTCTCGCCTCGAGAAGTTGGCAGGGTTGACTCACAAAGCCAGCTCTGTCAGGAGCATCAACAATATTTACTCTAGCTCAGACACGGTTCGTTTATTCATTGAATATCTCAACTCCTACTAGTTGGATGGGGGGGGTACAGATGTTCATGGTCCACAGAGGATGCACCCTGGTGACTTTCTTGCCTCTTGGAGGTTCAAGTGCAATTTTTTGTTTTGGGTAAAAATGTCTTGACAACTTCTGCCTGCGTTGCCATGAAACCAGCCACAAGGGGGCGCCGCTAACGTAGACGTCTGTCATTTTACAGTTTTCCTTTGCCAGTTTGTGTTTCTGTTTTATGTTTAACAAGCGGTTGCCGTGTTCCCAACAGATGTACCTGCCCCCTTTTTGTCGATATATGAAAATGTGATCGTAAAGATTTTCCATGTATTTCTGTTTTTGTCAAAAGCTACTGAGGTTGTCACATTTCCTGTGAGTCTGGAATCGAGGTACCATGAATATAAACTGGACAATAGATGTTTTTATTTTCTATTCAGGCTCAGTTTTCTGTTTTGTTTGTAAAGATCGAGCTGCGCGACAAAGAAACAAGCTCGGCCCGCCCGCCTGCCTCGGTGAAAGATGCTCCTCCGGTAGGAAGCTTTGCCACCTCTTGACTTCATTTTTTAGCCCTTTGTCAAAGAACAGGATCCTGCAGCGTAAAGGAGAAAGAGGAACAGCGAGAGAAAGACAGTGAGGAAGGAGGGAGAGGAGACGGATGAGAGTGGTTTTTGTCCTCCCCTGCTGTGAGCCAGAGAGCGATCTATCATCAAAAATAAAGACGTGTCGAGTTCAACACCTTCTTGACCCTTTAACACACAAACATACGTATTTTCTCTCTTTCACACGAAACACAAATATCATCCGCACCGCGAGGAGGCGAGTGTTTCCGTCCCTTCAATGAAAAGCCGACGGTTTCTCCTCCACCCGCCGTCTCCTTCTGATCTCTGTCCCTTTCCATCAATTACTCCATCTCGCGCTCTCAACACCACCCCCATCCATCACTCGTTCCCTCTCCTCTCCTCTCCATCCACCCATCCTTTCTTTTGTCTCCACCTATCCCTCCATCCATCAGCTGGTACAGTAGAAGTGTTTTGACAAGGGCATGGCCATAGGTTAGCACATACATCATCACTGTCAGCAGCCGCAGCAGCCTTGAATGGCTCGGATCTGATTTTAGTACCCAAGTTTGTCAGGACTTAGTTCGCAACTACTGATTGTTATTGTATTTTTTTGTTAAGTTTTTACATTTCCCTTTAAGTTCACCGTCAGAAAATAGATTCTTTTTAAACCTCCATGTTTTTTAGCACTTTTCTAGGAGCTCTGCAGATGTATTGATTCTAAAAAGATATTTGATTGACGGCTCATTTGAGTGAATGAGCTTCTATGCCCGCCCTAGAGCCTACAACAGCCAATGTCTGATCGTGACTGTATGCACAAGTCCTCAGGATGATTGATGCACGAGATTTCAAATCCAACTTCATGTCTACTTTTAAAGCCCTAAGCTTGGATATTATGCATGTTCGTGTTGTTTTATACTCTTTGAATGAGCTGTTTTCCCACCTGAGTGCTTTTTAAAAATTATTTTATATGCAAAACGTATAAATAAGGAACTATAATGACAAGCAGGTGTAATTTAAGGTCACAAAATGGCCGTGCACCTGAATTTCCTTTAGAAAAGTGTGTTACAGGAGCAGTTACAGGTCGCCTGCGAGCACTGAAACATTCTCTCATTCAGGTTAAATCAATCACCAGTGACACAATCTGATTCTTCTTCTTCACCAGCGCTGCGCCGTCGCAGCCTCCAAACTCAATGAAACTCGTCCAAAGTGCAAAGAGACACGCCGAGAAGGAACTCGAGTAATTACCGCCCTCTTCTTCCATCTCGAGAGCTCTCTCTTCCTCGCTCTTCCTCTCCCTCCTTCACGCCCCGTCCTCACCTCTGCTCTCCTCGCCGCCGCTCCTTTCCTTCCCATCAACCGTCTCACCCGTCACCTCCTTAATCTCTCTCCCCTCATTTCCTCCGTCACCTCGGTGGCCTCGGCGGTTTTCTGAGGATGCTCTTCTAACACACACACACACACACACACGTGCACCTGCAGCATTCATATGCAAACACACATTATTCACGCGTGCGTACGTGCAAAACGCACAACAACAGAGGCATTAATGTATGGATTTTTGTTTGCGAGGAAGCGCACATTGGAAATGCACAAACACGCGCTCGCAAACAGGGTAATGGAGGATGATTAGGGGGCGAGAGGAGGGAGGCGGCGAAGACATGACCTCATGACTCAAGTAACCACTCAGAGCGCGACGCTCGTATGAACCGCTCCAACCTTTCCACAAGAGCTTGATTGCCTCCTGGAGGAGCTGCGAGCGTGCACGTGGGCGTGTGCACGCCGGGCAAAGGTGACTAAGAAAAGGAGAAGGACAGAGAGAGACGAGAGGCGGAGAGAGAAGTTGTCTTCCACCTCCTCCACCTCCTCTCGGCAGAGTAGAGTACTTAGCAGAAAATCCTTGATGGAAGCGATCGGCCAATTCAGCCTTTTACCTGAAGAGACCACTTGAGGAAAAATGCAGAAATTTATTAGAAATTAAGTTCAGTGTGTGTGTGTGTGTGTGTCTGTGTGTGTGTGCTGCTACAAGGTAGTGTGTGAGCTCGGCTGTGTGTTTCAGGACCGTCGAGTTCTCCGGCGGGCAAAGTTCAAACATAGAAAAAAGTCAAATACAATTCTGTTGTTACACTTATAGTTATAATAAAGCCAGAAGGAAGAAATACCTTCATTTTTTTGCTCGAAATCCAATTTTCCTCAGGAGAGACTGTTTCTGTATGGCGGTATAGATTTGAACAAAGCGAAGGTTTCTCCTTTCACGTGGACAGTCGAACATTAACACTGGAACAACACAGATTAAGAACAAAGTGGTTCAACCCGCTCCCACGAAATCATGTTAAAGGAAGGAGAGGGAGGGAAGCTATTGTCCACATCAAGGCAGCATCGCTTCCTATTCATGTTTTTACTTTTTCTTCAGAAGTTCCCAGCAGGTTTTTCACTTTCTGATCTTTTCAGCAGTCCAAAGATTGTTTTCTCGAACACAAAGGAACGATGGAACAGAAGAACCCGTGAGGCAGCGCCGCCGCCGCTTCATCCTTCGGTCTGTTGAACTTCACACATCGCATCAAGTGTAACATAACTCTCAACTCAAGGTTCACTCGCCGGCTTTCGCCCACATCCAACAGGTTTCTTCAGCAGCTGGAGCCCTTATGTGAGCAGAATGAACCTCTACAATATCGTGTTTCCTCGTAGAAGCCTTATTGATTTTTTTTCTGTAACTGAGAAATGTTTACCTGCAAACACACATCGGCCTCTTTAGCCCCTGACTCTCAAATATTGGATTTTCTGGGCATCCTTGAATGCACAAACGTAGTACTCTCAAGAGTGCCACGTAACCCGGATCAATCCTGGCGTGTCTCCGTTACGTCAGCCTCGCTCTGCACAGGGAACATTTAACTAAGCTGTAAATAAAAGTGTGTGATTGTACAAAGTTGTCCTCCTTGTGTGGTTATTTTTGGGTTATGTTAAGTTTTGAAACTCCATCTCCTCTCCTGTCTTGTGGACTTTCCTTGGACATGGGGGTTGAGAAGATAATGACAGAATTTCTAGTTTTGGGTGAACTTTTCCTTTAAGCTCGTCTGTACTCATCAAGGATCCTTCGTGAGGACGGAACCTCAGCTGGTATCACTACGGTACGATTGCAAGAGTGTTTGAATCGATCTCGGTTCCTGAACGCACCCGATGAATACAGACCCAGACTGGGATTGTGAATCAGGCTGAAAGAAACAACAGAATTTGTGTATTTTTGTAACTTTCTCACCCTTTTTCGTTAAAAAAAAAAAAACAACAGCGACCGAGCTCCCGGGCTGATGTTTTAATCGACATCAACACTAAAAGAAAGTAAAAGTAAAGAAGCTAATAAGGAATATAGAAATAGAAACAGAGGGGGGAAGATGCCGTAAACACAAAACATGATGATGAGCAAGAATCGAGGAGAGGCAAGGTGAGGAGACGGGAGGCGAGGGAGGAGGAGGAGGATGGTTAAGAGATAGAGGAGAGATGAGAGGAGTGATAAGCGCGATGGACGCCTGAAGGACGCGTGTACTTCGATAACAGATACCATCGGAGAAGATGCTATCGCCTCGCCTATCGCTCTGCAACACACACTGTTAATAGACAGCAAATAGAGTGTGTGTGTGTGTGTGTGTGTGTACAGTGTGTGTGTTTGCATGCTTCCTTTAGCATGTGCAGCTCATCTTTTTGTTGACTCCTCCACCTCGCGCCACTTTCCACTCTTTCATTCACCCCACATCTGTCTTTCTCCCCCCCCGCTGAACCCGCTTTCAAGCCATTATGTGGCTATTATATCACAAATGACTCATTCCGGAGAACAAGAGATGCGAGGGGGGGAGAGAGGGGGAGAGAGAGAGAGAGAGAGAGAGAGAGGGTGGAGAGAATTATCTAATTGAATGAAATCATTTCTCCAAGTTGGCAAACTGGTTCAAGTGCTATTAAGTTGTTCACGGGGCTTGCATTAGCTCCCCGTCTCTCTCTCTCTCTCTCCGGAAAATGTTGGTGGTTTGCGGGTAACAAAAGAAAATTGTCACTGGCGAGATGCGTTTGGGGGCTCGTCGGACACACATACACACATACACAGACACACACACACTCGGGCGCATCCATCAGCCAATCATGTGGACAGATGGGTCATCAGCTCTCTAATTGTGTGATTGGCTAAAATCAGCAGCAGAGGATGCGCCGGACGGTTGGATGACACATTAGGTTTTCTTTCCATGTAAACGGGGGAATTTGTGTAGTGTATTGTGTGTGTGTGTGTGTGTGTGTGTGTGTGTGTGTGTGTGAGTTAGAATGTGTGTTTACATCATGAGTGGTTGGATGGCAAGCTGAGAAATTCTGCAAAACATAAAGCGATAGAATATATATCAACAGAAAAAGAAGCGCTCTTTCTTTCGTCCAACCGGAGAGTAACATAAGGGTGTGTGTGTGTGTGTGTGTGTGTGTGTGTGTTCATGTTTTTGTCCTTGCGGAGATCCGGCCAAAACACATTAGAGCACATCTGTCCACTCCATAGCCGCTCCTCGTCCTCCCCATCCCCATTCTGAAGAGCTCTCCCGCTCCCAATTCATCCGCCGTTCCCCCCAAAAAAATGTCTCCATGGAGTTATTCTGTGTAAATTTAGGACACTTTGCTGAGTCTGGTTAGGTTAAGGCACCAAAAAAAACACACACACAGGTAGGATTAAGAAAAGATTAGTTTTGGCTGGAAAATGTCCTGATGCCTCGTTGATGAGCCCCACCTTTGTCTCCAAAATGTCCCGACAATCGTAAAAAAATCCGCCTCGGTTTGTCGTTGAAACTGTCATCAAACGTCAGTCTTGTCACGATATCATGGGACAACAAAGCGAGGACGCAGAGGACAGCAGACGCAGGATCACTGGACGAGTTAAAGGCGAGAAAGAATGGCAGGAAAACAGACAAAGACAGGAAGTGGAAAGTAAAACATAACACGGGACGATATAATCTACAAAATAAAACAGGAAACAAACATTAGATGTGTGAAAGTAATAAGTATTTTAACTTATTTGTCTCAGTATCGATCAATACGGAGTACAGATTCAATTTTGTGAATTAGCATGAGGCTAGCGTTAGCTGTGTTGCTCAAACTCGCAGTGTTTCTGTGAGTGTCTACAGACGACCTTCTTCCTAAAGAATTCCAGGTTTTTCCACGTTTTCCTGCTTTTTGCGGTTTCATCCTTAGTCAAGTGAGGTCTGGAAATCAACCAATCATAGCCTGGAAATGTGCTCGAACATCGTTTCGCCTCAATCATCCGTCAAAAACACGTCAGTTATTCACATTTTTGTCCAATATTAGAGCTCGTCGGAAGAAAACGTGAGCATTTGTCGACAAAAATCTACTTGGAGAGATACCGAGAAGGTTCTTTTGAAAATATAACGGTGTGTGGCCTCTTGCTTTGCTCACACACACGCACACACACACACACACCTATAATGTTGATCCAAAAACACAGACACACAAAAGCTTTCCTTGAGTTTATTGATTTGGTCTTTTACGCAAGATTCCCGTTTCAAATAAGTGAGATATTATTGAGATATCACACACACACACACACACACACACACACACTTGCTTGTGAACATGAAGTTGTGTGTGTGTTGTATGTGTGTGCAGAAGTGTGTATCTCTGCGCGTCTAATCGTCGTCGTACTTTCTGCTTTTCTTTTTTTTTTCCCCCGTTAATTCCTCCCTCGGCCCACTCTTCCCCTGCGCTCCGTCATTGTGTCTTTATTTCAAATGTTTAATTTATACGCTGTTACGTCTAATTCAGTGTGTTTCTGTCTATCTTTCCCATCTTCCCCTCTGTCTCTTCCTCACTCGCCGCGCGCTGCCTCATAATTAAAGCGCGCTGATATATAATTACTGCGCATATTTACCTCAAGTCCCGTCTCGGTGAATGGGGAGGCCTCTCCCCCTCTTTTGTGGCTCTGCATTATCAAATGTTATTATTTGCATCCCGTTCAGCTTCTCAGCCATCCACTCATTAAGTCCGCGGCTTTGAGAAAATTAACGACCTCATATGCAAATTGAAAGAAAAGGGGGAGGGTAAAAAAAAAAAAAAAAAGGCCGAGTGTCAGAGTGTGGGATTGCGTGGCGACCGGAGCGGTGTGAGTCCTGAGGAGAGGAAGTCGTAACGTCTTCATCTCACCACTCCTCGCCGCCGCAAACACGCCGTTAATACGCTTTCTGCTTCTGCGGCAAAGAAAACTTCAAGCTCATTTTAAAAAAATAATAAAAATCCATCAATATGAAGCCCGTGAATGTCCCTCAAAGAATGGCAGTGGTGGATAAATAGGAAGGTGCTGACCTTGGTTTGGTCCTGAGCAGACGTAGCTGCGCCTTTATGCTGATTGTTGCCGCCTAATCAACAGTCGCCAAAGGAAGGAAGAAAAACTAATTAACTTTTTCTCGCCCCCACCACCACCTTCACCGCTGATTTCATTAAAGGAAGATGTCTAACTTTAAATAGTTGGATCCAGATTTTCTATTTCATGAGGCTTCTTTACAAATTCCTTAATTGCGCTCAGATCACTCGAAAGAAAAACCTGTGTCGGACGGAGGTCGGCGCTTATTAAAGTCTCCGACGCCGCAAGAAATATTACCCGTCTCTCGCGCGCGTGTCCTTTAATAAAAGAGAGCGAGTTATTTGAGACGTTTTGTTTTTGTTTTCATTTATTCACATTTGTTTTTCGCTTTTTAACTTGAGTGCCATCCTTCCCTCTCGAGAAGAAAAAAAGCACCTCAAGTCCTCAAACTTTTAAGTTAATTGTTTATTCCTCTTGACATCTTTAATAACCTTCCTCTCGTAACAAAGAATACTTTTGTGTTTATAGTTTGAAAGTTTTACCATCGCGGCTGCCAACATTTGGAGCTCTTGCAACAGACAAAATCACTTCTAAGTTGTTAGAAGATTCAGTTCAGCTGAATCATGGAACTGAAATTAAAAATGTTCAACCTTTTGTTTGATGGTGCTGCAGACGTTGGCAAAAGAATCTCAAACATTCATATCTAATCGTATTATACTCGGAGGTTGTGTTCACGAGATCTTGTGCAATTTAAGAACCTCAAAGGTGGAAATAATCTGGGAGTTTATTTTTGATGACATCCCAAGTTGCAGAGAGAACGCAAGAGCCCAGTGGAACGTAAAACCTCGACCAACGTACTGAAAAGGCTGAGTTCTCTCTCTTGAGCTTTCAAAGATGATTCAGGAAGGAGGAATTTCTGTTTCTGGGTCACACCGACGTCCATCGCCTTTCGAGAGGCTAGTTTTGTGAGTTTCTTTCTTTAAAAGTCACCAGAATGCAGGAAACAAAGTCCCTGAAACTCTATATTTAACTCCCTATCTTTGAGATCTTGGGGCCGCTAGCAACGTAGCCTAACAACAACTCAAGCCCCACTCCAATTCCAATTTTTACCCCTTTTCGATCGCCCTGTTCCCTCTCTAACAAGGAGCTGTGGTTGAAGTCTCCATCCTTAACAACAGGCCAAACCCTCAGATGTCATCAGATGCTGATGATAGCCAATCACCATGAGGGGAGCCAATTAGCTTAGCTTGCTAACGCTAGCACTGACTCCCACTTAACGTGACTCTTGTTTTTTGCTTTGTCAGTGCTGGATTTGAACCTTTCTTACAACTTTGACCAAATACGTCAAAACAAACCGGCACAAACGTCACTCTTTGTCCTCTTTTTGTTCAAATGCTAAATTTCTGACTTTCTGCACGGAGCATCACTGTTGCACATGATGATTCATATCTTCTCGCTCTGATGGATCCCCACGTGTTGCGTCCTCTGTCCTGCCTGACCTGCAGGGGAAGTTAATTTTATGATCATTCCCAGGACATTGTCTGTCTTTTATATTTTATTTTCAAAGTGTCTGGCTGGTTGAGTACAAGTGTTTGGCCAAAAACCCGTGTTCAGCAGCTCTTGGAGAGGAGTTCATTGTGTACATACTCTCCCCGCTGCTGTTTTTTAAGCTGTTATTATGAATGTGGGCCAACATCTCACTTATAACTTACCCTCCAAACACTTGACACTGTATCCAGAACATGACAATACCTCTTGAAGTTGGTCAGAAATGTTGAAAAGCACCGCAGACAGAGCAGTTGCAGTGCTGTACTTGACTCTGTATTGTGGCAGGAAATGAAAGTGCTTAGTTTAACTGTCACACACTCAGACGAAGACGTGTTTGGATATTTAGTCGCTGCTTAAGGGGCGTCTGCAAAATTTACTTTTTTAACCCCAAAATATCGGTATTTATGTGATTGTGTTATATTTGCTTTACATGGATCTGCTCGAGGGATTCTGGCTGCAGATCCCTCCATCAGTCTCGGAGCCATCTGCACTGGATGACGCCCAAATCACACTTTCTGAAAGACAAACCTGTGCGTGTGTGTGTGTGCGTGTGTGTGCGTGTGTGTGTGTGCGTGTGTGTGTGTGTGTGTGTGTGTGTACAATAGTGGTTCAAAGCCACATTTAGCATCAGAAACTGCACAAAGAATGGTGAAAAAAGTTGAATGATGACCCCAAATAAAATGTTTAAAAAGCCAATGAGAATTTAAACTTGATCCCAACCGTTCCTGAATGTCACTTTTAGTTCATTCCTGCAAAAACACAATAAATCAAAGCTTTATTTTCTTTTCTTTGCTCACGCTCTGGTTAGGTTTAGGCCCAAAAACCACTGGGTCGTGGTTGGGAAAATATCATGTTTTGTTTTTTGTTAACACAAGCGCAGCTGAAGATTTACTAGATTTTCCGGGGGAAAACATCCAACGATGGTTGCCAGAAAACAGGGACTGGAAATGTCCTGACTTCCTGGAAAAATATCCCGTCTCAGTCGCCCCACATCGGCTAGAAACCCTCCCGAGTTTATATCTGTATATACACGGACTCGAACGTCAGCCGCCGGTTTGGCAGCCTCGTCGCTAGATGACAAAAAGTATGCAAATACGGGAAAAGAAGTGTGCATGAAAGTTAAGCAGCTAAGTTTAAAGAAAAGCTGTCGGCCTTTGTTCAACAATAATTCAAAAAAGCGTTGACTCTCCCTCGACCTTACCACGCTTGATTTTCCTTCCAGTCTATTAAAGTCGCCCTAAACTCTGCCGATGAACATTAATCATCACGTGAAGGAGACCTGGCTTTTTTTTTTTTTTTCGGTTCTGAAAGACTCACTAAATGTAAGTGCAGGAGATCTTTTAGCAGCGTCGGAACACGCAGGTGCAGAATATGCATGACAACTAAGTTTGAAGGGGAAATTTAAGGGGAACATCGAGGTTGAAGAGGCTGAAGTGTTGTAGGTGCTGCTGTCTCGGGGCCAAACGAATAACGTCGCGACTTGCCGCTCTCGACCCTGCACCCGGGCGCCGGACGCAAACGCGAGCGCAGACAACTCTTGACCCTGCCGCGAACTGAAGCGAAGCCGGTAGCTTTGTCGGCCAGTCAGGCGGCTTTCGCTGGAGATGATAGAGAGGTTCGGTGTGTGAAGACATTGTTGGAGAGGGGGGGAAAAGGGGAACAGGGAGGCGGAAAAAAAGAAAAGTAGAAGTGCAGAAGAAAGCGAGGAGCACTGTTGAGTACTGAGCGGCAAAAATTGCAAATATAACGGAAGACAGAGGGAGAATAAAAAAGCTCCACAAATGAATACGCACTCCAAGTAAGCAGGAGTACGGTGAGTGTTTGGTTTGTCCGGGGAAAGGCACAGACAGACAGGCAGACAGCCTACATCTCCATACTGATTATGCAGCGTCTATTGTCCGACGGCTTGGTAATTATTGCAATGCACAGTGCTGTGCTCTTCAGAAACCATTATGAATCTCGGATAAGAAGTCTGACCTCTTTCTGTCTGGCAGACTTGTTGGTTCTTACAATGGGAGGAGGGGGGGGAGGGAGGAGAGGCGACGGCGGCGAGAGAGAAGGGGCGATCTTATGTGGCTTCGAAGACTCGGAGGAGGGAAGGTCGAAGAAGAAAGGGGAGAGATGATGTACAATTAAAAAAAAAAAAAAACTCAGAGAAACGAGGAGGGAATTTGGAATAAAGACATTTCTAATAGAGCAGAATCCAACCTTTCTTTCACTGCCAGGTGTACTTCTGCTTAAAGGGCCGCACAGTCCACTTATTATCATTTTTACAGTGACCCGTTTCTTTTAAAAAATGCCCCAGATTGAAGCATTAAAGGACAAAATGAGAAGCTCCGAAGATCTCAGAAAACATAATTAGTTAATGAGGTTTCATGTGAAAATCCCCCAAAATTTCACTCGTGAACTCAGTTTCACAAGTTTTTCTGTTTTTTTTTTCTTGTGAAATTTACATTCTCGCATGTTCAGATGGGAACTAAAATGTTAGCGTGTAAATAAATGACGTCACAGGTGAACCCGACGCTTTCAGAAGCTTTTTTCACAAACGAATAAGGAAGAAAAATAAGCTTAAAAAACAAAACATGACACATGAAAATCACATGAAATTTGATTTCCTTCTTCACATATGAATTCAAAATGTCTTAACTGGACGTTTTTACAAGTGATTCGCTTCATCACATACGACTGATCACATATATGTGATACGGGTGTTTTTCCACTGCTCGGGGATCAGCAGTTTTGAACGTGGACCCAATTTGTGGAAGATGGGGCAACATGTAGCTTCTGTAAACTGACCGTTTCGCTGAGCTGCGTTTAATACTACACATCGGTACGATAAAATATTACAGAGGAGGGTTTTCTTCGTCACCTGGAGTTTTTGAATCCCCCGGTGTGCCGGACGATCTCAGCATTGCATTACGTACAAATTAAGATTAAGTAGCAGCTTGGATGCAGGTACTTTGTTTTCGTAACGCCGCTGTATCATCCAGGAACAAATTAGTTGAGGATAAGTATCAGATACTAAATATTACAGGACTCGGATCGGGATCAGGGAAAAAAAAAAAACTCATCGGGACGTCCCTAATAAAAATATAATACATTTTATCATTCATCCTACATAGTTTTTATTCTTTAAAATACCAGCATGAACCCATGAATATTTTAAGGATTATGCAACATTTCTCTCTCGTTTGTAGCCGTGTGAACTGGAATTCATATGCCGAGTTAAAGACCGTAATTAAATATATTTAAGTCTGATGAGGAATCTTTGTGATGCCTGAATGGATCGGCGTCACTGGAACGTGTAAGTGTAAATATGGAGTGTGATTCAAACGGCGCCGGCGCCGCTGATCCCTTTCATACACACAAATATTTCTTCATCAGAGCACCACTCAGCCGCCTCTACAACCTGAAAAAATCCAAATGGCTTCACTTTGCAATTAATTGGATTATTCCACTAATGCATCCATTTGATGTATCAGTTTTACCCCCTCGTATGATAATACCACTTTTAAAGGGGCAGGTTGGGGGCGCCGCTCCTAAAGGGGGGTGGTGTCTGTTTGCTGTTCGTTCATAATTACCTTTTGTCTCTGCATGAGGCTCCATCTTAATTGGGACTTTGCTCAATTAAATGCAGCTGACTATTGAAAGTAATACACTTTTCTGTAAGTGTAAGACTTCTCTACAACCGCCACCGCGACAAAAACACGACGTCGCAGCCACGTTTATGACTGAAAATCTGTTTTACGGCATCAAAATAACATTTTTTTCATGTTTTCTGTCAGTTTCACGTCTCAGCACTATACTTTTTTTGATTTATCACATCCAAAAATGTGAAAAAACTTGTATTTTTATGCGGATAAGTGCACATCTGAGTCTGTATTTGGCTTATTTCGTACTCACTCATATCAGCTGATGTACTGATTTACAATGTTTACATATATTGCCTCTTTAAATATGAAAGAACTGGGTAATCCCTCCCACACTGAACACACACACACCATAAAGCAGTCCATTTAGACCATTGTCGCTTCTACATATTGTTCTCTCCCCAAGGCTAATGCAGTGTGTGTGAGGCAGCGAGGGGAGGGGGATAATAGTATTGTTGGGTAATGGATGTGAAGGGCCTGAAATTGGATGTTATTAGGACTACAAAGCTTTACTACACACTTTACATGGACACAGTGGAGTGGAGCGACAGGGCAGCGGGAGCTCTGGGAGGGTGGAGGTGCTCAAGATTTTAAATTCAGGGCTGAGATTTCTATTTTTTTCTTTTTTTTTTTTTTGCACTTGGAGGAAACTCCGGCCATCGAATTGAAATGTTTGACTTTTGCGACGCTTTTGAATGCGAATTAGATCCCGACATTGGTCGTCACGTCAGCTTCTGAATTAGCTTCTCTGACGACGAGTGACACCACTCTCGTATTTCTGCAAAAGCTAGTTAGCTTAGCTTAGCATAAATACTGGGAATGGGGGGGAACTGCTAGCCTGGCTCTGTTTGAAGCTAGTAAAAAGGCGCGCTGTACCTCATTTGTTATATCTGCACAAAAACTGGAGTATTTGGATTATTTCTTGTCGTGGCACGGTGTCTTCCATGCCAAGATCTCATCCGAAGTGGACTTTTGAGGGTCCTTTTTTTTTTTTTTGAGGGAACATCTAGCTTAGAGGTGCTGGCTGGTGGATTTTGTTGGCCGTAGAGAGATCCAGGCGAGCTCTTTCCCCTTTACTTCCAGCCTTTATGCTAAGCTAAGCTAGCCACGTGCCGGCTGTAGCCTCATACCAGATTTCCAACTTCTATTTTTTGTTTTATTTTTATGTCTGTCCTATTTCTATTACCTTATTTCTCATGCGGTGTTGATGCTGAAGTAATATATCAGCCTGGCGCTACTGAAAACGCCACATTTTGCATGCAGCAGACTTGCATTACCTACTTTACAAACGTGGCGTTGGCATTTTATGAGCGGTGCAAAAGAATGCACAGCTGCTCCAGTGTGTCAGCCTTATCATTATTATTATTATCTGTCAAAGAGGAAGCAAATGTGTGGCCATGTAAAGGAATGTAAGCCTTTATATATTAAATGTGCTGCCTTGAGAGACGGGAACCCTTTTTGTCAAGAATCCAATCTCTCTAAAATGAGTCGAAGTGAGTCATTTGTAACCCTCATTTCATAAATCCTTGTTTAAAAAAAAAAAAGGGAAGAAGCTTGTAGAGACATAAAATACGAGGCAGGGATGATTTGGAAGAAGGAAGGTCGGAGTGATGAGAGGGGAGGACTGTGGGGAGGGAGGTAATCAAAGTGCAGGAGAAAGAGAAGAAGATGCGAACAAAAGAAGGGGGACGGGAGGAGGAGGAGAAACCGGGAACGGACGAGAAAAATAAGTGAACACACAGCCGAGGAGGTGACGGAGGTAGGAGGAGAATGGAAACCGACAAAGTTTTGTGAAAAAAAGACTTGAATAAACTGCAAGGCACACACTAGTTATAATTCCTCTTCAGATCAGGGCACGGTCACTCCTTTAGAATACATGAATAGTAATTGATTGGAGCAAGAACAGCACATAATGCCCAGTGTGGCTCCTTCACCACCCACTAATCCGCCGAGAAGGGTATGAGTGCCCTATACGTAGGTGTGTGTTTTTTGTGTCTTAAGTATCAGTCTCCAGTCTGTTAGCGGGCTGAATAGAAGTTGTTTGACAGGCAGATATTAGGCCGTCACGGCCAACATGAATAAAAGAGACTCGGGTAGCAAGAAACATAAAACAGTCATTAATGTACGCACCTCACTCTCCTCTGGAGGAGACAAAGACACACACACACACACACACACACACACACACACACACAAATGTGTTCGTACCGGCACGCTTATAGCCGACGGCGTAGACTGACAGACAGACACACACCGAGGCCAGAGGTGACCAGGGCATCTTTTCCATCAACTGCAAAAGGATAATAGCAAGGGCTGAAAAGATTGTAAATTATGGGCTGAAATTAATCTATAAGACTTACACACACACACACACACAGAAAGATCTGTCCTTTCAACGAACGAAAGAAAGAAAGAAAGAAAGAAAATAGAGCTGAACTTGAATGAGCGCGCGGCCACAGTGCTAACAGGGATCGGAGCACATATGCAGATCGCGTGTTGACAAGCAACTTAATTGATGGTTCCGTGTTTCCCCCGGCTGATTGCGGGCGACGTGGGTAAACCTCCGCCTTGTTCCGTGTTGCTGTTTTTCATTTGGCTGCAAAGTTTTCTCGGCAGTCAAGTTCAGTTGTTTGCGATTGTTTTTCTTGTCTTTGTGTCGGTGTGATGAGGAGCATCACTCGCTTGTGTTGCACCTCTAGTACTGGTTTCATTTAATGATAGAGGCAGCTAACATCTCCAAATGGACTCAAAATTTATAAATCAAGCAGATAAGAGTCTGGTCCTATGGTCGACCACACTGCCTCGACCATCTGGTAGCTCAAAACCAACTCTAACTTGACAGAAGTATGTGCCCTTTATGTTCACAGTGGATATCAAGGAAGTGCTTTTCTGCTCGTAGCGTGTTTATAAGACACAATCTCAGGTGGAGGTAACGTCGACTGCCTTTAGGGGACGACGTAGAAAGGATTACTGGCCTTGTGCCTCACACTGGTGATGCTATCAAGCTACTTTGTTTGCATTTAATGTTAAATAATGGTAGAAATAATCGAATATGACATTTTCAATAGACTATTTGACGATAAGGATTCAAAACCTGCAGTTACAGATTCATCCATCCACCACTCATGGCAGCAGAAACAAGCAGTGAATGCAACGTGTGCTAACAAAATTATTATGTTTCTCTCTGAGTCTGTTCGGTACTGAGGAGGAGGTGTACTGTAGTTTGGAGTCTGAAACCGTGCAGATGAAACCGCAAACCACAAAACATTAAATTAAAGGTTGGTGTCGAGGCGCTTTCTGATTGTATACCATGCCTCTGCAGAGCCTGCTCTCATCGCTGTTACTCTTTAATATGTCTTGAGGCAGTCACCTGTCACCGCACACCGATGGCAGCCGTCCGCTAAATGATGCATGCTGGGAACAGCGACCGGCGACGTGCAGGGGAGCAACGGTTTTGTTTGTTATTCCTCCGCAGGAATCGATGCCGAGAGAGATTCTGAATAAAACAGCAGGCGCATTTTTTTTCATGTAAGGAATGTATGTTGCACGCGCACGGCGATCATGTTTTATTGTTGTGATATTTTGATGACCTTCTCCTCGTATGTAATACGCGTGACAGAAACGAGGCGGAGGAGGAAGAATAAAGTAGCAAAGGTGGGAAAAGGCGGAAAAGAAGAAGAGATTTGGGCTGAAACGAGCATAAGAGAGGGAAGACGAAGAGATTTTATCTTTTGAAAATCTCCCATGACGTCGCAAAGATGACAGAAAAAAACTAGAAACTCGCACGCTAAATGTCTGGATTCTCAATTCTGGCAACTTGGACGTATAACCATGATACAAGCACTCTTCCAAATCTGAAGGCTACACCTGAGGAGTGAGAGCTGTGTGTTTTGGGAGGGAGAGTGTGTGTGTAGGTGTTTACTGTCCATTGCCATGTTGGAGACAATCCAACTGGCAGAGTTAAGATGGCACCCTCAGTAAGACTACCACACACACACACACACACACACACACACACACACACACACACACAGGTGCACATACATCGGGAGTGTAAATCAGAAGAAATCTCGTTGTGAAGCGCCACATACAGTAACTGGCAGCACGGCGGGATTTCAAGAGGTTTTAAAGGAAATTTTAAAAAATCAATCTTCAGATGTTTGATGCAAGAAATCATCAGGCTGTGGTGGTAAGTGTATCCTACCAGCTGGAACCGAACTCTGGTTTCCTGAGTTACTTTCTGTTAGTTTAACTTTAACCACGGTGGTGAATCGCCATTTGGGTGCTATGTTAACCTCTTGAGGAGCCGCCATTGTTGTTTCTCGCCTTCTCTAGTGATAAAAATTGTTGTTACAACCAGCAATTCATTACTGAAACTTTCACGACAGCCTTGTATTTCCAAATTGCAAAAACAAAACAGCTCAGCTGAGATTTTATCTGAATTTGTTTTGTTTTGTTTTGCACCTGCTGTGATTCCTAGATGTCAAAGTATAGCATTAGAAAAAAGATCCAAATCAATCTTAAAAGCGATAATTGCTGACGAAAAAAATGAATTTATTTGGCCGTTCTACAGTCACATTATTCAAGGCGTTCGACCTGCATCCACATTTGGGACGCCTGTTTTGTCACAAATGCAATCGAACCCCATCTGAGTCTAAACTACTCCCAGTTCCCCGTAAATCCCCCAGACAGAGGTTGACTCTTACCCCCGCTAAAATGTTCACAATGTGCTTTCTTGAGAATTAAAACTAATATCGAGAGCTCTGGTACTCAATTTGTGCAAATCAAACCTGTTTTTTGGCCGATAATCTGTGCGCCTGCTGCCGTACAGTGCAGGTGCTCGGAAACAGTTTGGCAGCACATAAACATGCAGCGCATCATCCAACCGAGACGCGCACACACACGCTGTAAAATGTATTTCCCTGAATCAAAACGGGAGGCTGTTTAACAGACGGGCAATTATGGCAGGAAGCCTTTTATTTCATCTGCACATCAGAACTGAAACTCTGCAGACTCGTGGACGGGATTAATGCAAACCTTGTGGGAGTCGGTCCACTTACAGATGCACGGCTGTTTACCGATTAATTCGACGGTAATTAAATGTTAGAAATAACACTCATGCATTGTTTTTGTGGAACATGTTTATCAGAGCAAACAAGACAAGGTTTACTATCCTGATGTATTGATTAGGTTCTAAAATAAACACGGTGATGAAAAATATCTTTGAATTCAATTAATGTACTTATTTAATCCTTATTTACTTGGGAAAAGTGGGTATTATGGACACAGGAGAGCTGTTTTAAGTTATTTATAACTAGTAATTCATTCGCTCACAACCTAAAGTCATTGAGAAAAGATGAGGATGGTGGGATCTTATCACCTTTCCATCCAAAGTTTTTGTTTTATCTTTCCAGGCTCGATAAGAGAGCATCCATCCAACCGCTCTGACCTCCTCACTACAAGCATTCTGTCACTCTGTAACATCACCAAATTTTCTCAACTGTTCCTGTAAAGCCAATTTAACTCATAACGAGGGTAAAGCCGACACAGTTCTCGTGTTTTTGTTAATGATGCTGTTGCGTACAGAAGCTAAGAACGGCCATATTTACCAAAATCAAGTTTAGTGTTTTGTAATCTTGAGTAAACAAGCCTCGGTATCTTGAGGTGACAAGATGATCAACAAGCTATTGTGAGAAAACAAAAGGTTGTGTGCTGTTATAACTTAATGCTGTCAGAGTTAAGAAGTGGCAGGTCAGCATGCGTGGATGGTGTCTTGACTGTAACGTTGCTCGTTGTGAGAGGCAATCACACACTTTGTCCTCCAAAAATGCAAAAACTGAAAATGTCAGAACAAGGAGCGCACATTATTAATCAGACTGTACTTCATCTTACTTGTTAATACACGTTATTTATCTTGTTATCTATGTAGTGCTGCAACAAAGAAACAGACCCAGTTCAACTAGACATGAATAAAACTGTATCATCTGCATATATGTAAAGTCCTGCTTTGTGTAAAGAAGTAAGAAAGTCTTTCACAGCATATATAAACTGTCGAATCTTGACATGATTATCTGTTAAATCTTTCATTTCCAGCTTGGATAATGATGCTTTTTTTTCTACCACAAAGTAGCAAACCAGAATTTAAAGTGAATTAAAAAAATAAATTTTTAAAAAAGGCTTGAATAACCGTCACGGGGAAATGAATTGTGGTTGTAGCCTTCATAAAAAAGATACTCTGATACAATGTAGTGACCAACAATTGCTGCCTTTTACACATGCAGCTCTCATATTAAGCCCTTTTAGTGTGCGTGCCCTCCAAAATACTGCCCTCATTCACCACACACACACACACACACACACACACACACACACACACACACACACACACACTGTATATCAGTCCATCGGTGAATAAGGGCATATCTGAAGTGGACGGCCGGGGTACTTAAGGCTATCTGCAGCTAATTCAAGATATGTGAAATTGAAGGGAGATATGACATGAGTGGAGAGAGAGAGGGGGGAGGAGAGAGAATGAGAGAGGTAAAGGAGAATAAACACGAGGAAAAAAGAGAGAGAGAGAGAGAGAGATGGAAAAAAAAAAAACCCACAGCGAGAGAGAAAGAGACATCTTGGGGAGAGAGAGAAAAAAAAAGCTTTCAGATAAATGTAGAAATGATAAATAGAACCACACAAGGACAGGAAATGTATGTATGGTGTGTGTGATTCAGGTGGTTATGAGTGTGTGTGTGTGTGTGTGTGTGTGTGTGTGTGTGTGTGTGAGTGACTTTGAGGTGCAGTCCTTGGCACACAGATGCCCCTCCATTATCTGCCTGTCTTCGTCCGCTCAACCTACTCTGCCTCGGGCAACTCTCTACTTTAAAGAGCTGTCCAAACCGATGCACACACATGCACGCACATGCACACACACATGCATACACACACACACACACACACACACACACACGTATGCGCGTAACGTGCACGGACTCCCTCGCTCCACGTTCCAGTGGGGCAGGGTGGTTTGGCATGGAAGTGTTTGGCTAACAGCTTGCAAGAGTAAGGTGACATTTCTCTGTAAGCAGAGCAGTGTGTGTGAATTCTGTGTGTATAAAAACTAGCGAGTGTTTTTGAGTCCAATTTTTGCGCTTTGGCGGTCTGAGTTTGGGGATCGGTGATGCTGCGGAAGTCTTTGACAAAAAGGCAAAAGGACACGACCACATTTGGACGTGAGGGTCATGAAACAAGTCATCTTTTCAATATATCTCTGAAGTCAACTGTTCATGACAACATTTGATTTGCTTATTATTCATTGTGTCTGTTAAGACTGTCACTATGATACAACTCTTGTAACGACTTCTACATTAATTTGACAACATTTAATTAAGACTCTTGCCAAGTATGATGTGGGGGAGAAACGCTGCGAGCTTGCAACCTTTTGGAGGAAAGACTTCAATGCAGAGTCGGATCTTCTGGAGGAATAAACGCCTGCAGTCTGCTCTGATCTGAAGATTACAGCTTAAAGATTACTTTTTAACTTTTTGCCGTTAAAAATTGGATTTATCTTCACTCCTGTTTATCAGCCTGACTGCAGCAGCAATGCGCAGTTTCATTTGCGCAGGCAAACAAATTAAACGCACCGCTACGAGAACATACACAACAAAAGGTCATTTTGAGTCATTTTATTGTGGAAATCTCACAAACAAATGCTGCTCATTCTCAGCTTTTACTTTGAAAAGTTTAACGTGACGTCCCTTCACCTCCAGGTCAGATTGAGCAGGTGAGGCTCTGCTCTCTGGGGGAGTTGGGAAGCTTTGATCATTACGCGCGCGTGAATCTAATTCTGCTCTAAAATCTGTGCCGGTGTCGTTAATATTCCTCCATAATGTTTCTGCATCTGTAACATCTGTGCATCGTTTTTTGTAAAATGATCACCAACAGTGGATCTGTCCGTTTTTAACTTCCGACAAATAGCACTTGATAAATCTCTGCCTCTGAATTTAAGTCTTCATGACTTCAATGATATACACCTTCCTTATTTATTATGTGACCTTGCAGGTGTTTTATAATCCTATGTGAGTTTGTCAGCTTTGTTCATTTCCTACTTGGCAGCGTGAACATATTCTGCAGTTGGAGCGCGTGAATGTTTTGAGTTCACTGCAAGGAAAAGCAAACGAGTTGCTTGCGATGCCCCGGCTGTTGTTTTTTTTTTTGTTTTTATCCGATCTCACCAGGGCTGTCATTCAGGACAGACGTGACCCAGACTAGCCAAGCTACACTTTTCCAAACAGTCGGCTTTAAACTCTTAAGTATCCGTTTTACAATCGGCATTCTAACCTGCCGCATTGTTATATCGGATAAAAGACGAGATCATAACGCCCTGACAAGTCCTTGAATCACAAAGTAATTCCATCCAAAGTTGAACTTAAACTCTCACAGTTGACCTCCAGAAACAGTTTTCCTTTTTCTTCTTCTTCTTCTACAAGTTTTTTTTCCACCTCTATAAATTTGAGGTTTTTTTGTAAGATTCCACAATGAAAGTGCATTTCAAGGGGCGATGTGTAAGATATGGCCAGAATTTTAGTTTTAAAACATTATTAACAGTTTTGACATTATGTCAAGGACGTCTACGTGCTGTACTGCATAAATGCCTACAGAAGTTAGCATGCTAACAGGCTAAGCCCGGTCCATCGTGTCTCTCATGACAACACTTTGTACCGCAGGAGGTGAAAGTTTGAGCTGGGAGATGTATTCAAGCAGCAAGGTTTCTACTTATTCTAAAAAGTAAAGAAATTAAAAGTCACAAAATGTCAAGAAATTAAATATTTTTACACCTGATTTCCTCTCTAAACCAAAAAAAGATACACTTTTTGAATCTAGTTTCTCGATATTCTTTTACTTGATGTGAAATTATTCCGGCTCCACGCGTCGTCTTCTGACTGCTGATGCCCGACTCTTTCTTGGTCGTCTGCTGCTTCGTATGTTTTCTGTCTCCAGTTGCGATGTCTTCTCGTCCTGTAAATCGCCTCCTTACTTTCCTCCCTGTCTCTTGAATTTCAGTCTTGGAGGTGGTGTGAAGTCTCAGTCTGGTGTCCGGCTGTGTCCACTTGGTCCTGGTGAGGACCACCAGTGTCATCCAAGGCTGCGTTGCGGGTCGACTCCGGTCATCTTACAGCTAAGTGAAGTACTCGGGTTCCTTTGGGCATGTAAATGTAACACTGGTCTGAAACCTGAGGTGTTGTATGACACCTAAGTAACAACAACTTACAGGGACATTTTAAGTCAGCCTTTCCTGAAGAAAAAAAACAACGTTTATTCATTTGCTGTATTAAACCTTTTACCTTGAAGCTTATAGTGAATTGCGAAGAGGAACATGGTTTAGATATTGCAGATCAGAGGATTTCAGTCTAATGAATGAAAAGAGCTGTGTGTGTGTGTTTGTGTGTGTGTTTGTGTGTGTGTGTGTGTGTGTATCGACCAATCACAAGTACACCTTGAAGACACGGCAGATAAGGCAGCAGATAGTCTCACCTTGAGACACGCACTGTATCTAAAACATAATATGTTGCGCAGACACATTCACACCTCCTGCTCACGTTCCTCTTTGACCTGAAGCTTTTTTCACAAGCGTTTCTTCTTCTTCTTCTTCTTCTTTTTTTTTTCTCTTTTTTCGTTTTGTGGTAGTAACCTCAGCGTGACAAAAAGGCTGTTACTTTGCGGCTGGTGCGCTGAATAGATTAATTAGAAAAACACAAAGAGAGCTCAACCTCTGGCTCCTCTCCAGCTTCGCGTCATTGATGAAAAGAAGAGCGGGTTGACTTGAGCGTTTCGTCGGCTGCAGGTACCGGAGGCACTTACCTCGCTGCGCCTGGTGCTGAGACAAAGCAGAGAAAAGACTTAGACGCCGGCACAACGGGATTAATGACAGTACGACACAGTTTAACTGTACAGGCATTTAAATGTTGCACTAAAAATCATAATATTACGCTCATGAATGGATTAACATGAGTGTTGGATGTATAACTCAGCTCTGTGGGAACACCTTGTTGTGTTCAGAGAGTTGAGGCCTTCAAACGTCTTGAATTTGGATTTGAAATGTTGCTGCAGCATCGTTTGCCTAGCAAAAAATTAAAAGAAGTTAAACTTATGAGGAGATGAGGAAAAAGATCTTCACCTGTTCGTCTTACGTATCCTGACAAAGCACAGTTGCACCTCGCCTGCAGGTAAAGTGCAGCTGAAACACTTGAAGCCAGCGTTCACCTGATTATTTGTTTTTATTTGATGCAATAATCATCATGTCTGTGTGTCCTCATCTTCTCAAAGCCGTGTGTGTGTGTGTGTGTGTGTGTGTGCAGTGCTTATGTGAGCTATTAGCTGCTAAGTGTTGTTCAGCGTCTGGCAGCGCGCCCGGTCTGCTCCCTCCGGAGAGGGGAGGTGCGTCTTAAGACCGAGAGGAGGCGCGGCGCTCTGTCAATGTTTGGTTTCTGCTGAGTGTGTGTGTGTGCAGGCCGGAGGTTTGAGGAGGAGAGACGGCAGCTTCGTCTCGTCTGGCACGCATCCTTTATTTTTCATCCTGTAATCGCTGACTCCCCACAGATTAGGATAATTGCCGCTAATTGGGCGATGTTTCCATTCATCACCGCGTGCGGGCTTTAAAGGAGAAGTTCGCCACAAAAATGAGAATTCAGTCGTAGCAGAACAGACGGAAAACTAAAATAAATCTTATCTACCCGTTGAACGCTGGTGAGCTTGCGCGTCCACTTCAGACAGGGTGCGAGCTAACGACTTTAGCTTAGCAGCAATTTTGGCTTAAGATTGTAAATTGCTGTAGCAGTGGACTAGTTCGTTACAGCTTCTTCTTCTTCTTCTTCTTCTCGCGATGTTTTCTTTCATAGCGCTTCTCAAAAGAAAACAACAAAACAAACACACCTCAGTGCCGTGGCAGGTACGAGCCAGTGTTCTGTTGCATATCGAGATATATCGACCAAGATAAATGTGCATTATTAACATGATGTCATATGTCATTGATAAATCGTGACAGCCCTGTTTCACAGACAAGGAATTTGCCTCGGTTTCCCATTAAAGGTTCAGTGTTGAACATTTATACCCCTTGATTTAAACCTTTTTCTCCCACTGTGCTCCTGATTGGTAATTTCTCCTGTCAGTCAATTCAAAAGTGACACAAATCAACTCCTCCGCTGCTGAAAACGGGTGAAATTGCTTAGCGCAAGACTTTCTCACTTCCTGTCTCGGATGCAACGGTTCATCCCTCCTCCTCCTCTTCTTCTTCTTCTTCTTCTTCTTCTTGACGATGTTGGAAGTCGGTGTGATCTCTGCACAGCTGCCAGGCTGCTGTCATGATGTCAGTAGGAAAAACAGTGAAGCGCCACTCAACGTGCACATCTTCAGGGCACTTTGTATCTAATGGTCAAGAACAGGTAAACACATCTCCTGGTGCGTCCGTCCACACAGCCAGCAACCTTCAGCCAACAATGACCGGCGTAATGAAGAGTACACTCTATAGGTGCGTGTGTCTTTCTCCCTCCCGTCTCCTATAGTATCGAAGAAAAAAAAAAAAACACATCTCGCAACACACACACACACACACACAAATGCTCGCTCGCTAATGCGTGTGCGGTACAGTGTGCACACGGATCCACACCCGCGGTACAGGAGAGGAGAGGAGTGACCTTGGTCCAGCCTGGGGGGCTTCGGCAGATGGAGAGAGGGGCAGAGGGCTCTGGCACGATGGTCTACATCACACACACACACACACTCACACACACACACACACACACACTCGTATGGGCGAACGCTCAAGCTGGTGGGGTGACATTGTGTGCGTCTGCTCGGACACAATAGGAAGATCCAGACAGGAGCATCATGATTTTGGGGGAAGTTACATCCTCATTAATAAGTATTATTATTATTATTATTATTATTATTATTATTATTATTATTGTTGTATTATTGGAAGTAAAGAAGTTTGAACACACACACACGGGTATTTTGCACATCTCGCCTTTTTTGTCGTGCTCACCTGTGAGAAAGTCTGTCGCCGCCCCCCGCGCCCCCTCGTTTATCTCCTCCAACAGATGCACATCAGAGAGGAAATAAAAGCGGCCGTTTGAAATCGTTCTGGTGACAGAAGAATTCATAAAAGGCCATTTGGTCTCGCGCTAATTTGCCGTGTTTATGTGGGACAATTTCTTAGGAGCCCCCCCGCGAACGAGGAGGGAGGGGGAGGGAATGTGCGGCTGCATATGTCCCTCCAGATTGGGGCCCCAAAAAAAAAAAAGAAAAACAGCAGCTAACGAGATGAGTAGGGGAGGCAGCGCGGGGGAGGAGCGAACATTTGCGAGGCTACGACTCTTTGGAAGGGAAGTGCTGCCTGCCCACCTGTCTGCGAGGCCGCCAGCTGTACCGCACACACACGGCGGCACACACACATGAACGTCAACGCATAAACAGGCCGACGACGGCGGCGCAGGAAGGCAGATTTAATACGTGCAACACAGCAGCCGCTGGTCGTACGTTTGGAGATGTTCGGGAGTTTTTGTGAGGCGTTCGGCCGACTGTGACGATGAACCGGGACGAGTTTGATACACAGAATATGACATGTAGCACGATACAGAAGGTTTAACACCAGTTTAATTAATATATAGTCCTTGTTTTTTTGTTTGTGGAGCACTCAGTTGTACTTTTGTGGCTCTCGTCTTTCTTGTGTCGGTTGTAAGAGAGGTTTGTGGCGTCCGTTTGGCTGAAGCAGCCCGTCTTTAACTCCGATCTGCGTCACTTTTTGACGTTGAAGAGTAAAAAAACAAATTACAATATCATTGCCAGTTTCCAGGAGGATGGGAAGAGTGGCATTCTGGTAACCCAGTTTCTAAAAGTTTTTATTTTCAGGCCCTAAACGTTGTTGTTGCAACAAAGTTTTACCGTCTTCATCGCTGTTTCGATGTTCACTCGACACGTCTCAGGAAGCGTTTGGTCGTCGGCCGCCACATCCTCAAATTACCATGTTCAGCCAAGTGCCTCCAAGTGCCTCATTTTTGGCTGTTTCAACTAAATTCAACCCAGTTTTCTTGTGAAAACCCAATTGGCTGTGTGAATCCATAAGGCAGGGATTAAGGGTTTACTTGAAGGTGGATTATAGCATCACGGATGGCGATTATTCTGGTTTTTCTTGTTGTTGTTCGATGTTTATTTGGAACCTGTGGCCACTTGTTCTCAGTTCTTACATCTTTCATGTTTCCCACGATTCCTCCTCCTCCTCTGGACCTCCACTCTAATGACTCTAAAGCCAACGGGAAGCACTCAGATACAAAACCACGGCCTTTCATATCCATAAACATATGTACATATTACCGTCGTCCTTGACCTTTTGTGCCTCTGAGTGGCTTTTCTGTTTTCTTAAGTAGCGCGTTCAATGCTGCATGCGATGCTAAAAGGCCTAAACTGGCCTGATGAGAGACCTCGAGATACAACGTCAGCCCTCATTGTCATAAGAAGATATACGCACGTGCTTCTTTTGTTGTGATAAAGGGGTCTAATTAGTGCCGCAGCCTTCAAAATAAAAGCGGGGGGGAAAGAGAAAGCAAGTCCTGCATGAAGACGAGTCTTGAAAAGAGCAGGGTTGTACATATGGGTCATTATGGAGCCATTTATCTCATTACAACACAATGGAAGACCTACATAAACACATACACACACATTAATACACCCCAACACACACACAGACACACACAAATACATGAACACACACACACACACTGGCACGCTGAGTTCAGCCAGCTCTGGATCTGTGCAGAGATGTCTTCCAGATGAATAGGTGGTAATGAGCGTGTAGTGGAACTGATTCTCTCCCCATCATCCCCCCCTCTTTCCTCCACCTCCTCCTCCACCTCCTCCACCTCCTCCTCCTCCTCCTCCTCCTCCCTCCTTTTCTCAGGGGCTCAGGTGTGCAACACATGGCATCCCTCCCTCGTTTTTCCGCCTTGTTTTCTCGCTGACTTGCCTCGTTTTCCAGCCCTCTCCAAGCTCCGTGTCCTTCTCTCTCTCTCTCTCTCTCTCTCCCCCGTCTGAACTTTTCACAACAAAACTTTTTCTTTTTTTTTTTCCCACGAGCAGACCTAACTGTTTGCATCGCAGTGAGCACGCACCTGCATGCCAACGACCTGCCGTCAGGCCACGCAGCCCGCTCGTGGTCGCATGAAAAGGAGCTCCGACTCTGGTGAAAAAGACTAAAATCGGCCTTGCGGTCCTGTTTCCTTTTATGCGCCTTGGCATTCAAACAAGACCCCGGGAATAATGACGAGACATAAATAATGACATCTTCAACAATGACAGCAGCTAAAGGAGCATTCAGAGATCGACTGGAGAGAATAGGTCAGCAGACTGGGGCGCCATTACGTGCCTTTTTTTCCTTTTTTTGACAGTGAAAGGTGTGTCAATAAGAAAAGAAGTTGAACAATGTGTGCTGTTTTTTTGGTACCACCACATAATTCCCCCTCCAATTTTACATTTCTTTTCCGTATGGATCCATACGACGCCTCCCTTTTCTTTCTTTCTTTCTTTTTTTTTTATTTGGCGTCACGCGCACACATGCCGGCTCGTCCGGGGCAGGTCCTCGGGGACGGAGCCACTTGAAGGAGCGACTGCCTAATGAGGGAGAAAATCTGTTTTACCGTGGGACAGGAGGCGCAGGAGCAATCAAAACAGACTGTATTTACATTACACATGCACTAATTAAAGATGTAATTGACATCAACAAGGAAACCTCAGCGCGCCCCATTTAATCATTAGACGTTTATTTTCTACTCTGCTGCCTCGTCAACGCCGCTTAGATTAAAAAAAAAAAAATCTCCCCTCGGCTTCAGGCGGCAGTGAAAATCATCTGTTAGCGAGGAGATTCAGTTATTTCTAATTTGTTAAAAGCGTAAACGTGAGTTTTATTTTATGTCAGAACAAACTGTGGCACTAAATCGCTGTGAGACACAAACAAAATCGAAACGCTCTCTGTCAAATCTGTGGAATAAGATGTTTTCCAGAAGTAAAAGAGAGAGAACTGTGTCGTCGCTTCCAGTGATGTCACCAAGTGGCTGAGTTGCATTGTGGGTAACGAAGGCACCAGGTTTTAGAAAGCAGTCCACTCGTCTGTCAGCGGTCAAACTCGATGCAGCAGAACCAGAGATATCAGCTGTATAATTCCAAGTATTGTTTCACGCTTTTTCAAAAAAACCTGGTGCCTACATTACCCACAATGCAACTCAAACACTGAGGGACATGACTGAAGACATGTTGTAGAATAAAAGTTGTATCGTCTTCTGATATCAAGAGTCTTTATATCCGTTAAAAAGATGTCTACTGAGCCGATTACAGGTCCAACTAATTATCTTCATTATTTATTAATCTGCAGATTACTCGATTTATTTATTAGTCTGTGAAACTAACAGTCCAAAAACCAAAAGACTCTTCACTTCATGGCAAAATGTTACAATTAAGAAGCTGGAACCAGCAAATGTTTGACAATTCTTGCTTGATAAAATGACTGAAACAGTTAAATTGGTTTTGTAACTACAACAATTAAGTATCTCAAACCCCAAATTCTGTGTTACTAAATATCTTTACTAGCGAAAAAACCCGCCTTTAACCTAAAGTAAAAACAGATGTTCTGTCTTGTTAAGTTGTGTAACTGCAGCACAACTTAAACAGTGCGACAAAAAACGAGTTTAAGTTCATTTGTCAGGTGAATAAAAACCTTTTTAAACTGCGACGTTGACGTTTACAGCCGCACAGATACTAAACCCACGTACAGGTGAATCTGCTTTTTCCCTCTAGTTACAACATCTACAACACTGTGTGTAGTCACGAGAGCACGCAGTGAGATTCAACACAAACACACACTCACACACACACACTCACAGGTGTAGCTATCCAGGGATTATGCGGCGAGTGTGTTCTCCGATAAAGAATCTGTGTTTGAGTTTGGGATCTGTGTCGGATTCGCTGTGTGATCAGCACAACTGGCCTCTGGGAGAAAAAAAAAGAAAAAAAAGAAAAACAGCAGAGAGAGAGAGAGAGAGAGAGAGAGAGAGAGAGGGAGAGAGAGGAGGCGAAGCACGCTGGACGATCCACGTACGTTAATTTATATATTTTTTGTTATTCAAAGTGTTGGAAATAAACAGAATACAACTTGTTTTTAGGACCAAATCGAACCAAAAAAGGAGGACGAAGGAGAAAAAAATGGAGTGATTTGGTAATAACAGGATAACAGGAGTGTGCGTGTGTGTGTGTGTGTGTGTGTGTGTGTGTGTGTGTGTGTAGGAAGAGGAGGAGGAGGAGGAGGAGGAGGAGGAGGTGGTGGCTGTGTTTGGGTTTGGGATCAGAGTGGAGACCGATGTGTGAACAGCACTCTATAAAGCACACAGATTATCAGGTCAACACACACACAGACATACTTACTGAACTGAACAAAAGAGGAGCCACTGAAGTCGACACACACACACACACACACACCAACACACACATGTACACACACACGCAGGAAGAGATGCCATCTGATTAGCGCTCTCAGGCAGGACAAATTAAATACACTCCAGGAGCGCCTCGGGAGGGAAGAGAGTAACAAACAACATTTAGATTCACAGAATGAAATAAAAAATATTCTTCTAATTCAGGAGAAAAAACATCGTCTGTCCACTGAACACATCGAAGTTTCTTTACTTTCAAACTCAAAACTGTAAAAGAGAAACAAAAGAGGCTCAAAGTATTACGTTTTCAAGGATGTTTAGTGACAAGAAATCCATATAATTTTATTAAATTCATCCACGTTTTGCTCTGTAAAAAAAAATAGATTAATGCTGGATGAAGATGCAGGAGGAGAGACTGAACATGTCCCCACCTACTGGTCAAACATGGCGACTGCAGCCTGAGCAGATCGATTCAACAGGCGCTGACCTGCAGGTAAAGAAGACAAATACCAACACAGACGACACCAGTGATGAAGATCCTGGTGTAAAACGCTGCAGACGAGCAGGAATTCATGCCAGAGAGTCCATCATTTAAATTAATCTGTCGTCTGTGTACAAATGAGTGAGTACTGATGTAAGACGCTGCGGTGAAAATGCTTAAATTCAGCTTCTAGATTTAAATACAACAAATAGATCACTGCTAATATGTATTTTGATAACTGAAGCTTCAGATATTGATCAGAACATGTAAAATTTTCTTATTTTCAGAGCAGATTTGACTGAAATCTCAGTGAAGAAATGGTGTGTTTTGAGTGCAGAGGAACACATTCAAAACCCCATTTGAAAAACAGGCGATTTAGTGAATGCACAGCTGGAGGTGATTCCCAGAGACATTTGAACACATTTAGTGTTATTTTGATAGACTGTGTGAATCAGCATAACATTTACTCAATACTACAGATTACTTTTTACTTATCAAGTCAAGTAAAATGGTCGTCTGCGTCTGTTTTCCACGTTTGTTCTTTCTTCAAGAGTTTTCCAAGTCGCATAACAATCATCAGCTACTAAAGTAAACTCGCCTCAGCATATGTATTGTTTTGTTTTAAACTGCAAAGATATATTAAGTTAAATTTAAACTTTTACTCCCCTGACATGTCACAGAATAAATTAATATTGACTCCAGTATTTATATTAACTTGCACTCTGCAGCTATTTTAATAGGAACGCTACCATACACAGTACATATAGTTGGACTGAGGACTTCAAAATAAAAGCTCTGGATCCATAATATGGTTCACTTAAATACTGCCAATCATGCAAGCTGTATATATATAATAGATTAGAAAGAAAAATCCAAATATATCCATAATATATATGTTTTCAATATTTAACATGTATGTGTGCACAGCATTAAACAGCAGCAGGTCCCCAGGGTTTGTTCACTAACAATGAATTATATATATACAAAAAAAACAGCGGATTTGGATGTGTGTGTGTGTGTGTGTGTGTGTGTGTGTGTGTGTGTGTGTGTGTGTGTGTGTGTTGTGTGTGTTGTGCGTGTTGTGCGTGTTTTTAACTGCTTCAATAAAACGTCGAGGGGAAGTTGAGAAAATAAAAATTTGGCGAGCAGAGAAAAACAAAAATGCTTCGCACAACAAAAAAGAGGAGAGAAGAAAAAATGAAAATGTCGCCGCTGGTTTTTAGAATTTACAAAATAAAACTCATTACCTGCACGCGTGTGCGTGTGTGTGTGTGTGTGTGTGTGTGTGTGTGTGTGTGATGGAGACAGATGGATGTGCTGCTGGCACCGAATCAGAGAGAACATCAACAAAGAGATCTGAACACATGCACACTCCCACACACACCGACACACACACACACACTCGCACACACGCTCAGAACTCCATTGTGCTTACCTGTGCTACTGCCCAGTTAGGTATTTATATGCTAAACTCTCACCGAGGTGTGTGTTTTTATGTGTGTGTTTATGTGTGTGTGGCTATCTGAGGCACTCTCGGGCGTTTTTTCGTCATCCGCCATCATGTCAAACCTGCCGCTCTGTGATGACAGGTAGCCACAGAGAGACTCCCCTCTGTGAAACACACACACATTACACTGTGTGTGTGTGTGTGTGTGTGTGTGTGTGTGTGTGTGTGTGTGTGTGTGTGCATTCCAAAAAAATAAATAAATAAAAAAAATCACCCAACAATCCCGAACAGGTTTTTCCTGTTGCCTCTGCGGAGGACAGAAGCAACAGCTGCAATTAGCCCTTTGTGGCTAAAACCAGTCTGATTAGACGTCTCGTTAGGCGTCGTTAAGGCTTTTACTAACGGGCCGCATAGATAATGAGCCTGCCCACCAAACAACCAAGATACTAATCATAGGATAAAACGCCTACGCATTTAATTGGAGGCACAGAGGAGGAGAGAGGAGACACTTTCACCGATAGCGAGGAGGACGAGTGGAAGGCAGCGGAGCCGATAAACGCGAGAAGACGACGTGAGATTACTTTAGCATATTTTATGAATAGTGTCTTTTAAATCATACTAAATGTTTCCAACGGTGTTTTAAATGTTCTTCAAGAGGCAGGAAGTTTCATTTTGTCACCTGTGGCCACACGTTCCTGGACGGAGGAGGGAAGAATGTGACTAAACGTAAAATAAAACTTTAAATAATTCCTGCCTGGGTCGAATGAATGAGAAAGTTTCATTTGACAGGAAGAAACAACAACTCCCATGATCCCACGCTCCTTCTGTCTTCCTCAGCACTGTCTCCACTCATACATGCGTCCTTTCTGTCTTTTAATTATTCCCAAACCAGCAGCGACGACGGCCTGCAGGACTGTTTGTTGTCTCCCCTCGACTAATACACTGTAATCTCCGGTTAACACGGAGGTCACCGACGTGGGGTCAAGCTCCCACCCCGAGCGCCGACGCCCCCGGGGGCCACTCTGGGATTTTCTCACAGCTAATCACATCGCCGGGGTCAAGATTTAGCGGTTTCGCAATCCTCGCTGCACTCTGCTCGCCGGAAAACAGCGGTTTCGAACGTACATTAGCGCGGTCGCTCAGAGAGAGGAGCTGATCTCAGGGCAGCAGCAGCATATGGACTAATGCAAATGGGGCGTAATAGTTGCAGTGAGTATTAATGCGACACGAGCTCTCACCTCCGTCACCCTCACCTCCTGCTATTATTACACACACACTTACACTGGAGTGATGTGTGAGCACACACACACACACACACACACACACGTTCCCCCCCACACACACAAAAGGCATTAGCATATTTTTTCTGATTAAAAACAATGTGGACCTGTAAGCAGACATATGCAAATGACTGGCGCGGCAATTTACCCAAACAAAGCTGCCACGACTGTCATGTGAAGTAAAAGGAAGCGGAGCGGCTAACGGACACGTTAAACAAGGTGTGTGTGTGTGTGTGTGTGTGTGTGTCGGACCTGAACCTCAACATGCCCACTCAAACAGTAAATCTGTATTTCTGTGTGCTAACATGTTTGTTCCAGTGAATGTGTAGATGGGAGAACGTGATCTTTAACTGAGCTCATATTGATTACAGCTGGATGTAGACAATCATCCTTTCAAAATAAGACCATATCTTAGACTTCCAGAATAAAATGACTGTTTATTTTGACAGTTGGTTCCAGCTTTGCCGTTGGTATCAGGTAGGATCTGTACTGCCCCAGTGTTAGCATGCTAGCGCTAACAATGTTTACATTATGAAACCAGCTAAGGCTAGCTATGTTAATGTCAGTTGACTATCACGTCTAATGTCTGAATGTTATTAATACAACTTGAACCGCCGACTATTCTGATAATTGAATAATTGCTTTTGAAGCAGAAATGTTCCAGCGTGACGTATACGCTAGGGTTAAATGTACGAATTTTCTGAGTCTTTGGGTTTTGGACTGCTGGTTGGTTTAAAGAAGCAGTTTGATGAGCGTTTTTAAAATTGCTTGATATATTACGGACAAATAATCAGGAAAATAATCAACAAAAAATTATCGATAATTAGAACTGCAGGCAGTGATGAACTGGCCATCGTAAAATCTGCAAAAATGACCACCAAATTAAAAGAAATGGCCGACTTCCTGTTGGGTTTATGTCATGGCACCAAGAGGCTATTTTGTAGGACCAAGTATGATACTGCATTGTTGCATTTTTGGGAGCATTTGAGAGCAATTTTGGCAAAGTTTGATGACTTTTTGAGAAAGTTTAGGCTCTCAAAAAGCAATTTACTGAAGGTGTACGAAGAAATAAAGAAAGAAAGACACTAACACACACTCATGTATGTAGAAATATAGATTGGAAACTAATTATTTTGTTGTCAGAATCAAAAATCAATCAATAGGGATGGGTCACATTAGAAATGAATGGTCCTGGAAACACCAGAAAAGACCGAGTCAGCCCAAATAAGCCTAGAATAATGGCAGGAGAACAGATAAATGATAAAATACCACACGGATATAATATACGTATCGTCGGTTAAGAGGACGTGGTGGCGTGATGGAGGCGAGGGCGGTGGAGAGATGGATGTAGAAGGACTGATGGAGCGACTACAGTTAACTTGGCAGGAAAGGTGAGAACGCCGGGAAAAGGCTAAACATGAAAAACTGGGAGCTAGAAGGTCAGCCAGCAGCTCAAATGGAAGACATTTACAGCTCTAACAAGACCGTATGCACACGCACACACACACACACGCACACACACACACACACTGGACACACACACATAACCGACACACACACATACAAATATAAATACATCTGAGCCAATGTCTTTGCCGGAATAATTGCACGAGTGAGCACATCTGGTGCACTTTGAGATTGAGTTCTGGCTCGATGCAGCGATGGTAATGACATTGTGTGTGTGTGTGTGTGTGTGTGCGTGTGCGTGTGCGCGTGCGTGTGCATGTGTGTGTGTCCACTCCAAATGCCACTGCGGTGCTTCACAGGGTTCAGCTCCTCTCATTGTCACTCACAGGAGAAAAAGACCTCATGATGAAAAAAAACAAAACAAAAAGCTCTTCATCTGATTTGGGAACGATCACGTTTGTGACATCCATCGTTTCACTGCGTTGTAATTATTTTAAAGACCGTCCTAAAAACAAAACTTGGACGAGCGTGGATCCGTTACTGTTCTGTGCAGGATTCAGGATTTTCTGTTTTTTAGCGTTACAACCAAACCAACAACCTGCAGCGTGCAGAGAGATTCTCCTAAAGGTTCCTGCAGCCCTCCTCTTGAATCTCTCCTTGATTCTTCAACTCTTATTATTGCACTTTTTTACTGAATTTTATAAACCTGTCTACCGTTTTCTGCTTAAATCCACCTGAATCTGAATTTAGTTTGGCGAAAACAAACGTATAATAATCAAAACTGTGCTCAAAGCTGTGAACCTTGTGCCACTTTTGCCTTTAAAAAACAAAATCCTGATAATAGTTTTTAGTATTTTAGCCATTAAAGGAGCACGATGTGCTTTGGAGAAAGAATTCAGAAACTCACAGATAACTTAAACGATATTGATAAGATAATATTATGAAATCAGAAATATTCAGTCTTCCTCAGCAGGGGGGGATGAAAACGATCCATACATTCAGCGACTTGGAAGGTCAAAGGTTGTGGTTGACAGGATTTGTTAAAGGTCCAGTGTGGAGGATTCTCTGCAGCCAGGGTTTGTTTGTTTGTCCGCTCTGGGCTACCGTAGAAACATGGCGGACTCTGTAGCAGGTGAACTTTTCCCTCTGTAAATATGGTTTACCAAGAGTTCCTTCTTAATTCTGTGTACGGGACATTTAACCTGCTGTTTTCAAGGTCAAGAATTAACGGTCAAAACATCAAACTACAATTAATTTTCTTCTTTCTCTCGTGAACTTTAAAAGCAAACTTTTAAGTGATTTTGTTTGGCATCTCCAGAGGCCGTTGCGCATCTTAAACCCGGCCCGGGTGCAAGGATCCGGATCGCGCCTCAGTCGATTAGCGTCGACGCTAAACGCTGCTGGTGTGACTGCGGCGACTGCGAGAGGCGCTGCGAGGCATCTTAAAGCGCAGTCATTAGCCGCCCGCTCCTGTAGGTGTTCTTGCAAGAAATCTTGTCAGGCAGATACCTGCTGTCTAATTAGGCAGGCGGCACACGCACTTGCTCAAGGGGAAGAAGCGAGTCATTGGATGTGCAGCGTAGTGAGCGGGTCCACTGCTCGCTGTGTGAAGGAGTGTGTGTGTGTGTGTGTGTGTGTGTGCTAATAATGACCTGAGGCTCAACCTGCTGTTGAGAACAGTAACTTGTGACTCAATGCCTTTGTTCACCCCGTAACATCTGGCTCTGACCGAAGGCTGTGAGCTGCCCGTGTGTGTGTGTTTGAAATGCATTCAAGCCGAATGGGCCATTGCTCAAAGAGTGTGTGTGTGTGTGTGCGTATTTGTGTGTGTGTGTGGGGCCACTGAGGCGAGCACAGCAAGGACTAAGGCGCGAGGAGCTGAACATCGTCGTGCAAACCTCTGAGGGGAAAGAGGCCTGGAAGCCCCTTCTGTCAGCTGGGCTCTGCAACGCTTCCCCTCGACTGCCTTCTCACACACACACACACACACACACACACACACACACACACACACACACACACACACACACACACACACACACAAGGTCCCTCCGGAGCACCAGATTAAGGTCTGAGTGAGTGTGAGCAAAACAATACCCCAGTGTGTGTTTGTGGAGCCGTGGCTAATTGTGTTCATTTGCTGCTCAAGTTGAGACGGCTAGGACACTAGAGGGGTGTGTGTGTGTGTGTGTGTGTCACTGTGACATATGTGTGTGTGTGTGAGAGAGAGAGAGAGAAAACAAGGATGAGAACAAGAAAGAGTGATGAGCAGATGAGCAACTGCACAAGTGTGTGTGTGTGTGTTTGCAAGGGGACGGGAAGTGCAATGTGAGGCCATGCAGGTAATCCTCATTACGATGTGGAAGTGTTCATTTGTTAGGCTGCGAGTGTGTGTGTGTGTGTGTGCGTGTGTTGATATGCGTGAGGAGAGGTGAGTATTTAAGAGAGCGCTAATTTCCCCCCGTACATCTGCACACATTACACACTAAGATGCACTCGCTTAGGTTCTTGGAAACACACACACGTTTACAAAAACACATGCTCGCCGGCGTTTCCTCGCCCGGCTTCACGCCTCGTGCTCGCGTACCACTTAGAGACATTAAACCCCTGTTTGCCGTAATCTTTGTGCAACACACACTCGTGCCGACCGCCAGGGCGAGTTTCTTCCCACGCTGGGCGAGTTTAGATGCTTTTCATATTTCATTGAAATCCTTTGCGTTACCTTTTCTTCGATCTGTCGACAACTTAGAAGAGATGAGAAGGGAACATCAGCACCATGGACAGATCCAAAGTCTTGGTGTCACATCAACCCAGAATAAATGTGGGTTATGTACATTTCTGCACACCAGAGATATGTTGAAACATTTCTTTGGTCTGCTTTAGGTTTAGACGCAGGAAACACTTGGTTAGGATTCGGAAAAGTGTTCAGCTAGTTCAACTAGGAACCGCTCAGCCAATGACCAGGCTGCTGTTCGCGTGTCTGGATATGAGCGTGACATTTCTCCAGAGGAATCGCGTCTGCCCATAATTTCGCGGCCTGAGCTCGGTCTGAGCTCTTAAAATACCTGGTTGATATTCTGGGTTCAGTTTTGAACAAAGACACTTTTGTTCCTGTGGGTCAAGTTTTAAAAATTCTGGCCTGACTCGGCGGCATTGACCAAAAAAAAAAAAACACACAACGGTTTCACCTTTTTTGTCCACGAGCGACCGTTAAGTAGCTGTTTGTCTTTAAAAACAGAACAATGGAGGGCCGATTGTTGGTACAGTGGTCCCAGTGAGACAACAAATGAAACAGAGGCAAATCAATGGCAAATAATGTCATCTTAGAAGGTCATACCTGGACCTTTCGGCTTTGTCAATACGAGCACGCACACACATGTGCGCGCGGACTATAATTACAAAAAACATAGTAAAATGCGCACAAGCCCCTCTGACATCTTTATAACATTTCTAATGATAAAACGACACACACACATAATAAACTTGCACTTTGTCTCTCTGTGCCTCCCCTCACATGTAAGCTCTGCAGGCTACTAAGCGGTATTAAACCTCCCTGCCTGGCCACGCTGGGTTTTTTCCCCGACGCTAAGTGTCCCTCTCTCCTCCCTGCCCGGGGCGAGCGAAGGAGAAAATAAACAACTAAAGAGACAAACAGCGAGAGCCACTTAGAGCCACTTAAAGCCAAGGCTCCTTCCCACAGCGAAGCACTTCCCTAGGGCTACCGATGTCTGCCCGCCACGCTGGGAGACGGAGGGGTGGAGAGACGGCGAGAAAGAAAGAAAGAAAGAGAGAAGGAAGGAAGGAAGGAAGGAAGCGTGGAGAAAACAAGAAGTTTGAGTGCGACGCCGGGGAGGAAAAAGATGACGGGAATAGGAGAGAATCTGTCACTTTTGTTCTCCGAACAATGAGGCTGAACACGGAGCCTCCCGAGGAGAGTCAGCCCTTATGAGCAGTGGCAGTTACCTGCAGAGAGGAGACATCGATCTGAACGCCGCCTCGCTGATGAGTTAAGACACACAGTCTCTCCCCGCTGTGGGCAGATGGCACACACGATGCGCCAAAACTTTCAGTCTTGAAGAATCTGATTTGAAAAAAAAAACACGAGTAGATTCTCCAGCTTTTGGCTTTTTTTTTTTTAGATAAAAAATATCTACGGATGAAACACGACAGTCTGGTCCATCAACAGATTTCATTACATTTTACAAACAGGCATCGCTGGTCGCACGCCCGAGCTCAACGCGGTCATAATGGATTCACCAAGATCACAAGACGATGCAGGAATCCGTCTCGCCAGGCTTCACATTGCGCCCTCGTAACTCGCAACCCGGAGATCACCAGAGAAAATGTTAGCCAAGTAGGAACATTTCACTTTCTTTACGTTGCAACTTCACGTTTGTTTAGGTTTGTGTAAGTTTCCGTGCTCAGGCTCGTCTTCAGATGAGGTTCAGGAAACTCTTTGTTAGGGTGAAAATACCTGTTTTCGGTCGCCACGGTCCTGGACGGAGCTTAGCTTAGCTTAGCTGCTGTAGCTATGAAGGAGAAAGATGTTTTTTGATCTTGGAGTTGGAGTTCGTCATCTGTTGAACGTTGACTCACTTGTAAAAGCTTTGCCCTGTAAGTGCTACTTTAAGGTTTTTTTTTTTTTTTTTTGACATGTCACTTTGGTTTTGAAAAGGGTCCTTTTTATAAAAGCATCCGACAGGTTTTTATATGAAATCAAAAGTGCTTTTATTGAGCTGAACTCACCTCCAAAGTGAGGTATGTGCTTGAAATGCAGAATAAACTTCCTCGCCAGTCATTTAAGACATTTCCATTTCCCCCTTCGTCTCTAAACCCTTCTTCTTCTTCTCTTCTTGCTTTATGCCTTTTCATTCCTCCCTGCACTCAGCCCTGGTCCCTCCACTCGTCCTCCCTCCCTCCATCCCTCCATCCCTCCTCCTCCCTGGTCCCCCTGACTGCGAACCCAAAGGTCACCTCTCCCCTGAGAGCCCTGTTTACCTGAACCGCTCCCCTCCTTTTGACATTCACCTACTTGGAGATAGAAGGAGAAAAAGGGAAGAACAAATTTAGCTACCCTTGGCTGGCGGGCCGGCTGCTCTTCAGAACCAGAAGACGAAATGTCACTTTTCTGCAGAAAGCTTTAATAACCAACAGACACGAGGGGGATCAAAAAAAAAAAAAAAAAACCTGTCGAGCATCTTTTCTTCTCTTCGCTCCAAAGTGCAGAAATCCATCTCTTTACATCCTCCAACATGTTTAATCTTGAGCTGAAGTCAAGTCAGTTTTATTTATACAGCACCAGAATCACAATCGCGCCGCCTGAATGGGCTTTACAATCTGCACGCTGAACGACGTCCTCCGTCCTTGGACCCTCGATTCAAGCTGAAACGCAGCGAGTTCAAGTAAATTCTCCAACAGCAATGAAACATACATTTTCGAGCCCCTATCAAGTGTTGCACTGATGGAAACTAGCTTTTTATTTTTGCCTTCCGATATCCAACACGCACTCTGTGAATGTATGCAGTCGAGTTATGCGTGGGAATGTCGGACTCCGCCACTAACTGTGACAAATACGACATGAAAAGGGCATTTTGAAACGCAAATACATTCAATTTTCTTTCCTTTTTTTCTGTCTTTTAGTGTTTCATGTTCTCGTGCGTGTTAAAAGGTCTTGAACATTAAAAAGCGCAGTGAAACACACCGTCCCTGAAACGCCTCATCAGTCGTCCCGCCTTTAATCCCGTGACATCACACACTATATTATTGCTCGTATATTCGCAAAAGACGTGAAGCTAACTGGGAGGTGAAAACACGTCAGAGCTGGCTGGAGACATGGAGAGCAGCGGCTGGCTCAGGCGTGTGTGAGCTGACCAATCAGAGCGGACTGGCTTTTAACAGACTCATTTGTTTTTTTCAGAGCATTAATGCATGTAAACCTTTTTTCTAGTAGCAGCCCAAAATGGAAACATGAGCCATAAAATGAGCAGAGGACGTCTCCTTTAAAACATTTTCTTTAAATCATTGCTGGATTTGGTGGAAACACGACTAATGTGCGACGTTTCCTTTCAGCTGTATTCAGCTAAAACTGTTGACGAAACAAAGGCGACAAAAGCATCTTCAACGGCACGACTTACGCACATTTAGCTCCTTGAAAGCTCTCGGTGAGGACTTGAAGGTTTTTTAAAGGCCTCGAAGAAAAGAAAAACAAGTGGCCACATTGAAGGGATTTGAAAGGATGCAGCAGAGAGTACAGTACGTACTGTACCTCCACCTGTGTCCCTCAACATTTTATTGACAGAATGACACAACAACTCGAGCTTCTTTCTCTAAGAGGTGCTCTTTAGAAGAGGATGGTTTGTAAAAGTGTTTCTTTTCTTTGTATACGCAGCCGAAGTTCACGGCGAACAGATTTATCTACACGAAGCGCTGCGACACTCTAATCATCTCAGAAGCTTTTCTAACCTCGCCGTGTGTGTGTTTTCCCCCCACCGTCTCTTACGCGGCCGAACAGTGTGTGTTTATGTTGAGCGTTATGCATGCTGATGGTGACCCGGACCCCCACGGGGGCCTCCCACCCCTCCGGCCCTCCCCCCTCCCAGGGCGAGGGCAGCAGGATGGGGTCACACAGACAAATCTACCCCCCTGCTCCATGGAGGCCTGCCCAGGGCCATTAGTATCCATTACCAGGAGGCATGGACAACCAGAGCCTGTGGCGCTTAATCCACACACACACGCACGCACACACACACACTCATGAGCAGACTGGCAGGAAAGATGGAAGTCCACATAATGTATACAAGTGAACATAAAGGTGCAGTACGTAGTTTTAGGAGACAAGAAGATCTTCTTTTTAAACAAACAAACCCTCAAATAAATTACAAAATGGAAGATATAAGAAATGTGGGTCGCTCAAATGTTCATAAATACACACACACACACACACACACACACACACACACACACAGGTATGTTAATAAAGTCCACATGTAGACGAGCACATGACAGTGAATCAGGCCTCCAGCAGCTCGCGACAGAGGTCCTTACTTCAAACAGACATTCTCCGAGGGGATGACCTTCTGGGAGTCTGGGGGGTGTGTGTGTGTGTGTGTGTATGTGTGTGTGTGTGTGTGTGTGTGTGTGTTTCAGCCTCCTTCTGACAAGTCCGAGTCTAACACACACATGCACAGAAGGCGCATACACACACACACACACACACACACACACCTTTTTCTACCCAAAACAGGTGCGGGCTAAATGGTTATGAATGGGCGCGCCGGACGATCCAAGTTTTTTTTATGGTGGGTAATGTCGTTTTGATAGAAACATCAGGAGCAGCAGGCCGACCCATCTGTCCCAGAGAGAGAGATAAAGACAAAGAGGAACGACAAATGTGAACGAGGGATGAGGAGGTCGAGAGAGAGAGAGAGAGAGAGAGAGAGAAGGATCAAATACAGGAAAAGAAGGAAGGAATAGAAAGAAAGAGCCCCGAAGGAAGAAGATTGAGTCATCACGGCATCCTTGGTTGTTCTTGGCTCTTTCAACTAGTGTGTGTGTGTGTGTGTGTGTGTGTGTGTGTGTGTGTGTGTGTGTGTGTGTGTCTGGCATGTCAGCTGTGGCTGGCTAACAAGCTGCACCCTCAACAGCCAATTATCTAGAGCATGGCAACTGGCCCATACCTGCAAGGTGTGTGTGTGTGTGTGTGTGTGTGTGATTCAGAGCGTGGCAGCTGTGTCATACCTGCGAGCGTCTTCGGGACGCTCGCCTCGTCTGCAGCGGAGCAGAAGAGGGGGATTGTGGGAGAAATGAAGGACAGCACTGATATCTTCCGCCGCGGCGCGAGGAAGGACGGGCGGCGTGGACGTTTGCTCCGTTCATCTCGCCTCCTTGGAGGGCAGAGAGAGGAGACAGGGCGCCAGAGGCCATAGACACACACACACACACACACACACACACACACACACACACACACACACGTATACAGTCGGACAATACGTCTGCACGCTCGCATGAATGAATGCAAATGTTCAGCGAACACACACACGAGTGTATCAAGGACGTTTCTCACACACACCGTCGACCAAACACAGTCTTCATGATACTTTATCAAACAAGACAAGGAAAACAAAACGCCTGTTAATAATTCACGACTCGGAAAATGTGAGTAACCTTTAATGAGTAAGTCCTCTAATTGCAGACGTGTCTCTTTCAAAATAAAAGTTAAGGTATGGCTTCATATATGCAACTAAAAGCACCTTGATTAAAGCCAAGATCCTTAAAATGTCAACGAGTTTCAGGCGATGCCATTTAATTTATTTGCATTTCCAAAATGACCCTTTGTTAAAGTATTTGTTAGAGTCACTGGCAGGGTCCGCCACTCCCACGACGAATCAGAACTGCCGTACTTACACACGGGACTGACAGGAAGTAAAAACATGCACGTGCCGTAGAAGACAGACTAAAGCCGATGGATGATCAATACATGTCTCATTCAAACTACACTTGTAATTCTCACGAGCATCTTGAGGTTTACAACCTTCAGACAAAACAATGATCAAGGTTTTTCACGATCTCCTAACAAATCGATCAATTGAGAAAACAATCGGCACATTAGTTGCAAATTAAAGTAAATAAGTTAGTCATATTTTTAGGAACCTTACAGTAAAGAGATCGGTGATATTAGATTGATGATTTTCAGGTGATGATTTTCAGAATAAAAGCCACCCAGGTGAAGACAGGTAGGGCCTCTCGCCGTCCGTCTGCGTTGGATTCATCTCCTCCTCCGTCCCTCCTTCCCGTCTGTCTCTGTTCCTCTTCCTCGTTTCTCTCGCCGTGACCAGAAGAAGTTCTTCTGCACTGGTGCCCCTCCATCCATCCTTCCAAGCAGAAAACACACACACGCGCACACACACACCTCTGACACGCGCACACACACACACACACACACCTTCCTCCCACCCCCACCACATGCATACGCGCTCACCACCGGCCACACCAGCGGAGGCCTTAGGGCTCAGCCATCTGCTGCCCACCCAGCCCATCTCCCCCCCTCTGCCGTGCCCACCTTCCCAACATATGCAGCCCTTGCCCTGGGTAAGGTGGCGGGGGCACTGGCCTCGGCCCCGGCCAAGAGATCGGGGTGAAGGAGCACATATGTAGCCCAGACGGCGAGCGCGCGAGAGACGGGCGGAGGGGGAAGAGAAGACACAGAGACGAATCAAGGATTTAGATGGCTCTCTCCTTGAATCCCTCCATCCATTTCTCGCTCTGTCTCACCCATATGGCCGGTTTCTTGCATGTTCACACCAGCTCAGTGACCACCAAGGTCACACCCCGCGAAGGGCTAGCGAGGCCTCAAGCGAGGCGGCTGAGAGAGTGGAGGGGGGGGTTGATGGCGGTGGTGGTGGTGGCAGGGTTGGCGTTGTCACTGAGACACCTCCCTTTTGAGCGTCCCTTTTTTTTTCCATCCTTCACTTCCTCTCTCTATCTCTTCCCTCTGTTAAACCTCGCCTCGGGGCATTCTCCGCCACAGAAGGCAGGAGGGGCGGGGGAGCGTGGCACTTTCATCCTCCCATCATCCTTTACATCCATCTACCCCGACCCTCTGTCTCCTCCGGATAAGATGTGTGCGCCGAACAAGCGGTGTGACAGCAGGGGTGGACGTTTTGTTTCAGCGCTAACATTAATTACATTGACTATTCCAAAAAGTCGTCCATATTTCATGAGCGTTCCTTTGCATGCACGGGCGAACGCGCCCACTCTCCTATTCTCTTTAGTCTTCCTGTGCCTCTTTACGCGTTCCAGGAAAAAAGCCGGCGCTCGTGTCAGTTATCAGGTTGGGTTGGAAAAACCCAACAGGGAATACGGCCAAAAATACCTCAAAGTTCATGAAATGCAGTTGTGGTTACGGTCGCAGTAGTTCCTGCAGTCGTCCAACTAGTTTCAAGTTCTGCACGGCTGAGTTAAACATTGTAAATGCAACTAAAAGGCAGAAAAACTTGATTTGAAGTCGATATTAATATGAAAAAATGACCTATTTTTGGGGGGATGAGTGTAGTAGAAACAATGTTTGTAATTGGATTTCCCAAATGTCCCCAATATGTCAGTCTGTGGACAACAAAAGCCGCTAAAGCACACAGTTGGCTGCAAAGGAAAAACAGTAATAGTTCTTTCATTATGCCGTCGCCAGAAAAACAAATAATCCAAATGTGCTGACAATTCCCATAATCCCCATGAATCAAAACCCATAATGCTGATAACACAATGCTTTCTTTCAACTCCTCACACCTGACAAATTAAGGAACCGTGTGCTGCAAACGAATTCAGGTGTAACCTATAACTTTAACATGTCGTTAAGATGCAGACGTGGATAGTTAATTAGAATAAACTGTGAAACACAAAGCTTTTATTGTATGTTGTTTTTTGTGAGATTCAAGAAGATCTCTTCACTCTCAGGGATGCACCGGTCTGATAATCGGATCGACGTTTGGAGATATCCGAGCCGGGGATTGTCCCAGCGAGCAAAGAGAGTCAGACCCGAGCCAGACCGGGGAAAAGGCAGAAGTCCAAGTACAGAAGATCGTGCAAGCGAGCAGATGAAGAGGAGGAAACAGATGGAAACGGGCCGGTGTGTTCTGTATTCTGCAGGTGAGGCAGTCACATTGAAGGTGTGCAGTCGACGCAGAGGCCGTTTTTTAAAGCTTTTATCAATAGATAAAAAAATCAACCGCCTCTGTTTCTTGTACATCTGGGGCGAATTCACTTTAGTCTCCATCTGTTTCTTTTGTTTTTCAATCTGATGGATGATTAAACTGTTATTCACGAGTGTGTGTAAAAAAAAAAAAAATTTTAAAAAATAGGTGAGTAGGAGATAATCAGTGTGTGTATGTGAGAGAAGCGAGCTTGTGTGTGTGTGTGTGTGTGTGTGTGTGTGTGTGCGTGCTGCGTCTGATGGATCAGTGATTAAATAAATAATGGTAACCTTTCGTGTAACCTTTCCCCCCTCCTCCCCAGCCCCCGTCTGACCTTACAAGACCCACGCACATTAAAGACTCCTCTCTTTTCCTTCATCTCTCCCCCTCTTCCTCGCTCTCTCCCCCCTTCCTCTTTCTTCATCTCTTTTACACAACTCAACTGTTCTTTCTGTTGTCTGTGTTTTTCCCCGATTGCGAACGCTTTCTTTGTTTCACAGCCTGCAACTCACGTTTCCAACGTCGTACTTCCCGTGAAACCGTACCTCTCGCGAGATTTCAGAGCCTCGAATGAGATTTGTGTTTCTGGTTACAAGAAGTAGCTGAGTGGACTGATACCTACATTTGTGGTTCGTATGAATCATTTAACCACCAAAGTACATAAAGAAAACGTAAAGGTTTAACAATACCTTTAACTTTTGACGTTCAAGGAAAACTTCATTCTCGTCCCCATTTTTGTGGCGACGTGTTGCTATTTTCGTGAATGTAGCTAAGTTGCTAGCTATGCAGAAAGATGTGTCTGTTCTCAATCCTGCCTGTGAAGCTTCTGATTGGCTGACTGAAGTAGCCATCGGCCAATAACTAAAGAGGAAGTTCCGTGTAGTGTTCGAGAAGTAAAATAACCCTAAGGGTTGATATTTGTTTTAGATGCTCTTTAATGAACTCCATTTCCCATGAACCCTATGGGCATGGCTCCAGAAGTAAACACAAGAATGTGTTGGTTGGTATCTAACGTTTCGCTGTGATTTTTAAAGCGTTCTCTTCAGACTAACTCACTTCCTGCAGATCTGTTTTTTTTACCTTGCTCTCCATTCACCGGTCCAACCCCTGATCCCCCGCCAGCAAAAAAAAAAAGGTACGACTGTTAACTTCTTTTAGCGTTAATCTGTGTGTGTGCGTGTGATCTTTAAGATCTGCAGGTTCAAACGACTACTCTCACCACGCCTTGCCACTGAACTCACCAAGAGGTCGCCGAGACACCGCCATGTTGTGTGGATGTGTGTGTACAAGTGTGTGTTGTGTGTGTTTGTGTGTGTGTGTGAGCTGACTCCCTGATCTCCCGCTCTAATACCCTGAGGACCTTTGGTTCCTTAACTATAGGAGGTCCTAAGCAACCAACCCACACAGCAGCACAGCACACACACATCTTCAGAGGATATCAAAGATTAGACTTCAATCACGCTTCACCTCTTGAAGTCTTGAGGAACGAGCACCTCATGCGAAAGGTCAGCGAGCACCTGGAGAGCCGCGATAAAATCAATATGCAGTGATGACGGCGATGATGAGGATGAGGTAAAGGAGGACGATTAAAAAAAACAACATGGAGAGGGTGTCGATGGCGATAGATGCAGAGGGAGAGCACAGACGAACGGGGTTCAGTCAATTGGTATCGAGGGAAAAGTGACCAAAGCTGGCCGACTCACTCACACCTTCTCACCACTTCAGCTCCTTTCACTGCCAGTTTTTTCACATGAATTGCATGGCAGCCTGCAAGTGACACAAAATTCAAGTTCAATGTGAAAAAACTGGCATATAAAGATTAAAATAAGTTGGAATTTATAATTTATAGTAACCCTAACCCTATCCTTTGAGGGCTTTCAGCGTCTGTGCTTGCAATTCTGTAAAAAACGTAACTCATTTTGTTTGTAGCTTTAAATTAGGCTTCATTTAGTTTGTTTATACAGTTTTAGAAAATAATTAATGGATTATATATTTAAAAGAGCATCAAAAATTGTTTTGTTTGCGGTCATATTGTTACATTTAGGGGATTAAGTCATTAGCTAACTCTGGAGCCTAACTTTGCTGTTCCCCTCGGCTCTACAGAGCTTTATTGCATCTTTTAGCTCATTGTTTTGGTTTTTGTACCCACTTGACACCAGCTGTCCAGCACCAAACAGCAGGCAGGCACAGTCAGCGACGATCAGCTGTACATAGTTGAGCACCAAGCAGTCAGGAAGCTAAGCAATTTGGTGGTGGAGACCAAAAACGGAGCTAAAAGAAAACTCATACATGACTGAAAATCGATGCCAGCATTGCCGACTGTTTTTTAACATACTAATTTTTTCAGTAATGTGTTTGGAGCTTGTTTCCACCGACCGCAGGTGGCAAGAAATCTTGTTATTCAGGTTTAATTGGGTGGCGATCAGCAACTGCACACATTCTGCTTCCTGTGCCAAACTTGGGTCAAGTTTAATTCCCTGGAACTTTAAGCTTGGGTTGAATCTCTCTATTTATTTCTCTAACTGCACCAGTGGACCATGTACAGTTTGTCATTAGACACTACTAGATATGTGATGTCCCTAAGAACCTGCTCATTCTGAGTGGACAAAATAAAGCGTTGTTTGTGTGCAATCAGTCTGTGTTGTTCACTGTAATACTAGCAGTAACTTTTGTATCTGAAGTCAGTGAAGTTCCTTTTTTCTTGCGGCAGAACTGGTTCAACTGAGATTAATCGGTGTAGCACGTCACTCCCAGGCCCGTACATTAAGACAATTTTGTGCTAGCAGGCTTTAAAAGTCTTACATGTTGCCTCTGTCACAATCCTCCAGGCGACAATAACTTTCTACAACTGGCAGATGCGAGAATAATTGAGCGATTTCTCTTCCCGCCGGTTTGAACTTCAGTGCCGCGCTGTCGCGTTGAACTTTGCTTGGCCCGGGAGTGCTGAGTAACTGATTGAGATAGGAGCAGGGAGGCTTATCTCTGAGCGCTTGGTGTTTGGATACGTATGATGTCAGACCAGTTCTCATAATGCTTTCTAGGCTGCGTGCACAGATAAGCTCTGGGATCTGGAGAAGGTAGAGACATATGCAGGTAGCAAACAAGACACAATTGAAATTGGAGCAAGAGAAAGGGGCCTCGCTTCTGTTTGTTTGTTCAAGTGTGTGTGTCTGTGTGATGTTCTTCTACACACCGGGCCTACTTTAGCTCGCCGTACTCCCTGAGCAGTGACCGGAGCAGCGAGCCTCCCGTCCAAGCACTTGGAAAACTGGAGCGAGGCGCGGAGGAGGAGGAGGTGGAGGAGGAGGAAAGAGAGGGGATGGATGGGAAAGAAAGGGTCTGCGATGCGATGGGGGAGAAAAAGGATGGAGCGCAAAGAAAGGGGAGGACGGGAGAAGAGTGCCGAGGCAGAGACAGACAGACAGACAGAGCAGCAGCATATGGAACGGCAACAAAACGGAACGAGAACTGACGAATGAGTGGAACCAAACGAAAGGAGGAGAAGTGTTGGATTGAGGGATGAGAGGGAAGGCGAGGCCACCTCTTCTTCTCCCTCTCCTCCTCTCTCTCGTCCCTCCGCTTCCCCCCCGTGAGAATGCAGTGTGTGCTGTGTGTGTGTGTTTGAGTGTGTGTGTGTGTGTTTACTTCCTCGTCAGATCTGCCGGCTTTCATTCGCACACAAAGACGAGGACGTAGACGTACCTGGCACAGGGGGGACGTGAAGGAGCTGGCAGAGGTGTGTGTGTGTGTGTGTGTGTGTGGGGGGGGGTGTTTGTGTGTGTGTGTGTGAGAAAGAGACACTGGCTCACCTGCCTGGCAGACGAGGATGCCGGTGAGAGGACGGCCAGTCTATCTGAGATGTCCCACTTAACAAACACTTAACACCAGCTCGCCATCTTCTGACACTCTGCATCCGTTTGACGCCGCCAGAGGTCGGATGTTCGATGTTTTCGTTGTGGAGTGAAGTGAACTTGTTAAAAACGGCCATCAGTCACGGCCATCGTTTCTGTCAGTAACGATAGCAAAATAAATAAAACCGGGATGTCCCAAACAAACTTCCTCTCTACTTGATACGATATCTGATAACTCAACTCTTTTGTCTTTCGCCGTTTTGTTTTTCTGCACCAGAAGTGGAGCTGCTGAAGACACTGATTGGATCAAACACAAGATAGCCACGCCCCCTAAATGGGGCGTGGCTACCTTGTGTTTGACAGATCCAGACCCAAAATGAGCGATTGAGACCATAAACTCTGTAGGAAGCTGTTTCTTGAGATTATAAATCAAGAGAGAATTAGGGTAATTTTTTCATAAGTTTACATAAACATTGGACATTGTTTGAAACTGGTCAACCAGCTGGCCACGGGAAAGAATGCAGGTTTAAGACACTTAAAGCGTGCCAAAGATTAGCCAAACTTATTTTGAAAAGGAAAGAAAGAAACATCGCAAAATCTGTGCACGATATAAAAACCTGGCAAAGTGCTATGATGCAGCTTTTCTTTGGATTTTGGGTGAATTAACCTGTTAATGGATGATCGGCTGGTCACATTAATGAATGCGTGTTTTTGACAGTAAGTGATTCCATCTGTTTTGCCACATATTAAACGAGTTCATTTGCAAGAAAAATGCAAGAAAAAAGACAAAAATATCGCGCGGAGCGAGTGATTGCAGCACTCAGAGGAACGCTCCTTTTCTCTCGCTCAATACGAAATTAAAGAACATAAAAACATGAAATTAAAAGGATAATGAATCCTTTTCACTGTGTGAGATTTATTGTTCCTAATACAACAGATAATTCCCCTCTCCTTTTTATTGAGCCATGGAGTTGAGCAAAAAGCAAAAAACAAAAAAAAAATTGGCTTAAAAGTCAAATTAGCGGCCAACAGCTGCAGCAGAATGAGTCTTTTTGTGACACCGGAGTGAAAATGTGTCCATGCTAAAGAAATTGGAGGGGTCTGCAATGCGACACAAACAAACAATAAACAAGGAAGCAAATAAATTGACACACACTAAAACACACACACGTGCGCGTGAGGCAATCCGCTATGCTGCAATTAGCTTGTTTTAAAGGAAACAAATAACAGTAATTTCAACAGAACAGCATCCATAACAATTCACCCCTGGAGGGATCAGCTATTTAAACACACACACACAAAGACGGATACACACATGCACATAGTCGGATAATGTGCAAGCAGTCATACACACACGCATACACACACACACACCTCCATTAAGTGTACTTGAGAGCGGCAGAGAGGGTCAGCTCAGTGTCTGAGTTATTACGCTACTTTGTTCTGCCTCAGTGGGAAGGCTGCGCCCCGCACACACACACACACACACACACAAAGAATTATCATCACCTATCAACACTCAAGGTGCAAATATAAAAGGGTTGGTTTGATAATGGATTGAAAGAGATGAATAAAAGAATGGGTGAAATGAAAAAAGAAAAAAAAAGAAAAAGATGGACGGACGGATGGATGGAGGCAGAGCCAAAACAGGGAGGGAGAAAAACGGCGGCGTCCGCGCTGCGGCTGTTTTTCTTCTCTTTGCAGAAGTTTTTTGCAGCTGGCTGGGAGAGGCGGCCCTCTGTTTGTCTCTCCCTCCTTTTTCATGTCCACCCCACCTCTCCGATCATCTATCCGTCCGCTTCCCCTCCGTCTGGGCTGTGCAACAATGGCGTGAAACATCTGCGGCTACCAGGTAATTACGGCCGAGCCAAAACAGCGGGGCAGCGCGGCGCCGCCGAGCTCCGGCACCCCGCAATTAGCCCCTGCATCTCCATCTCTCCCTCGCTCCCCCAGATGACCAGCGTATTATCTGTGTGAAGAGCGCCGGGAGACAGGCGAGAGTGCAGAGGGATGAAAAGACAGATGAGTGATCTCACAGGGACACCAGCGGCGGCAGATGAGGACACATGAAACTGTTCGCATTGTGGCCTTCTCTGGGTGTTTTCTGGCATTTATTTAATCAAATGAATCTTCATCTTGCTGTTCTTCAACTCTCCAACAACGTCTTTTTAACATCTGTAAATCCTCTGGCGCACAGGAAGTGATGTCATGGCAGAAGTGGAGAGAACGCCAAAGATGTGCCAGCAGCTCGAGGCTCCGTTAGCACACCTGAATCACCAAAATGCTGAGCTGAAGTTAAGCAGATGTTGTTTTAAAGACTGAGTGGAGGGCAGTTGACACGGCAACCTCCGTGGATCAGCTTCAGCTGCATTGTGGGTAATGTAGGCACTAGGTTGCGACAAGGGAGGTCAATGAAAAAAAAAGCACACTCACTTCCATCTTTACACCAGATACAAGCAACTCAGTGACACTTTCAAGTCAGTCGGACAAATCAGATGCAAACGTCGGCCTTGTTTAACTTCCTCTTGTTTTCATTCCCATGTCTGATTTCCGTATCAGCACAAAAAGCAAAAAAAGTTAAAACACAGTTATAACGGGGGGACGGGGGGGACCGCAGCCAGACGGTCGTATCGAGAGCACAAACAGTTTAGCAATTCAAATTCAAATTCCCAGTTTATTTGCTGTTTTCCAAACTTTTCCGTGGGGGGCAGCTTCCCTCGCCTTCTCACATTTGCCGTCCGCTGTGTCTTCATTACACGCGTTTGATTGGTCGGTGCATGGAGTGTTTGTGCGTGCACACGTTTACATGTGTCGGCGTGTGTGTGTGTGTGTTAGCTCTCGCCGCCGTTTTTTTTTTTGTGCGATTGTTTGCTTATGCATGTGCACCCCGAGAGCGTATGTGTGTTTCTGACTGCGGGTGCATTTTATGATGTGTACTCTCTTTCTCTTCCGAGTCCAGGAGTCCCCGTCAGGACCCCTAGGCGTCCCTGTGCCCGCCTGCCAAAAACGTCTGCATCTCCTGGACCCCCTCGAGGCAGGGGACAGCCAAATGTCACTTGGACCCTCTACAGAGTGGTGAGAGGAGGACAGGAAGAGGCGAGTGGGAGAGGGGGAGGAAGGAGGAGAGAGGGGGGAATTTGTGCGAGAGGGAGGACGGAAGTTAAAGAGGAGGTTCGAAGATATGTGGAGTGGAGCGCCGGGTTAGATCACAACAGAGTATCTGCCTTTTTGGTTCACATATGGAAGGAAACTTGCTTTTTTTTACATCCCAAACTCCTGTTGGATCTTCGTTTTAACACATTAAATCATGCTGAATGCAAACAAATAAAAGCACCACCACTTTTATCCTCAGTACAGATGGAGAAGAGGGGTTGAAGACTATTTTTTCCCCGATCATATCACACTGCATTTTACACAAATACAACAAATTAATTTCTCTTTCGTTGCTGCTGACAAGTTTCCACGAGGTTTCCAGACTTTTTCCAAGTCGTTGCAAATACAGTGTGACAGTGTTGAGAGTAACATCTGGAGTGAGATGTGATATTTGGATCCAACACGTCCAGCATCCAGGAGCAAATTCAGTTTAATCCGTCTTAGTTAATGCTCAAAATCAAGGTTGATTTGCAGAGAGATAACTCTCCATTTTTAGGTTGTTGGAGTGTTTACTGCATATCCGTTTATGTCGCAGAAGAACATCACAGCTTGATTGTTTTAAGGGGTTTAAAACAACCAGTGTTTATGCTGGCGGCAGCCTCTAAATGGAGATGAAGGCAAAAGAGGAAGTCCGGTGACGTATGAAGGTTGAGAAACACGGGGTTCATACATACGTACGTAATTAACATTCTTGTTTTAGCGCAACCAATGATCTGAACCTAACCGAGTAGCTCTGGTGCCTAAATGTATCCAGATTGCGGCTGTAACTTTCCGCCAGCGTGTTAGCCCTAGTTTGTTTGTATGTAAGATAATAAAGAGTTAAACGCAGTGGAACTTTATTAAATGACAGTACTCGGGCTCTTTAATGTTGATTTAAAGGTCTCCTTGAATAAATAATTAAATGACGATAAAGGTTTCTTTATTTTCACCCACCTCCTCCTCCCCTTCATTCATCTCCGCCGGGCTCGTCCTTGCACCAAGGGGACGAATGGATGTCAAGGAAAAGACGAAGATTAAATCACACCGAGAACTGAGGAAAGATATAAATCTCCTCGCTTCACGTGTTGTGTGTGTGTGTGTGTGTGTGAGGGATAAAAACATGTCTTCTTCTGGGTCACAGCTGCTGACATGACAACACACACACTTGTAACCCCTCTGCTTAACCCTAATTCCCAGCAGAGCCTCGCACACCCACCCAGCATCTCCTAGAGTCCCCTTCCCCAACAGCGTTGGGGGTGAAACATACAGTATAACAATAAAGCAGCATTTGAGCTTTTACAAGAAAATCATCCATTTATGTTTTTTACGCTTTCAGTCCCGGATTCTTCTGTTAAAATGCAGGAACAACGTCAAAAAAAAAAAGGCAGCTAACTTAGAATTAGCGGCGAGGCGGAGTGTGTAATTAAACAAGCTGTCATTCATTTCCGATCCGATGCATAATTCAGGCAGAGAGAGAGAGAGAGGGAGAGAATGAACCGGCTGTAACGAGCAGCTAGCTCTCCAAGCGGCACCTACACAGCAATTACCTGTGAGAGATAGCTCTGAGCGAGCGCCCAGCCGCTAAGTTAATGGGCGCGTGGACGCGACAGTCTAAATGTGTTCATCTGTAGCATTTTATCCTGGTTCACCTCACTCAGCCACTGTCACACACACTCAAACACACATGAGCTCAGGAGAGGAAGAGGAGGAGGAAACGATCTGCAAGGCCTTTTTTTTTTTTTCGGGAATTCAAGCATTTAAGCTTGAATTTTCTCACTTCATGTCTGAGGTTGAATATTTGGAGTCCGTTCTCACTCATTCTGCTCAGTGTCGCTCTCTTCTCTCTCCAGAAGTGAGTTAAGACACATTATTTATAAATATTTTTCTTTTATTTATACTTTACTTTTACTTTTATTTTCTAGAAAAGTGTGTCGTAACCTCCTCATGTCATGGCCTCGCACTGTCATATGTATTTTTGTGGTGTCAGCTATGGCAGATATCTATATTTTTCTCAGGCTGTGTTCCCGCAAACAGCCGTCTCAAATATCTCAATCGACAATCAGACATTTTGAAAAAGGAAGTGACTGTTTGCTTGACATAAAGTGCCAGTGTGGACTTTTAGAGGACTAAGAAAACCTGAGGCAATAATCCTCGAAACCAAGGAAGGAAATATTAAAAAGCCTTTACCGCAGTGGCTAAATCTATAAAAGGTTCATTAAAGAAGCTAACGTGTTTGTTTTACATGTATGCTACAGCGACAGCCAATCAGAGGCTCACATGGACCAGATCATAACATATCAGGTGAAAACAAAAAGAAAATAATGAAATAAAATAGATTTTTATATTTGGATTGACGATGAAAGTCAGTCTTAAAGGTTCCATATATGAGATTTTGATTATTATGCACAGCTAACAGCTAATTGCTACATTAAGATATAGTGGACTAACAGAATCCTAAAGTCCTGTTCTCTTCATGTGTGTTCTGATCCGGACGTCTCTGTTCTGTGTTCTGCTTGTTGCACCTTTAACTCCGCTAACAGGCCGGTGCTTCATCAGGGACTGCGTGGGTGATGTTTAGTCAGACGTAGCTCTTGAGTACCTGTTAACACACGCAAACAACCCTGGAACTCATCTTCAGATTCTGTTGGATCCTGATTGGCTCCGATTCAGCTGTGTCTCTTCCAGGGGACTCCCCCGGAAAACAGAAATAGAGAAATATCTCATGATAAATAATCAGAAACTGGTCACGGAAAACAAACAACCAAAAAAAGGGGGGCGTAAATGGACCGATCCAGAGATGCATTGTGGGTAGATTGTTTAGAAAGACGCTCTATGAATCAACCTCCATGTGAGAAATGGTATGCGGCCTCAAAATTCAGCTACACATGAGAGACATGACGTTTAAGTGTATTTAAATGTGACAGATCTTTTTTCCATCACAGTTTAAGCATTTATCTGATGCTTTCTAATGTTTTCTTTTTTTAATTTTATTTCCCCCTCCTGAGTGCCATATAAAGGCTGTCATGTAATTACACATTCTTTTATTTTTGGTGTTTGTAAAAATGAATATCGTCGGTTTATTTGTGCAGCTATTCAAGACATCACCTGCAGACCCCCCAAAACACGCTCTCTCTCTCTCTCTCTCACTGCAAAAATATTTGGTGTTGTGGAATTCAATTAATGGGTGTTTTGAATAGTTTATGTTTGTGAAAGCGTGCACATTTAATTAAAGTGTACAGTGTGCCTCCTTTCAACATGTTTATCAGCTGTTAATACTTCATTAATTAAGAGGAGAGAGGGTGGGGATCATTATTGGATGTTCACTTATCTCCCCCTTGTGGTGCTTTCTTGCAACTACATCTCAGTCACAGCTCACTTCTTTAAATTGGGATGACAAATATATACAAATAGGGAGAGTTTACTCTATAGTTGGTGCACTTTAAGATATAAATGTCCAGAAATACAGAGATATCTAAATAATGATCAAGTGAATTTTAGAAAGAACATAAAATGTTTTGTTAATAAAGCTCAGTGTATAAAAGTGTCCAGTTAAAGTGTGACAAAATTGGATTTTGAGTGTATTTTACTGTAATCAAGTAGATTGAAGACATATTTGAAGTCAAATATGTCTTAAAGATTAAAAAGAAAAGATGATAAATGCATTTGTAAGTGCTTTTTAATTATTTAACTGATATTTGCCAGCAAATTCGTGATTAATATTAATAAGATAGTCAACATTTTCCTGCATGAAGATTCACAAAAAATGTCACTTTCTTGGAAAGAATTCAAGTTGTTGGGCCGCGTTCCACTTCGCAGTTAAGGAACCTTTGAAAGACACTACACATAGTAGCAGAGAAACTTTTATCAAGTTACGATAGACTTTTCAACATAGTAAGTAATTTTGCTATTAGAAAAAATAAATAATATAGTTGTTTCATCGTTGTGATAACTTTGGTGAAACTCTGTGTCGTGATCCATGATCTCGCAGTTAACCGGTAAAGGTTTGGAACTGGGCCTTGATTGGCTTCGTTGCGTCCCACCAAAACAGGAAGTTTTGAGAGTTTACAGGCTAGCCCACCTAGCCTGCGAGGTACATACGCATTTTGTAGCGTTTCAACAAATGTTTGAACCGTGTGGACTATCTGTCAGCGCCACAGACGACGGACTATTTGCTCAGCAGTAGTTTTGAGCGGATGTTTTCATCGGCTCCTGTTGGTGGTGGTTAACTCCAACGGTCGCTCCTGTCAGGTCGAGTCGGGAGGATTAGCAAACAAGTTAGCTGGTGAGCTAACGTTAGCTCCGTCACGGTTTACATTAATACCGGTCAGCGTGGTTAGCTGCGGGGTTTGGCATATCACGCTTCGGTGCTGTCAGCTTGTCGTGTTTCATCCGCTGTTTAGCTCACTGAACGGCACCGTAACATGAAGTTATGGAGGAGCGGAAGCTAAAGCGAAAGAGTCCCAGGACCACCACCAACCCGGCGCCACAGCCTGCGAGCTCTGGCCGGAAAACCAGCACCTCCTCCGGGGGACGGCACGTCGGCTACAGCCACCAAATGGGGACCCACTCCAGCCAAAAGAGCAAGAGTCGGAGGTAGTGACTGCAAAATACGACAATTTAACCTCCATCTGATGCAGATACCTTACACTATTTCAGGTTGTTGGTGTTATATAATTACCAGGAAGTGTAATCCCTCCTGTTTGTGACTGTTGTGTGCTGTTTGTGTGTGTGTTTGTGTAACAGGGCAGTCAGAGATAAACCCAGGCACCATCTGGGTTCGGCTGCTAAACCCACACAGAGCCAGGGCCAGGCAGCCCCCATCATCCAGCATTCCTTCCTGACTGATGTGTCAGACGTGCAGGAGATGGAGAACGGCCTGCTCAGTCTCCTCAACGACTTCCACTCAGGGAAACTACAAGCATTTGGTAATTTGGAAACCCTACTGGCTGTAAACAAAACCCTGTATAACTTCAGGAAGCAGGAGATAAAATGGTGTGTCTGTCCTGTTTTCTGTTGTCAGGCAACGAGTGCTCCATAGGTCAGATGGAGCATGTGAGGGAGATGCAGGAGAAGCTGGCCCGCCTGCAGTTTGACCTCTATGGGGAGGTGGATGAAATGCCCGAAGACCAGAAGAAGGTGGCCTGCGACACCAACATGGACAAGTTGCTTCTTAATGTAAGACCCCTAAACAGTGACAGTTTCTGCAGAACCAGAACCAGAACCAGTCCTCCCCCTGACATGTTGTTGCTGATTGAACACAGTGAGGTCATTGTGTCGTTGCATGAAGCCGTGCAAGGATTTATCTGCTTATTCCCCAGACTGCCAAGTCTTTAAGAGTTTAGTTAGCTGCTTGACGTACAGGATCAAGAACGTCCTTCACGATGTTGTACAACGAGATTAAATCAAATGTTGTTTTTTTTCTCTCCACAGCTTGAGGAGCTGAGTTCTTCCATGTATCCTTTTTTGAAAATTCACCAGTCCACTTGAATTACTTTATAATGTTGCAATGATAAAGAATAGGTCATCTGTCAGGGGGCAGCTAATGGCTAACTGCTGCTAACTGTATCTGCCATTAGCTAGTAAGCTTAATTAGCCATGCAGCTAGCAGTTTAATTAGCTACCTAGACTTGAAGCTTGGACCCTGTTGGGGACCGTTGGTGCTGTCTACCATCAGACTGCTAGCTGGTTAGCATGCAAGACACAATTAAAACTGCTATTTCTGGTGATAATTATGGTTAATTTTCTAACATCTGTAACTAAAATGATCTCTTATTGGATCTTATAAGGTGTTACATTCAAGATGTTATGTGAAAACAGTTTGTAAATGTACTTAATTGATCACCAAGAAATAAGGAGTTTTGAGATTTTGATGTATTGTGTTGCAGAGATATCTACTGAAGTTAGCATGCTATCCTTGCTAATGCTATTGTGCTATTTGTATGACAGTTAGCTCCCAGTTTGCATCACCAGCTGCACTGCTAACTGAGCTAATTAGCTACAGCTGCGGCTACAGTTAGCAGCAGTTATCCGCAACTGTAGCGAAATGCCACCCTTTTTGTTTTAGTATAAATTTGACATCTTTAAAGATTTGTCCTTCACCCTGCTTCTCCAGTCAGAAACTAAATCTAGCCGACAGCCAGGAGGTCCCGAGGACTGCCAGCGCGTGATGCTCTCCAACCCGACTGTTTGTTTCACGCCACCTGGAGGAGTTGCGGCGGAGAAGGTGGAGCCGAAGCGAGCTTGAGGCACTTTCTCTGGAGTATTACAGCAGAAAGCTGCTCACCAGCGTTCCCAGTTTCTACTGGCAGATGGATGTATCGTAGGACAGCCCGACAGGGATGCACCGACAGCCGTATTTTTCACTAATACGGATTTGAAAGTAGTTATAATCTTATCCTAATAAACAGCAAGAGGACGTTCTGTTACATTACGTAATATATTAACGTTGGTGCATTCCTGTTGTGGCTGTTCTTAAAGTCGAGTTGTAGTCAGTTCACTAGTTTCCAAACAGTCTAGACTTGCAATACATTGCTAACCAAAGTGATATTGATATAAAAGCTCACACCGTGTTCCTCTCCAGTGTTTGTTGATGGGCTTTGTTAAAGGTGAACTGATTTTTTAGCTATTTAAACTCGTTCTATTGCACTTTTGTCTTACCCAAGTTCTGTAACATCGCAAACTTAAGACCCAGAGCGAAACGTGTCAAAATATAGAGACGGAAACTAAGTATATAATTGTGTTTCGGTGCAGAGAAGAGGATTAGGTGTTTTAAAAATAAATGACAATACACAGATTAATGCCAGAATTAAACATTTTTGTGCAGTGACCCTAATCCCCATCCATCTGGAATAAATAAAACCTAGAAAATATGTCCAGTAGTCACTAAATCTACCAAAAAACATGACATTTAAACAAACGTTACAAGTGAATTAATAAGCATCTGTTTGTAACGTTTCCATACGACTTCCTGGTACATGTGACCGGCCTGATCGCACCTCCAACACCGACGCTCAGTGTTGAACATATTTGCACATTATCCACGCAAGACGCGGGACAACGCCGCACATTTTATCACCGGCGTGTTGGTTTTGACGCTGGAGGAGAATAATCCAAATGTTGACATCACAGCCATGCCTTAATTATTTCTTTTTGTGTGTCGCCTTATTATTTGGTTTTAACGTTTTAATCGACCTACATAGAACATGATGATTTCTAGGTTTGAATGTTTTGAGATAATCATTTGATGCTGCTTGTACCTTTATTTCATCACTTCTTATTTTAACCAGTGTTGTTGTTGTTGTTGTTGTTGTTGTCGGGGGGAGGGAGGGAGATGTATTTTGGGATACTTTCGAAGTGTTTTAACTGTTTGGTGATTTTATTTTTATGGACTTAATAAATGTGTTGTCTGAAAGTCTCGGCTACAGTTTTTAAAACCATTGAAAAGGGAAAGATGTTTATAAAAGACTCACTTTGGAGAGGAGAGAGACAATAATGAAGGTTAAAGGTGCTGGTTTATATGGAAACATATCACATATCACTATTTCTGAGTTTGTATTGGTCATATTGTGAATATTAAGCAAAGATAAATCTTAAATATTAAATGTTTGCAGAAAAGCTGATCTAAAATGGAACATGTCTGACTAAAAGTACAATATTCTGCTTCTGAAAGGTGCAAATACTTGAAATTTGTAGTTAAAGGTGCAACAATTCAGTAAAGCATAATAATAATGAGTTAAAAATACAAAGTCAGGCATATTTAGGACTTCTATAAGTGAATAAACAAGCTGCTTGCAGAGGAGAATAAAGTCCACAGAACACTGTTTGAAGCTAGGGAGGTGGCAGGGTCCGCCACACGTAAACACAGTCAAACTGGGTGAAAGTGAGTTCTAGTTTCCTGTCATGGGAAAAAAGAGAGTTTTCTTGTTCATTTAATATTTAGGCATAAAAATAAAACAAACCAACAATGGAGATCTGAAAACTTCCTCCCAAAAACTACGTAATGCTCCTTTAACTACAGAACTTCCCTCGTTAATCTGCAGGTGAGCTACATATTTGCCTGGTGCTGTAGGTGCAGAGGTGTCTCAGGTTGACGTCATGCTCAGTGGACATGTGGTTCGACACCCTGCCCTCGGACTGGACCCGGTTCCGTCACTTATTGATGAGCCGCCGCTGTGCAGGAATGTGCGGGTCCTGGTGTTGACGCGTCACTAAGGTGACGGGAACAATGGCGGGCAGCTGTCGGCCTGTCGGAGGAGGCAACACACAGATTTAAACTACAAGAAAATTCTGGATTTTTTCGACATGGAACCGAGCCTGAGACCGGCCCCGCACTCGGTGAAGCGGTGGCAGCTCGGCGGGACCGACTACGACCCGCAGCCGTCCCAGACCCTCTTCAGCACCTGGACCCCACTGAACCACAAGTCCGGGAACCTGCAGGTCAGACCCCGACACGGACCCTCCTGGACGAGCATGAATCAAACTTTTACTGACATTTAAATAAAGTTCTGTGTGTTCTAGCAGCCACCAGATGGCGGGAAAGACTCGATAATTAACCAGACTCAGGACCAGATTATTATAAAACATGTTCATTTATTACAGTAATAAATAAAACGACATATTCTCTGAAGCTAACATGAAATAGCACTCGGCTAATTGGCCAATTAAGCTGATTTGGAGCAGGTGTGCAGACATAAGTGTCGGTCCCACTGCGCATGCGTCAAGATATAATGACGATAATGACGTTTCAAACTCAATGAGGGCTCTTCTGTTGTTTTACACACGTTGTCACCTAAAACAAAGGGATTTGAACCCACAACCATCAATATATCATCATACAAGATGGGTTTTCTCCTCCTGCATACGTTTGGCAAGTTGGTTTGATGTTTTCAAGCCCAACACTTGTATGAAAATCCACCCAAATAGATTTAAAAACAACAAGAACCTTGCCCTGACCCTTCCGGTGGTTTTCATCTGTGTTTTGAAGAAGAGTTTGTGTTTAACGTCTGCTGCAGTTGTTCGAGGAGAGGATGAAGCTGGTGCTGCACTGGTTCGACCTGTGGACGGACCGGCAGAGGAAACACCTGCTGCACTCTCTGCTCGCTCGCTGCAGTGGCTCACAGCTCAGGTAAGATCTGAGATCAGGTAAGTCTAGTTATGTCGCGATGATCGAGTGTTCACCCTCTGACGATCTGAGCAGGCACTGCAGGGATCTGCTGATGGAGACGGTTCCTGTGACCCGAGTGGACTTCACGGCGGTTCTGCCTCGCTTCCTGTCCCTGTATGTGATGTCATTTCTGACCCCTCGTGACCTCTGCGCCGCCGCCCAGGTCAGCTGGCACTGGAGGATCCTCGCCGAGCAGGTGAGCAGCCTGACAGAGAGGAATCCAATGTTTTACTCTCGGGCCATTTGTCAACTTTCCCTCTCTGGTTCTGCTCAGGACTGCCTCTGGGCCGGGCGCTGCATCAGGAGAGGCTGGTTCCTTCCCTACGCTCCGGGAGAGAAAGAGTTCGGAGCGTGGAAGAACCACTACGTCGCCTGCTTCTCCACGCTGGACTGGCTCGCTCCGCGGGAGGTGGCAGAGCAGTACGGGACGTTGAACCGGCCGAGCCCAGAGGAGGAGGAGGAAGAGGAGGAGAGGAGGAAGGAGAGGAGGATCCGGCAGATGATCCGAGACAGACTGCAGGAGGAGAAGAGTGAGTGGAAACGAGAGAGATGACGAGTGACAGCAGCTCTCGGTGTTTATATTGTATCTGATGTCTGCAGGGCTGTCGATCAGAACCAGGAGAGCCTGGGGTAGCTACTCAAAGCCAGGGGGAGACAGAGGAGGGAGGCCCGGTTCTGGACTCACACTCAGGTCGTGGCCTTCTGTCTCCTGGACTGACTTGTCTCCCAACCTGGACAGAGAACAGGAGAGAGTCCAGCCTTCCACTAGCAGGTTGTCGTCTGTATATACCCACTGATATCTTTGCCCTAAAGTTCCTGCTGTGATGTGAACCCAGAACCTCCATCCTCTCTCTCAGTGACGGACCGACCCGAGCCAGTGGAGCTCTGTCCTCCTTCACCTATAGACCTGCACCGCCACACTCGGCCCCTCACGTCCACCTGCCCCCTCCGGCCCTCTTACTGCTGGTCTCCGACAGGATCCCCGCCTATGAGGTAAAGGAAAACTAAAGCGCCTGTCAGGCACGTTGGGAACACGAACGTCTAATATTTCTCCCTGTCTGCTCCACGTAGCTGCTGCTGAGCGGTGTGAAGGCCGGAGTGATTCTGGTTCTGTACGACCACAGAGGGACTCTCTCGGCTCTGTTAGCCCAGGCGGAGAGGGCCGTTTCCGGGCAGAGAGCACGGAGGCTGGGCCTGCTCGCTCCAGGAGGAACGGAGGAAATCCATCTGCTTCGCGGTGAGGATTAATAATCCTGGAAAACGTTGCCAGCTCCAGCTCCAGTCCAAGTGGAGTCGTTTCTATCTCTCAGGACACTCTGAAGCACATCTGCTCAACCCGTTTCACAGCTTTTTGTATCATGACAGCACCTTTTCTAGAGTTCACGGCTTTCATCGTCCCTTAGCTGAGAGCTGGTCCAAGACCCACTATCATAAATCATACGTTCATTTTACATTATGAACGAATCAGCATGCTCCAGATCAGCGAGTCAGGGCTTTATTATGGATTAATCATCTTTGTTTCACCTTCAACAGGAAGCAGCTTGTCAGAAAAGACTCTCCGGACCCCCGACTGTAGAGACTTCTGGGAGAAGCTGTGTGGCTGGGTGGCACCGACCGACGAGGGAGGAGGCATCGACATCTTCTCCCCGCTGGCTGCATCCGGTCAGTAGACACAGATGTTTTCGGACACACAAACTCTGGTGTAAGTGTTGCTGTTTCTGATCCTGTCCGTCTCGTTCTCAAGCATCAGGCGTGGCTCTGATCCAGACCCTCTCTACTCTGACCGGTCTGGAGGTTCGGGCGCCCATGGGTCTTGCCACCGGAAGTTTCCAAAACAGTGAGTCAGCGTTGCACAAGACTGACTCAGCTGAGAAAGTTCAGCTATTAATGTTTCCCAGCTTAGGAATATCCTGCCGCACCACTAATACCACTAACACCTCCACAGAATATAGACGCCAGCAGCAGCTGGTGTGAGTCTTGGCTCTCTTGAAATAATTTATCTTGAGCTGCAACGATTTGATCTGGTAGTCTTTAATCGTTAAAGCCGTAAATAAATACGTCTTTGTCTGCGTCTCAGTCCTGAGTGAGTGGTCCGACAGCAGCGTGGGCGCCGGACTCTCGGACCAGCAGCCAGCGTCCCCGCCGCTGCAGTACGTGTGCGAGGGCGTCCTGCAGGCCTGGTGCTCACAGGCCCAGTGGATGGAGGAGGTTCTGGTGGAGCTGAGGGCCCGCCTGGCGCCGCAGCTACAGCGGGTCAGCCTCCAGGCCAGAGGCCGAGCTCTGGGTGGGTGACGCGGCTTCACCAGCGGCAGGTTTAAACAAACGCCTGCATACTTTGTGTTCTAATAACCGGTGAGAGGAATCTGTTTGTGTGTTTTTACAGGACGTTTACTGTGTGAGGCAATCTGCCTGGAGGAGCTTTTTGTGTCCACAGATCTGAGCGAGGCTCTGACGGAGGGACTCGCTGCTCTCAGCAGACAGCAGGAGGTGAGATTCACCGTGAGCGTAAAAAACACAAATAAATCAGAAAACTGAGAGGATCCGAACTTAATTCTGTTCTCTTTCATCCTCAGACCAGACCTCTGGAGTTTCTCGCCAGCTTCCTGACAAGATGGCGTGAGCAGAAGGAGAAAGAGGAGAGCGGCGATGATTTCTCTTTATCATCGCACAGATCAGAGAAAGGCCTCGACCGGGCCCGGATACCTGAGCTGCCACAGGTGTGTGCGCTTTGTCCGTGTCAGCGACGGTCGAAGAAGAACACCTCATCTGTTAAACTCACGTCTGTCTTTCTGTCTTTAGACGGTGTTCGACTGGAGAGGCGCCGTCGCCAGAGAGCTGCACCACAGCGAGGGTGTTTATCTGAGCAGACTGGGCGCCGTGATGAAGGTACGGCTAACGTTCAGGCACTTCCAGCGAGACTTTCTACACATTTAAATCCTCTACCTGTCGTCCTGAAGGTGTACCATGAACCTCTCACAGCCGCCCTGAACTCCAACAGAGCCATCCTGAGCTTCGCCGACATCCACACTGTCCTCAGCCCGGTCGCACAGATCCTGGAGCTCAACAGGTGCACAAACACTCTCTCAAATTCAGATGATACCGCCTTTGTTGCGTGGCGTGACAGATTGCCGTGTGTTTTGTTTGCCGCAGGGTGTTTCAGGCTGATTTACGAGCCAGGCTGCAGCAGTGGGGCGCTGAGCAGTGTGTCGGAGACGTGTTCCTGAAACTGTGCTCCAAACTCCGAGTCTACACCAACTACCTCAACAGCTACGCCACCGCCGTCCGCACCATCGACAAGGTGATAAACTCCAGCAGCAAGACTCGGCTGCTCGATTGCTCTCTGGTGTCCGATATGTAATCAGATGATGTTGTGTGTGTCAGTGCAGGGAGACAAAACCTCCGTTTCGGGCTTTCCTGAACAGATCGGACAGAACACTAGCGACACACATGCTGAAGTAACAGCACAAACACACACTTGGATCATTTAATCTTTAATTAATCAGACTGTAGACGTGTTTTTGATGTGTGTTTGCCGGTGAAGCCTGCAGGAGCTGCTGCTGTGTCCGGTCTGGAGGATGCAGGAGTACGTGACTCTGCTTCAGGCGCTGACGGTGCACACACACCCCGGCCACCCAGACCACACGCACCTCTCCTCCGCCCTCGGCACCCTGCTACGATTCAGAGGGTTCATACAGAAGGTGCTCAGGAGCGTCGAGACGGCACATTATGTTCACTTCCACGTGGAATCTGTTGTGATGTTCTCTTGTCTTTCAGTCGAAGGGGAACGCGGAGAGAGACCGACAGATGGAGGAGACGCAGCAGATGATCCGAGGCTGCCCGGTACAAACACTCCTCCCTTCTTACTTCAGTGTCTCACACTCTTTGAGAGTATTTTAATGTGATTACGGCGTGTGTGTGTGTGTGTGTGTAGAGCCTCAGTGAAGGAAACAGGCAGCTGATCGTAACTCAGGATGCTGCTTTGTTCCGGAGCCCCGACGAACAGATCCCAGACTCCCTCAGGTGACTGATGTTCCTCCTCTCAGCAGATGTTTAATAAACGCTTCTGTGTCTAATCGAGGGATTAATGTGGCTCATCAGGATCTTTGAGCAGGTGTCTGATGTGGGCCTGTTCCTGTTTAATGACGCTTTGGTGTTGACGAGGCGAAATGTGCACCACACGCTTTTCACGCCGGCCCACCGGAGCACACACACCTTCCTGGCATCGGTGGCTCTCTGCAGCCTGGCCGTCAGAGAGATCACACACTCGCGCTGTGAGTTTCATCGGCGCTCAATCTTCAGCGTGCGATCAATAAAGGGAATGTTGATGTTGATGTTTCTCTGCCTGTAGATGTGAGTCACGCCTTCGTCCTGGAGGGTCCCTGCCGGTCCTGGGTTTGTGCCACGAACAGCGGCGAGGAAAGGGAGCACTTCCTCTTGGTGCTGCGTTCAGCGATAGACGCCGCTCTGACAGAACATCAGTGACAAGAGAAGGTTTGGACACAACTGACCTAGGACCAGTAGCTAGACAATCCTAGCATCATCTATCATGTCGCCTTCATATTATAGGATGTTTTTGTTTGTTTTTCTCGTTGCACCACTTTAATTTTATCGATCGTTGAGTCACAAACTGTATTAAGGTGTTTTTATTATAAACAGAATCAAGGCGTCACTCTGGATTATAATCAGATCTGAGACATTTCTCTGGTTCCAGGTATAAAAAAAAGTCTTTATTGATAACCAAAAATAACACAAATGATCATCACTATGAAGGAGCTGCGTTACAACACATCACTTATACACTTATGTACATTATTGCCACTTAATTTAAAAAAGACATCCAGCTGTTCCATCGCTAGACATGAAGTTGCTCACGATCAATACATGTAACTTGATGTTCTAGTGTGACTCTTCGTTGTTATCGCGGTGACATCGTCGCACGACTCTGTGACAGAACGTATGAAGTGGAACTAGTTTCTAACACTGTGTGGACACATTAAACATGATATCGACACACACATCTGTTGCATTTTGTCTTTTTAGAGCACCAAAGACGAGAGTTAGGTAACAGCGGTGCAGTTATTTTCATAAAATATCAAAAAAAAAGAATAAAGTGTGAAGAATTTCACTGTTGTTTTTCTCTCACGGATGATTTTAACTTCATATTTAGACCTTCTGTTTAATATCTAAAGGATGTTTTGACGAGTGTCACAGTCTGCGGTTCATCAGATGTGGGTTGTTGTTGTTGTTGTTGTGCGTGGCCTGATCTTTCCCAGGCGTCTTGCTCTGCAGCCCCGCGTTCGCCGCCGACGCCACCGACGTGCCGTTCGTCCCCTTCTGGGAGCAGAAGCCCTTCGGTTTGGGGATTCTGGTCGGTCCCGGTCGTCGAAATCCTTCGAGAGGTATCTGAAGGAAAACAGAGACAAGGGTCAGATCATGAGGATGATTCTGACTTCTGAGTTGTGTGCAGGAGCTTGTTAAGTTTGGCTGCAGTACCGACATCGACCACTAGATGATATCAAATCATGTTTTATGAACAGCAGATGACCTCAGTACCAAACTTTTACTGCACTTTGTCCCTGAAAGAACTCTTCTAGATAAAAACAAAAGTCTTCTTTAAAGGAAACTGGTGAAACACATAACATCCTTTCCACCACGTTGGATGCTCTTACCTGTCTGATAATCATATAATATACAGAGTTTTATACAAAGGTTAAGCTGCAACAATTAGTCCATTAATCAAGAAGAGCTGTGTTCCGACGTTTTCTTGACAAACTGAGCTTCAGTGCGTCGCAGCCCTCGAAATGTTCTTATTTAAATATTAGTAATTGCAGTCTCAGAGCTGGAAAAACTTTCCTTTATTGTTGCCCCTGATGTTTGTCCCAGTTTTCATCCCATTATTAATAACAGTGTGAGTTTGTTGCTTAGAGACAGTCTGCAAACAACACACACACACAAAAAAAGGGGAAGTTTCATGGGAATCAGCCCATTTCTCCGAATCCTAAGCGACTCACTGCTCCGCTTACTGTGCAATCACTTCTCAATCAGTGTGTTTACATGTGCTGCGACGTGCCAGCAGACCGAGGTGCATCACTGCAGGCGCAGCAGAAACGGTATCTGATAAGATCCTTCCCACAACCAGCCGTCTGATGCAGCCTTTTTCTTTCATATTTTGTTATTTTTCTGTTTGCATTTTCAAATAAGCCCTACAAATTATTCATGTGAATCATAAAGACCGCCAGACGTGCGAACAGTCGGATGTCTGAGAGTCTCCCTCCTCCCTTTTTCTAGCTCACAGCTCGTCTCTGTGGCAGTCAGACAGTAATTATCATCTTCAAAGTTATCCAGGAGTGTAACCGGCACACTGGAGGTTCATTTTCAATCATATCCTCCTTTTTTATCAGCGGAAGGTAATTTGCATTTAGCCGAACGAGCCTCAAACACACACAGAGAAAAAAAAAAAAAAAAAAAAAAAAAAAGCAATTAGCGACCGGGCGCTTCTGTCAGATTTGGGGGGTTAATAAGAGTCAGAAACTGAAGTCGCCTCTCTGACAAAATGTGTCGGCAGCTGAGTGAAACTGAAACTTTCCAGCGTTTCCATGAGTTTCATCACTCCCACTCGCTTTATTCCCGAGCAGCACACTGAACGACTTACGAGACGCTCTTGTGTGGCTTGAGGTTTTGAGAATTAACAAAAAAAAAAAAAAACCTGCAGTGAACTACATCCCTACATATTCATCCGGGGGGTATGAGTTTCAGAATAAGTAGAGCCTCGACGGAGGTAATGGGCCAGAAAATCTGCACGGGCTCCACGTCATGGGAGCGCTTGTTGATTCTACATGGAAAAGAGACCTTAATGTGTGGCTTTGTTCTCTCGTATATCAGCGGTGCAGCAGGAGTTCAGCTAAGTACTTCCTCTGCCCGGGCGCTCCCGCAATACCGGCTGTCTCCACGGCAACCAAACACTCGGTTTGTTTTGGTGTGTGAGTGAGGCGACTCTCACAGCGTCTACAGCCTTTTGTTCAGAGACCAAGTCTTTATCGTCCTGCCCCCGGTTTGTTTTTTATTGAGCCCGGAGGTCAAGGTGAGAGAATTCCCCCGCGAAGGGGAGGAAATCCACTCCTCTCGCCTGCAGAGCGACACACGGCTCGTCGTTCTGGCCGCCGATTGGTTCGATTACATCGCGCCAACCCCCCCAAAAAAAGGAAACACTGCTGTTAATCAGGAGCATCAGTTCGAGTTTAGGGTGATTACAGCCCACAATGAAGCACCCTCGTCCACCAGCGTGTCACAGATCCGTCCTCTTCGACTGAACCCGCTTTTATGAATCAACTGAAGTCTAATGTGAGTCAGGGGGTAATTGAGGTCGCAGACAGCGACGGCAGCTGCTGGATGCTTTCTGGAGTAGTCGTCTTAATGAATAGCATCTTGTTCAGCCGCTGCATCATTTTCATCGCGCCCAGACTGCTCCGGATCCGGTTCCCCCAGCTGCGCTCCTTCACACTCATTCAATTTAATGCTCGATTTGATCATCTCCTCGCTGTCACACCAGTCTGTGTGTGTGTGTGTGTGTGTGTGTTTTTGGTTGGCTTTTGCTGCAACAGTTGTCTTGCTCCATCTCAATAAGACTGAGGAGCATCGAAGGATTGATCGACTCCCTCACAAATGTACCTCTTCGAGACTGTTGCCGCGTCTAATTACTATTATTTTTTGCTGCAGAGCATTTGGAGAGTTTGATTAAACGTTCACATTTAGACCATGTTTCACCAGAATTTGCAATTCTGGCTCTCAAATGGGAACTCAGGGATGTGGTTTCTTCGTCAGGCTCCGAGATGATGATAGGATATCATGTACAAAATGCCTCTATAGCAAATCCAACAATAACCTCACTGCAGGGGCCAGGGACCAAACTACAGCCTGACTGATGCTCCATTTCAGGGCCTTCATCGATCTCAGAGAGTAAAAACTTCTGATATCGATATAAAACGGTCTAATCCCAGAATTTAAACTTCAGCTGTTACATTTATCATCCTTAATGACATCAGTGCCATGAAGTAATTAACTTTACAAAGGAATTGCATATATTATAAATGACCCATCTTTTTCTGCGTTATAATCACCCAGAAATGTTTTCGTATCGGATGCATATAGGCCAGTATTGATTGATAATATATATGAGTGGGGCTCTGGATCAAACCACACGCCTCCTGATAAATGGACTGCTGCTCCACCTTTTGAGGGGAAACGGCAACTTGTACTTCATATTGTGTCACTTATGTCTTCTGCAGGGATGCAAATATTTATGACATTTCACATTATGTCCTCATGCAGACCATAACAATGACTGAACGAGTTTGTGTTGATGTTGTAAACACATTGTAGCTCGAAGAACAGACGTCTTAGACGGTTGGCGGTCACCAGGAAGCGTCTCAGGTTTGTGTTTTCTAACCTGGACTGCTGTGTGTGTTATCCTCACATGTGATTCTTTGTGACAAGTTTAGATTCACAGTCGTTTGCTTATTCACTGCGTCGGCTTGATGTTGAGCTACATGAGCGTTCTGGACGAGTATGAAGCACCGAACACCAGCTTTTGTTGATAAACCGCATCAACGAGACTTAAACCTGCCAGCGTCCGTAAACAAACACACTTAATCCCTACGTATCCACAGCAGGGCGTATCTGTGCACGGCAGCCATGTTTAAAAAAACAACCAGCTAATCTATCTGAAATATGAAGATAAAGCAGAATGAAGTCCTGTTTGAAATGTATGGCTGCTTGTGTATGTTTCATGTATACACAGGATGCATTACAACTTTGATTTGATTCAGATAAACCAAAAACTACTGCAAGAAAAAACTTAAATTCTACTTTTCGTTTTGACATTAGCTTCACATTGACGTGACGTTTATTCAAATGCACCGCGACAGATAATCGTCTGTATCCTCTCTCCTCCACTCCTGTCTTTCAGTCTCCATCCGCCCATCATCATCATCTCGTTCTGACCTTCGGTGCAGAATTAATTTAAACGGATCAGACGCGTTGCACAGTATGTGGTCATGTTTCCACTGTGGGCCCGTCGGACCGCATGTAGAGGAATGCATATACACGGAGGAACATTCGTAGGTTGTGCTGATGATTCATCTCATGGGAGAAAGAAAAATAAAACAGACGTTTTGGGTTACTACCCGATGAATATAAATTTAAATGAGACTTTCTGCTCAAAAGCTGCTGAGTTTATGTTATCAAAAATATATATTTGTGCTTCTGAGATCCAGATGTTGTATCCGGTTTCCCAGGGGGGTGGAATATTCAGTGGCAGTGCTCTCAGTTTCTCCTCTTGATTTCCACCAGATTTGAGAGACAAACTTTGTAACAAACTTATGTTCTCTCTTTTATTGTTTGTTGTCCTGAAAGATTGGTTTTATGCCCTGACAACCTTCAAATACCAATCATCTGTTGATTCTTACACGTCCAGATGTTACTGTCTAACAATGTCAGTGCTGGAGAAAAAGTATAAATCAAAAACTGTATTGAATTGTTTCTGAAAATCGATATCTCAGCACCCAGTGGGGATTGAAGTTGTCGGTCAGTGAAGACAAACTTGAAGTTTGGCCCTAATAAATCCACCGTGTTGACTTTAATTTGATATTTAAAACCAAAAAAACACAAATTTATCTTTAACTTTCTGTGATTTTATTAACTTCCCCCCCAAAAATTGAGCTGGAAACCTTGAAAACTGATCTGTTAAAAGAAACCCTTCCAGTTCTGTTGCATTCAACCTCTAAGATGTTTACAAGTTTTTAAATCTCTTTATCTGCTGGAGACAATAAACTCTAACTCTGCATCTTGTACTTGTTTTTACATGGATTCTCCTCCAGCAGCAGCAGCTCTGCAGTATGAAACACCGCACTGAGGTTTCAAGCAGAGTTTCCGTTGCATCATTTAAGAGAGTTCACATCATGCTGGTTTTCATTTTCAGTCACTGCTGTGCTCTGGATGTAAGGAGAAACTATGACATCAGCCTATGATTTAAACCGGAGCAAGCAAACACATGTGAGAATCCCCGAGGGTTCTTTTCTGTCTTGTGATCCGTGTGAGCACAAAGGTTTTTCAGACAACTCGTCCACTTCGGTATCGTTTAATTAGGTCTGACAAAGTCTTGACAGGCGTCAAATCTAAGATATTGAATGACGATCGTTTGAATAACACACTGAGTTAAACAGTCACTGTGCATGCACCAAAAAATCAAATCAAACAAGTGATCTCAACCTAATCGCATTTTCCTCAGATTACTTTTTAATTTTTTTACAGATTCAAAAACATGCTGGATTTAGTGGATAAATGAAAATTGGCAAGCATGGATGACAAACTATAAAACATAACACATCTTTTTGCACACTTTAATTCTCAGAAAAACCAAACAACTTAATCATAATGCAGTAATGTGTAATATGAAGTATAAAAACTGGCATGATACATCAGTGTGAATAGTCTTGACTACATGGCAAATTAGCCACTGAGTACAATACAGTAAGTGCACATAAGTTAGAACCCGGTGTTATGTCAAATGAAATCAAAATCTAGTGCTTTCAAAATGGTATTGTTTTCTCATGCAGGCAAACAATTGTTTCACACAGAACCAAGCAAACCAAAAAAAAAAAAAAAAAGGAAAACATTCAAACCCTGGTTTAAACTCATAAATCAAGTAAAAACACATGTAAATGAATCAGGGTATAGATCTGGGGGAGTCTAGGGGGTCTATGGCTGTGGTGGATCTCATGGGCAGGATTCAGGATGGGATGGAGGAGTTTTGGCGGTTATGGGGTCAGTCATAGGCATTACTTACTGTAATTTGTGATGGCCTTTGGATTGGGGTGGAGGTGGGCTTAATCATGATGCTACTTGTGATTTTGCTGTTGCCCTTGATAGTAGGAGTGCTGCAATTTGCAAGCACCTGAGTCCTTTGCTCCTGGAGTCCAGGCGTGTGGCACGGACTCAGCGTTTGCGTCGGGGTGCTGATGCTCTGAATGAAGGGGCTCCCTAAGTGGATGTGGATTTTGTTGTCCTCTGTGGTGATGACGTTGGGCCCAGAGCTGTTGGACCTCTGGACCTGCCAGTTGGTTTGCCTCTCCGGGGTCACTCGGAAGACGGCGTGCCCTCCGACGACCTCGACTGGCTCCGTGGCGAGGGAGCGTTCAGGGGTGCCTGTTGTGACGGACACGATCTGTATAGGTGACATGGCTCTGTCCGGGGTCACGGAGCCACATGAGTCTGGAGTCATTGCTCTGGAGTATGTGGACATGGTGAACGGTGATAGGGCCCTATCTGGTGAGCAAGGTTCATCTGATATTGGGGAACCTTTGGATTTCATTGTTGGGGAAATGGACTTTGCAGTCGGGGATATGGAAGCATTCTGGATGATGGTAATTCTCTGTTTGGGCGGACCTCCGCTTGTGGGTATGACGGCAGTGCTGGTGAATGACTGGGTGTTTTCTGTGGTCGGGCTGGTGATCTCTAGCGTCGCTGTGTTATGTCCGTGGTCAGGAGTCACTTTAATGTGCAGAGGCTGCCCAGGACTGTGGGTCAACACAACATCTCCAGGCTGAACGTGGTTCCCGTTCTGCCGCGGCTGCACTTTCCCGTTCACCTGATGGGCGTTGTCTTTGTTCTTCAGGAACGGGACTCGCGCTCTTCTCATGTTGTTGTTCAGATTGTTGACGTTGTTGATGAGCGAGGGGCTGCATTTGCTGAGCTGGAGCTCGTTGCTGTAATTTGCGTTATCCTCAGGTTCGCTCTCGTCGTACAGCTTCCCGTTCACAACGGCACGTTCCAGTGGTGCCATTGTCTTACAGTTGGGAGACATGAGGTCAAGAGGCTCCGTCTGAACTTCCTTGGTGGCAACATGAAGGTCGGAAAAGCGTCTTCCATTCATGCCTGGGCGAAGACTTTTGCTAAAGCGTCTGTATCTCTCAAGCTCTCTTGTGAGTGTTTCCATTTCTCTGGCCAGTTCTTTGTTCCTGACTTCCTGTTGGGTCAGTTTTCTCTGCAGTGTAGAGTGGTCGGTCTTCATACGACAAATGGACTCCTCAGTTCCCATGTACTCGTGGATCTTCTCTTTCAGGGCTGCTACCTCTCTGGTCAAGTGACTAGACTTTGCCTCCTCGTCCTTCAAGCGTTTATAAAGAACATGCTCTTGGTTGCACTCTTTCTTTTCAGCCAGCTGGTACTTGGAAAGTTCATTTCTGGATATTTCCAGCTCCTCCATCAAGACTTTAGCTTTCTCTTGTTCGTTGGTGAATCTTTTCTCCAGTGATTCAAACTCCTCTGTCTTCAAGAGGTCGCCCTCCACCACCTTCATGTCCTTTAACTTGCGTCTGAGGCGTTCAACCTCCTGCGTCAAGTCCTTCACTTTGTTGTCTTCTTGTTGGAAGCGGTTAGCAATGGGTGTCTTGATGTGCTCCTCTTTGGCTTTGCTTCTCAGGTGTTCCCTTTCTATGTTCTCTAGGGACTGCAACCTTTTCTTCATCATATTGATCTTTGACTCCAAATCATTGCTCTTTTCCTCCTCATTCTTCAGCTTGGCCTTCAGGTCATCCCTCTCCTTCGTGGCGCTGCACATTTTCTCCTCCAGCTCAGCTTTGGACCTCAGTGCCTTCTTGCTCTCGTCAATCAGCTTCTCTGTGACTGATGTAACTTTATCCTGTTCTGCCTGAAGTTTGCCAGTGCTGTTGTGAACTTTGTTCTCCATTTGCTTCAGCTTCTCCGCCATCGCCTTCCTCTCATCCACCAGCATGACTGTGAGAGTCTTTAACTTGGTTAGATCTTCCTTCAGTGTCAGCTCCGTCTTTCCCAGTTGGCTTTCAGCAGCCTCCAGTTCTCTGACCCTGGCTTTCAAGCCTTCCAGCTCACTGGTCAGCACCTTTGACACTGTCCTCTCCTTCTCCAGGTTACTTTTGAGGGAACTGCATTCTTGTTTGCTCTTGCTGAACGCATCCTCTAATTTCTCCAAGTCCATAATCCTGTGGTTCAGTTTATCGACTTCGGCCTTCAGGCTCCGGCTCTGGTGCGCCTCTTTCTCCAGTTTCTTGTTGAGGTCCCTGCAGTGGTCCTCCATTCTGATCAGCTCCTCATCCTTTCCCTCCATTTCAAGTACCCTCTTCCGTAACTCTTCAAGCTCAGACATGAGGCTAGAGTTTCCACACTCGCCACGACTGATTTTGTCCCTCAGCTCCTGCAGTTCCTCTTCAGCTCTGCGCAGGGTTTTGTTGGTCTCCTCCAGCTCATCAAGCTGCCTGCTGAGAGCTGAGAGTTTCTGGCGCAGCTGCCTGTTTTGGGCATCCTCACTGGTCAGTTTGGCCGTCATGCCTTCTTGTTCCTGATGGTATCGACCGCTCTGGTCACGCAGCTCAGCCTCCAAGCGAAAGACCTTTTGCTCCTCTTCCTGCAGACGAGCATTAGCTGAGCTCAGCTCCTCCTGGGCTTGTGAGGCACTGGCACTCAGTTCTTGGACCTTGGCTGTTTGTTGTTTCAGCTGCTCAGTGAGACGCTGCTGTTCATCCACAACCATCAACGCAAATGACTTGAGTTTTGTCAGCTCCTCCTTCAGGCTTGTGACCTTTTTGTTGTTCTCTTCGTCCTTCCTTTCTTGGTAGGCTTTCTCCTGATCAATTAACAGCTTCAACCTGTAACACATAAAAACAAAGCAAACATGATCTTCAAGCAGTCTGAGTAGAGACAATTGTTTTTATTATTTCTTTGCTTAACATTTAAGTGAGTTTTGGAGTGACACTTTAACCTAAAATGTCAGTAAAATGTCAAATGTTCAATAACAAAGGTGCGAAAGAAACTCTACACCCCCACTGTCATTACCCATTGGACCCACTTCCCCAAGCACTGACACATCATAAACACTGTTATTTTCCCTGCATTTCTGAGCTGGACTAAAGTTTTAATGTCATGGAAAATTTAACACATCATAAAAAGCATTACTTTAACTCTCTGGGGTTTGTAGTCTGAAATACCTGTGGTTACTTTTTTTGGGGGGGGGTTCCCTTGTTGCCAACTAATTCCCCTATGGTTTGGAAACCTGAGTTACAGCTGGGCCTTGAGTTTAACAATTGGTGCATTTCAAAAAGTTTCCGCAGTAGTTGAGGGTGTACCATATGGCCTATTAATTCCTGTGGGAAATAATGGGGGGGGGGAAAAGACTGACGCGCAGCCAAATATTGACATCAACCTTGGAAAATGATCTCACGTGATGTGACGAGCAGGTAATAAGAATGTTTCACTAACACTAAACTAGACATCAAAAGGTGATGATTGTATCTTTGCACATGGAAGCAAAGGCGCATACAATTTAAATTTACGTTGAAAGACGACAGCAATCAGCGAAAAAACAATTAGACGGAATAGAGTATGTGATGTTTATATTTCCACAACTACATCTAGCTCGTATTTCTTCCCCGGTAACCCCAGGTGGGATACAAAGTACTCAAATGATGTCAAGGTACAAGTTGCAGTGTGTAGTCGGGGTCAGCTCGTCTGGCACATGCATACATCACCGAGCCAAAGTGCCTACATCCCCGGGGGAAGGTATGTTATGACTTCTGTGTGCGCAGCTGCCAGGCATTTCCACACAGATGGCCCACTGGCATGGAACAATCCTTTAATTAAGGGGTTCCTCTACTACCAACCCTCCTCCCCTTCCCAAAACCACCACCACCACCTACCCTCCCCATTTTTTTTTCTTTTCTTATATATTTAAAGGAATTCCCCCTGCTTCCAGAGGCAATTACAGTCCCTCAGAGTTTATACAGAAATCCCCCCACACACACAAACACATACTCTCTAGGATCACTAATTCCACATGCACACTTGGGTTGTGGGCCATGATGTAAGTGTGGTAGGGCGGGGCGCTTCTCAGCAGCGGACTGTGTGTCATTTCTTTTTTTTTTTTTTCTTCGGTAGCTGCTGAAGGGTGGGAGCGGATAAGTAACGGGACACATGCGAGGGGATGCAATTAGATCCAGACCAAACAACACTCAATAAAATCTCACAAGGATATGCATCAGAATTCATTATTAGTGTGGTTTTTCGGAGCTGGGGGGGATTTGGATATGATTTAGGGCCACGTTTCAAGAAGCAAACACACTATTATTCACTATGAATTATGCTTTTTATGGAAAACTTTGGACATTTTTGGACCAAGTGACAACCAACAACATGCTCTTGTTAGTTTTACATGTTGTACGTTTACTCAAGAACGACACCTGAGTGCAGTTTTTGTCACTTTATACTTCTACTCCACAACATTTTGAGCTTTCAACAGCTAGTTTAACAGCTTTTAAAGGGTAACTCCACCAATTCTTTTACATTGTGTTCACAGGTCTGCACAGGAGTGCTACTACAAATGTGAAAAAAGCAGCGTAAAGTCTTTTGTGGCCCCAGAGGAAGCTGCATGTAATCTGATGAAACTGCCTCCAGTGTCTGTCCACATTGCATACGGCCTACATTACCCACCATGCATCTCAGCCACATCACCAGAGATAATTTACCAGATTACATGCCGCTTCCTCTGGGGCCACAAAGGACTTGATGCAACTTTTTTTCCACATACGCAGTAATACACACCAAGACCTGCAAAATGATCAGTCGTGCACTGTGAAAATACTTCACTACAAGTAAAAGTCCTGCATTCAAAACTTTACTCAAGTAAAAGTATGCTAAATTACCTTTTAATAGAACTTACTGTTCACCAAAAGCATTCAAAGTTTATTTAATTTACTGCTACTTTTCATAGGATCTGATTTCTTCCTTCTCCACTGGCATTTTGTGATTCCAGCATCTTTTTTTTAAGTATTCAAGGCGCTCAGATTCGTTTTCTGTCTTGTGTGCTGACTTCACGCTTGCCCCTCGTAGAAGTGTTGATAAAATATGTTAATCATCTTTCTCCTTGTCAAGGACTCTTGATAAAGACTGCCGTGCACACCCCGTCTTATCTAAAAAACATACACGTGTTGAAAAATTGCCGTGCGGCGCAGAAACACTGAGTTGCTAAGTGAAAGCAGCAGACGTCTCAGTTACAAACCACCCTGTCGCCTTGTAATCGCTGTTTATTCAATCTCTTATCTCAGTTGCCGCTGTTTTTCTAGTGATGTCATCGGCCGAAACAGAAAGACAAATGTACTTTGTCCCCCCCCGAAGGACTGGAAACTCTGCCTATCACTCGCTTTTAGAATACAACAGGGGATTAATCGTGTACGCTGCATGCAAAGGGCACTTTGCGCTAATAAATCCTTGGAGAGGAAACTGCCCAAAATACACACCAGTGAAATCACTTGTAGCCCTTTATGGGACTATATTACTGTATTCCCAGTGTGCTTTGCGGTACATAAGGAAACGCTGATACAGATCAGTTGTCCATGAACTTTTTCTCATCAAGAACACACACAAACAGATGGGAGCCACATCTGAGACCATTTTTTTGTCATCGGATATAATTTAGTGTACGCTTGCGAACTATATAGTCGAAGGAGGGGACAATAGACGGAGTGACCTTAGCTAATGCCAGAGACAAACCACACTTTAACACGCAGTCGTAGCTCAACAAATGAGCTTTCAGCATCTAATATAAGTCAGTCGGAGCAGCAGAGCACATAAATATCACTGATGTACATAACAAATGTCCACATTTCCATCGCCCTCATGTTTTATCTCGCCGTCGTTAAGAGAGCAGCCCCCCTTTTCATGCAGACATCCGCACAGCTTGAAAGAACATTATAATTGTAAAGTGCTGCACATGAAGCCGGTGACATAACAGTTTCATGGCTATCAACATTACAAGACACCTTTTTACCACCCACCCCGCAAGCCCGAACAACCTTCGCAACAGGCACCGGGATGCACGGCCGCCGCCGCCACTGCGGCTTGTTAATGTGTCAAGGAGATGTTCGGTTGGATATCTTGGATTTACAGGATTGTTTCTGGCTTTGTTGCAAGTATATGCAAGTACAGTAACGGTTGAAATGAAAGAGAGAAGGAAGCATCCAGTTGGCTTCTCACGGAGGGCTTCCCTCTTTTTTTTTTTTTTTTTTTTTTTTTTTTTTTTTACGTGGAAACTGTGGCTCACCCGCTGCTCGAATCTGTGTTACACGTTCCATATGTCAGCTCTGCCTAACCACAAGTGATTAGGTCACACATGGACAGACCGATATATCCTGTACACACTAACACGCACACACACACACACACGCACACACACACACACACACACACACACACACACACACACACACACCTCCGCTTTAACTTGTGGATGTGCCGATGTGCCACAGAGTTTGGAGGGAGGATGCTGATTGATGTCGGTGCGTGGACCGTATTTAAAGTCCACACAGGCGAAGTGATCTGCCCCCAGAGTGCAATCAACATGTGTAAAATATGTAGCTCGGATATTTATTAACTTCCTGGAGGTGGAGGAGGTGGAGGAGGAGGTGGTGGATTTGTGCTTAATGGAGTGGTGTGATCCCAAAAGAGACGTTTTCATTTTTAATGTATGAATAAATTAGATTAGAGTCTTTTAAGCTTAAAATGCTGCAGATACATTAAGTAAATGTTGCTGCAGTTTACTCCTAATTTTATGTGAAAAACCTGTTATGGAATGTAACTAAGTACACATTTAAGGTACTAGTATTTGAGTGTTTCTATTTTCTAGTACTTTATACTTCAGATCTACTGCATTTTGGAAGCAAACACTGTAATTTTACTCAACCTGGCAACTTCAGTTACTCGTTACTTTGAAGCCAAAATGTATTTTAGTAGCAACTGGATAAAAATAACATTTATTCCAAAATGCTATTGAAAATGCTTTACCTTCACTTTTGATTAAGTTAAACTGAAGTAATATTGAAGCAAAATATATTTACTTCTACTCAAAAATGACTCTGGTTGGCAGCAGGCTTGGGGAGTAACAGAACACAAGTAATGGGATTACGTAATCAGAATACAAAAAAAGGTCTTCAGTTCTGTTCCTTTTAACTGTTTTTCAGTAAAGTTGCAGAAAAAAAGATGTAAATAGATTACAGATACACTCAGTAAAAATTAAAGGGGATTACTCGCAGGATTATGATTTGAAATAAAGGATGATGAACTCGTCTGTAACCACAACGAGTCTCACGCAACATCACTCCTGAACATAATCAAGTAACGTTGCTTCCATACTATGATACTCGAATGAACATGTAATTAATAACTATATCCAAATACACTTTTAAAGTAACTTCTCCCAATTCTCCATGTTAGCAGCAATCAGAGCTCGTTCTTCCACAACTACAGTCAATTAGAGACGACAAGAAATGAAGTAATCTCACAATTACACGCTGTCAAAAGTGAGTAAGTTCAAGAGACTCTCGAGCAAAAATGGGATTACTTAAAAAGATCAGAATGTGCGACTATTCTGGTAATTGGTTTCATACATTTACTGTAACTGTAAACATCTGAAAGCAGAATCGAATCAAATGTGTCTCAATTTGTGTCATTTAAAGAGAGCGTGACGTGTAAATGTTTGAGAATAACAGCCTTGAAATACCAAACACGGCTTCGGTTCTGACTGTGATTTTTCTCTCGACTCTCCCACGATCCTCATACATTTCATTCTTTTGATATCTCATGAGCACAAAAATGCAGATAAGCATCTCAAACGTTCTGTCAAATCTTGACAAATCCCAGCACAGTAAAAATCTGCCGGGCCAACACATGCGACTCTCCAACAAAGACTGGGCCTCATTACTGTCCGAATACTTGATGTGTTAAGTGCAGTTTGCAACGGGGGACCACTGACTCCGAGTCTTTAGCTTCACCTTCTGTCTGAGTAATGAATCAAAACAGGTTTCAGCGTTTCTTTCTGGACATTTAAGATTCAATTCGATCAACATTATACAACAGGTTGTATAGACACATGAAACAAAAGTTCTATATGTATAAATTAATGAATGAATGAATGAAAAGTTAAATTACACTGCTATGATGCAAATTACAAGTTCTGTATAATTTAATATATTTCCTTAAAAGAACATAAGACTTAAACTTCCTTATCTAGTTTGCTCTTCTCTTGACATGTTGGCTTTTGCAGAGTTTTATTAACTTCTTAGTCCAGATTTTTTAAAAGTATCATGAATAACTCACATCACCAACTTAAAATGCCTCCAAAAAAGCATTTTTAACACACGCACAATCAAAATTACCATTGCAAAGCACGCAAGAACACAAGCAGTGATGCTCCTCTGAACATCTGTACAAGCAAATCAACAGATTGACAACCCTGTAAGAACTTTTAAATGTCTTTTAAAAAAAGTTTATACCGCCCTAAATTCAGAGTTCAGTCATGTTCAGTGCGCCTACCTGTGCCAAAGCTTTTCCAAACTTCACTGCCGTGCGCTCATTATCTTCCCGTACAACGCAACTCTCCCTCTGTGCGTGCGTCTCACTCTCTTAGTAGCTGTAATGTGGGCATTCCTGCACTCAGACCAAACAATAAGGGATGTGCTCCCTGCCTATGGACCATTACATCATCAGCATGCCCTTATATGGAGCTTTGCATTGCAGCGGCTCACAAGAAGGGGGTGTGCTTGCTCGTATGTGTGACACTGTGTGTGTGTGCTGAAGAAACTGTTTAAACTGAGGGATGTGGCAGCGGAGAGGGAAGGTTTGTCTTGACGCGTGTGATGTGTGAAATATGTGCCCGGACTGTCACTGCTCCGGAGGCAAGCCAGTAGGTGAGGAGAGACGAGGAGTTCAGGTTACAGTATTTCCTTCTGGCTCTTGTCAATAGAAAGAGCGAGGGAGGGAGGTGGGGGGAGAAAAAAACAACAACTTGTATTTGAGTTAATGAGAAATTCTTGGATGACGATTTGTAATCGAGACCAAACTCGGAGAAACAAGACAAGACGTGTAACACATGTAGATTCGCAGCCCCACGACGAATTCATCCGCTGACACGCTGACAGCTTGAAAAATGGTGTGTTGGCAATACCATCCCCGATTCTAGCTGCTAGCTTAGTCTCACAGAGGAATGCTAACAATGCTAACATGCTAGGGATGTCGTTCTGGTTCCAGGAACTCACACTGACTTCATTTGTTTTAACAGTTATGTTACGTAACCTCACTGACGTATCATTGGATGTTTTGCTAGATAATTAGCAATTGGCGTCCAAATGAAATACATCGTTATCTTGAATAAAATTACTGTTTCTTTGGTTGTGAACATTGTTGGAAACACTTCGGATGATGCAAAAATACCACGTCCCCCTGGTGGGCCATGAAGGTACTGCAGGTGGGCCAGGTCATTTACAATAGATAAATAAAAACTTTTAACTTTAGATGGTAATGACTAAAAGCAATCAGAGCTGAGCTATATTGTTATATATTTACAACAACAATAAAAATGAAGCTACAGTCAGGAGATGTTTAGCTTAGCATAAAGAATGGAAACAAATGGAAACATCTAGCCTGTTCTGTCTGAAGGCAAACAAATAATCTGCCTGCCAGCATCGCTAAAGCCAACTGGTCTGTTTCAAGCCCTAATGCTAAGCTAAGCTAAGCTAACACTGTAATAACCCAGGACAGATGTGACTGTGATATGGATCTTCCCACCTACCTTTCACCAGTAAAATGAAACTTATTCCCCAAAATGCTGAACTATTACATCAATAAAATATCAACACGTGAGCAGCTCTTACCCGAGCTATGATCTGGATGATCTCATGTTTTTTATTTATAGAATCTTCATCTGCATAGTTCAAACAAACGCCATGGAGTAAAAACTACAATTTTCCCTTCTGAAATGTTATGGAAAAATACTACAAGTCCCTGAAAATTGCACTTAATTACAGTACTTGCGTGCCTGCGCTCTTTTACTTTCCACGACTGGCATACAGTATATCTGGCAGCCGACACTGTTAGAACATATCAAGCGAGGGTTGGGTGTTTAACATCCTACCTGCGGGTGTAAAAGTGGCTTTTAGCTAATGGCTCCACAAACAAAACAATGGATTTCCATGCAGCAGTGTAATCTCAGCTCAAGCCAGCACACATAACTTCTTTATCAGTGGCGCATTGTTCGCCCCACAATGCCTCGGTCTTAAACATTCATTATCAGACAGCTCCGACCTCACTCATACATTTCTCACACTTGAGCTGGTGACTAAATCCATCTCTGAAAAGTGTGAACATTGTGCGTCATCTGTTGTCGTATGATGGGAGCAAATCTTGTCGAGTGTTTTCCGGGAGGTTATTGCTTAGCTGTCAGTGTCTCTATTGTTCTGAGAGAAATGTGCCCTGTTTGGTCAAACAATGGCGCCGCGTGGTGCCGAAACATTTGGGCAATGGACAAAAGTACTTCCTCACAAATATATCGTAAGAATAACAGGCAGTGTTGAAACCAAGAGTCTTACTTGGGTAAAAGCAAAGATGTCATGTTGAAATAGTACTTTTGTGAAAGTGAAAGACAGATATTGAATCAGATATTAAATGTATTTAAGAATCAGTACCTATACTGTGGGTCGTTGGATTGGATCCAATATTCAGCATTTTTGACACTTTGGGTCTTGCCAGCCGCCAACCCAAAGCACCAATATTTGAAGAGTTGGAAATAAGACTGCATTATCAACTGTCTTACAAGTTAGACCTTTAATTCAATCAAGTCTAATCTCATATAAAACAAAACATTGAAATCTGCTAGATTCAGTTTCTTATTTGGATCTGCGTCAGATTGTTCTCACATACAGATACCAGCCACCTAAATACACCTGATTTAATAACCTGATAAATAAATCTTTGATTAAGAAACTCCATCTCGCAGTGTTAAAGAATGTCAGAAAAAACCATCCTGATCCGCACCAAAAGTTAATTAGGGTTGATAATGGGCTGAGAACCATCGTCCACCCAAGATTTGTAGAAATCAGTCATTGTGTATTCTGCTGACAAACTAACCAACCAAACAACTAAACAAACAACTAACCAAAAAAACCAACCTACTAACCAATCAGCTGACTGCCTGACTGCTGAGAAAACATAAGTCAGTGGTAATTAATCTGCAAAGTAACTAGTAATTTAAGTTATCAAATACATGTAAATTAGTAAAAAGTACAATATTTGCCTCCCAATTGTAGTCAAGTGTCAGTGTAGGGTAGCAGAAAATGGAAATAGTCAAGTAAACTACAATTGTCTGAACAACAGCTCGAATTAAAGTAAATGTAGTTGGTTATATTCCGTCACTGACAGCAGGAGCTCATGTTTATCGTAAAGCAACAAAGCATGACATGCAATAAGACAGCAAATCAGTCGCAGACACACACCGGTTTGTAAAATCACAAAGTGTATTCTGTCACTGTGTGCTCTCAAGCAGTTCTAACTCATTCCAGCCGTGCGAGCAAATGACAAGACTCTTCCTGTCTCCTGCCCGCTAAATAAAATATGTCATGGCTTCACAAAGGCTGAGGTCACAGAAACTGAATTTTACAAGCTCTGCCAAACAAGCTGAGGGATGCAGAGATTTCCCGGATTAGACGCGGCATCAATGTTGATGAACATGGACTTTTAAACACGCGAGGGTCAATCGATCGCCTTGATTTGAACAAATCTGGCACAATAACCAGTCCTTGGTAATCCCTGTTGTTCTGTTATTAATTTCAGGCTCTAAAGGATGTAATTACACATCAAACATTTGATGATTATAGGAAGCCAGGCTGATTTTTTAGATTGAATCAGCCTCCACAAGTCCACAAGCATCCACCAGACATCATCGCCAACTTCTGGACAACTTCGAGTCCAGAAATGTTAAAAAGAAGACTTCTGTTTCTGGCCAGCAGCGTGCTCCAAGCAAAATTTAATTAGGTGTTCTCGAAATGCTGACAAATAAAACAAATGCCAGCAAACACACTGCGACGTGAAGTCTGTTTGTTTGGAGGCAGACGGAGGAGGTTTTCGTGAGTCGCAGACACGACTCGCAAATTCCTAAAAAGAGGTAAACCAAAAACACGTGGACCCAAGTCTCATGTAAGAAATTGCACTTAATCACGGAGTCTTCAACCAATTGGAGGAGACTGCTGTTGGAGGACGGTGAATGAAGCTGTGTGACAAAGTTTGGACGACCAGCTTGTGCACACAGCGCGAATCCAAGCCAAGTACAGCATTTCTTTTTTTTCTTTTTCTTTTGGGTCAGGAACTCGCCATGTCGCCTGAGCAAACATACCAAATTTGATTTTGCTTGGAGAATTTGGCAAGTCTTAAACATGTCATCCGATCTGCTGAACTCTGCGACTCTCCTTCAAGTGCCGTATGGTAATTGTCACATCTGTTGCTGACAGCTAAAAGGCGCGGGGTTCAGAGTCTGGAGGAGTTGGGAGCACAACCAGAATGACATGGCCGTGCTCCCTGCTGTGACTGAACTCTCGACTCTTTCCCACTCAAAGAAACCAATTCCTGTGTCCTCTTGAAAGTATTACAACTCTGTTTCTCTTTCCTGAAACACTCTGAAGTCCTTAAAGTAGCATGCATTGCCACAAGGCCTTGGGAAATTGGGAACTGTCGTGCACACTTGGGTAAGACGGGATTGATTTCAGGCAATTTAAAGCACAATATTTCTCAACGTGTGCAACAACTGCCCGCACTCACAACCCTGAACTATGATGTATTTGACTTTTGTGTTGTCTCCTATTTCCTTGCAACAAACAGTTTGTTCTTGGAACAAACAATTCGGTCATCCAAAATTAGATTCTATTTCTGGGTCTGGACGTATTCGGGGCCCGGGAAGTACTGTACACATGAAACAGATGTCGCGGATCAAACACAGGATCAGGCCACACAAACATGTTTGCTGTGACAAGCCTCTGCCAAATGACAAATAGTTGGGAGATGAAGATATATTATGTAACCTCGATGGGATGACTGCAGCGCTGACAATACACAGAAGAATGCAGAGGTTTGGGATTTGGTTTGCATGAGCAACGTGTGCGGTTTCAGCGAGGCAGTTGTTAAATCTCGAGGCATGGTCTTCAACACGCTGTCGTGTTCTTCAGAGCTGAAACTTCCAGGAAAGAGAACAGATGACAAAACAAACAGCTACACGGATAAAAAAGAAATATACGAAGCAGCAGACGGTTTCTGATCGGTGAATCTACTCTTTCAGGCTGTGTTCAGACCAACGTTATTACTGTGTCAGAGAAAATCAGCCTTAGGGCGTCCTTGTGGCCTCGTGGTTTAGATGCCGACCATGTAATTGTGAAGTTTCCAGTTTGATTCTGAGTGTGAACCTTTGTTGCATGTCTTACCCTCCTCTCTCTGCCCATGCTCACTGTCTGTATCGACGCTGTCACTGCCCACGAAAGACAAAAGTGCCGAGAGATTCCAAAGAAAAAGTTGAATTGAGGATCGCTGGTGTGACCTGAATGTTACAAAGCTGCTGCTGTTGCTACCGTAAACAACATCTGAATCAAATCAATGTCCGAAGGTAGGAGACTCTGCATCGTCTCCACAGATAAAGAGGCAAATAACTTAGAATGAGTGAGAAATGGAGTTCTAGCCTCAAAGCCCACATTCGTAAGAGGGAGGATTTCTGCCTGTGACGGCCTGTTGTACCCTCCTGTCCTCGTCTCTCATTGGACTCATAATCATAACAATGATTATGGGTAAGTTATTAGACTCATAATTGTTATGACTGACAGCCCCTGACCCCCACCTTTCTGAAAATTGCTTGGTTGGTTGGTTGGTAGGTATATTTTTTGGCTGGTTGTTTTTTTTTTTTGGTTGGTTGGTTGTTTGTTGGTTGGCATGTCTTTTGTTTTCTTGGTTGGTTTAATCTTTGGTTGGTTGTTTGGCGGTTGGTGTATTTTTGTGGTTGGTTGGCGTGTTTTTTTGTTTGTTTGGTTGGTTGATTGGTATAATCTTTGGTTGGTTGTTTGTTGGTTGGTTTGTGGGCAGAATTAAACAGAAACTGAAGTACACATTTCCACAAAACTAGGACGGAGGATGGGACTTAACTTCTTGCATTGATCTGGATAAACAGATGGAGGAATTCTCTCTCAACATTTAGAGACAAGACGTTTTTTTCCCCCCCATTTTCTTTAATCTATCTGGGTTCTCCTGATTCCATCTGCACCGTTTTGTTGTCCTGCTGGTTGGCTGTTACATATCTGATAAGCTTAAACTATGGTTAAGCAGTTACGGTTGGTTTAGAGCGATACAGGGCAATTGAGTTCTAATTAAAGAGTTTAGGGGGAATGTTGGGCCTTGGCAGAGTGAAAGTATGCACTCTACTGAGAGCCATTCTAGTTTTCAGTGGTGTCGTCCATTTCCTCTAAACTGTAAACTTTATGCTTGTTTTCAAGAAAAGTTGGTTTGTTCCATGTAGACAGATTAAATGGTCACATGACACCAACCGTTTCCCTTCAACTGAAGGCCTGATTGGTCATCTTGTTGCATTGTTTTAGTGTGACATAACTGGGAAATTAATGCGTTTTATCTTGATGAACCCAACTCCTAGTGTTCTCATAGCAGCTGTAAACAGAAACATGCGTTACGTCAACTTTTCTTTTGCCACTTTTCTGGATATTCAGCGCGACATTTGGCAGAGAACTTGACTTATTACCCAACCTGGACACGTTGACACCAATGCGAGGGAGGATGTCGGGTCTGTGAACACATGATACGGGATATTCTTGATTTCTGTTACAGTCTCAGAGCATTCGTGATGAAAAGTCCAGCTGTCGCTCGAGCGCATTTAAGTGCTGCGATAGTGTTTGTGTGTGAACTGGCTGGTACCTGATACGCGGCGTGATTCAGATAAATCATTAATGTCCAACCCAGATGGAAACAAGTGATATCACGGAGCGCGATAAGATTTTCTACCTGCAGGAGTGAATGCCCGTCTGATTTGCAGACATTTGCACATTCTTGCCCTGCAGCTGAGGATCTGATCAGCGGCAGAACCAGACGCACACTCAGCCTCTCCACTGAGTGTGTGATTTCTGCTTCACATCAGACAAACCACCGCGCTGCAGCCGTCGCAGACGAGGCCCGGTCTTGCCCTGTACACTCAGCGCTGTCTGCCCGGCGGCTGATTACCTGACATACATACATGACATCATTGGCTTGTAATCAAATCCACATGTCTCCTTCCCTCGCTCTATCTCTATCTCTATCTCTCGCTGGAATTTCTTCTACTCTTTGACTTTGTCACCACATTCCTCTTTCTGTTTGTTTATCCCTTGTCCCCCCTCTTTCTTGTCTTTCTCCGTCTCCTTCAGTCTTTCTTTTTATTTCTCCAGCCCGTCTCTTGTTTCTGATCTCAGCCTGGGCCTCAGCGTGGGCTTCGCTGTTAAAATGGAACGTGATTTTGATTGCCCGGCTAAAAAACCCTCATGAGGATGTTAGCTGGCCTTTTATGGCCAGAACTCGTTTTTTATGGGCATTTCTGGCTGAAGACCTCTTGTTCGTAGTTGTGATGACATGTTGTACAGTCCAAATAGTTGTAATTGCCTCTTCGAGGTGGGCTTGATTCATCTCTTCAACCTGCATGCCCTATTTTTCTTTATTGTCCTCTGGTTTTTCCTTTATTTCAGTGTGTGCAGCTCGTGTCAGTGCCTGGAACAATGTGTGTACAAGCATGTTTTTCTAATAAAAACTGAGTCGGGTGTTGACCTTGACCTTTCACCCTCCCCCTTTGTGCCAGCTCGAACCCTCAGGGAGGCTCCGAGCAATAAAGGCATATCTGCTGTCTTAAAGGTTTTGCTATTTTTCATCTTTTCCTTCATCCTCCTGATGCTAACAAGCTCTCTCACTTTGACGTGGAGTCTCAGAAGGACTTAGACTGAAGGAAAATCTCAAACTTATGCGCTCTTCTCTGAGTCTGAGCGCCTCTACCTGTCTCCATAACTCACTTTCACTGTTACATAACTTGGATTTCACAGTCTCATGCTGCCCCAAGAAACTCATAGAGAACTGAGCTTATTTCCAGGGTTTGTTGTTTGTCTTTCTTATTTGTGGTCTGTCCGAATTTGATTTGACTAGAAAAAACAATTTAAACTTAAAACTAATTTATAGTGATTAAAATCTTTTTAATTTTCAGGTTCATGATTTGATTTTGAAATACTACTAGAATAAGTTTACACACTTCTATACTCAAAAAACCCTCTATGTACCCTCTACACCTGAGCCAGCAACACTAACAACAACAGAGCAGCTTTGCCAAATTAATTCTTACATGCCAAACGAGCCACTAAGCATAAATTACGTGAATCTGGACGTGGTGATGTCACAAAGTCACAAATTAAAGGCGTGACTACTGACGAGGCGTTTCAGGAACAGTGTTTTCTGTGGGAGAGAGGAGCTTCTGTGGGTTATGGACTTTGGCCTTTTTAACTTTCAAGTTCTTTTATATCCCCGAGAACGTATAAACACACTGACAGAAAGCAACAATAGGTCTCCTTTAAGACAAACTGTTTTCGGTCGGTAGCGGTCCACGACAGCCCAGTTTTCCGATTTCGTAATGGAATAAGCTTGTTGGTTTTTTTCCCAGCGCCAGCAATAGGAACATATCGTTCCTTATACCCAGCTGGGTAACAAATGAAACACGTCATCCCACCATGCAGTGACATAAGATCACAGGCAGGAATCAATCTCGCAGCCTGAGATTGAAGGGCTGGACCAGCTCGACAGGCTATAATTTACAGACTAACAACAGCAATCTGCCTAACAAAGGATCACACTTGTAGTGCGAAAGTAGATTGTGTGTGTAGGGCAGGGCGGGCGTGTGTCTGCTGCCCTCAGTTGGTACAGCTGATAATCATTACCCCTCCACCACATTGGACTTTGATGTAAATCGCAAACACTTAAGGAGGATGTTCCGATCGCTGTTTGCTCAGACGTGGTGGATTTCAAAGCCCTGTGGGGCCGCCACCCATCCACCAGCAGCTATTACACGTACAGCATGGAAAGATGTTGACATCGGCTGGATCGTAGACAGCAAACACAGGAGTTGTCAGTAGAAAAGTCCGCTGACAGTATATTTCATTTGCTTTCTGCCAAAATATCCAATCTTGCAAAACCATGCCTGCCTGCACACCAGCAATGACCACATGTTTTCACGGTTGTCTTGGTTAAGGTTAAAGACACCTTATGGTCTTGGAAAAGTCTGCAGTGACTCATGTGTTTAACATTTAACCAAAACCAGGTTCTTTACTAACCGTAACCCAGTTGCTTTTGTTGGGATTATTTGTCGCCACAGTGTAATTGGAGGGGGGGAATTAAAGCGGAATTAGTTTAATTCCTCCGAGACGATGTTGGAAATGGAAAATAAGCCGCAGGTGAGGCAAAATGAATTCAGACCAAATCAAACGTTGCGCTAATTAGTGTAAGGTTGTGCGTTTTGTGAGAGGACCCGGTTTAAAGCTCCTGGCTCGGTAGCAGCAAGCTTTCTCCAAGCCAATCGCCTGAATAAGTCGTGGCTACGTATGCTTCTGGAAAACTACAGATAAGTTGTGCTTTGCTCAATAACCAACTTGGTTAAAGTTTGGCTTAAAATACCTGCTTTGGTCACCATAAAAACAGCAGGAGCTCGCCCCACTTCCTGTGAAATATATCTAATTATGGTCGCCACAAAGATGGAGCCACGTGGAGCCACGTCCAGCCATACTGATTCTGATTCTGATAGCTGCACGTGGCTCCAGGTCACATTAAAAAGCACCTGGTTTGTCCTCAACAACTTGGTGAAGGTGGACCGACTTCCTGTGAATAGTATTTGGATTTTGTCGCCACAAACACGGCTGGAAATGTCCCGACGTCTCCTTGAAATGATCTTATGTTGTAGGACCTAATATTAATATGTTTTAGATTTAGATGTGAAAGTTCTTAGTATGTTAAACAGCCGGCCTATTACAATTGGAAGGTTTCTAGCTACTGGGGGAGATAAATATGCAAAAGTTAGTTCCTAAATACAAATATGTGGATGTTTTTTTAAAGGTTGGGATGGCAGCCGACCCATTCTACAATTGCATTTGATGAGCTGGGAATTAAACCCAGAAATAAACTTTCTTATAAATTGGACTGTTACAATTAGCTTATTTCAAGTCTTTCCATGTACCTCCTGGAGAGACGGCAGAAGTACCCCCTTGGGTGTAAGTACCCCTGGTTGGGAATAATTGCCCTCCAGCATCTATTAAAGCAATTTGAGCTTTTCGAGACCAGACTCCTGCTATTAAACTCCCCTAAGTACACGGTGGTGATTCCATAAGGCTTCACGCCCCTGCTGTAACAATGACAGCAGCTTAACAAAAGAGCATGGAACTTATAACTTGGCAGCAAATTCACAGGAAGAAGAAAGGAAGTGATACACACACACAACACGCGGTAATCTGTCCAGCTGTCAGGTGAGCAGGGTGGATCTGCCTCCAGAGACTCTTTGATGGTTTCCTGATGGATTAGCATTGATCTCAAACAGTCCGTGGAGGCGCGTAAACGTGGCTCTTTAATCAGATTTCAACGTGCTGAAGTCGTTCAGCCATAAAAAAAAAAAACCCTGAAATGTTCCCCGACATTTTAACACCTACATCGTACCTGTTGATATATTATTCTGAGCTATAAGGAGCTCCACATCCCGGCCTTACCTCTGTCCTAATCAGCCCCCTCAGCCTGCACCACCGCACAGGTTGTATTTATGCACTTACAGATAACTGCGCTTCAAAGCCTTCAGCGCAGAGACTGTGTTTAAAGACGTTTCTAAATGCTGGTTCAGCCCGCAGAGATTAAAATGTGACCACCAGCCAATGGGGGTGAAGTTTAAAAAGAAACGCATGTAGTATTTATTTGAAGCAAAGCAGCTCATTCCTCTGAGCTAATACAGTTTTCTAGTCGAACCGCCTCCTCTTTCCGACACACACGGTTTCATAACAGCTCAGGACAAACAAACTCCTGTTGAATATTAGGCCTACAGCAGAGCGAAGGGTCCCAACTCCTCCTCGGATATCTGTCCCATTTACTCATGCTCTGACTTATCTACAAACACTGTCAGCATCTTTTAAACACAGGAAATGGATTTCCTAATCTGGTCATCCTTTCACAACTGCATCAGTGGAAAAAGTCCAAAATAACAGTCTTCTGCGAAATGCTCTCCAATGATAGTTGGTGTCATCGCATTGCTATTTCTGCAGAGCAAACCAGTTGGACAGGAAAAAAGCTTTTTACGTAACAGACATGAGAACAAACTTTTGGCATTTAGGTAGTAAAACCTCTTCATTAGAGATTTATGTGTGAAAAACACGGTGTACGAACATGTGCCTGAGGAGTTCTTGTTCTGGCCTTTGAGTTTGGCACCAAACAGTGATTTAGTTTTCTAATCGTGCCCCATTTCCTCAGAGGTTGCATTTTCCGTCTTTATTGTGTCACACAGCCTTGTTGTCCCAGTTCACCATAAGTTTTGCAACAAACCATTGTACTCAGAGCTCGGAAAGAAAAGAAAAAAACGACCCCCGACGTAGGAGACTGCAATGGAACAGTCATCCGAGTCGGAAAAAAACAAACATCAATGGAGCCCAAGTTCACCGACATAAACAAGTCAGACACATCACAGCAGTATGGCAGCGCACACAGCTCTGCTTCATGTCGTGTTTGTGTTGTGAAACTGGAAACAGCTTTGTCGTTTTCCATTTCCATCCAGTTGACTCGTGTTTGATGGAGGCCTTTGACTCGTTGAGTCGTGGGATGCACTTTGATTGGAAGTCGTAAACACCGACTCAGCTTCCATCTCGCAGTGGATTGTTGCAATAGATCCTAATTTGGGGAGTTTAAAGTCGGGATTAGCTGCTGTGTTGTTTCACTCTTGATTTGCCTCTTTGTCCAGTTGCGTCATCTCTACTTTTTTTGTCTCAACAAAGTCCGCTGCAATCAGAAGTGTTTCACCACGAGCCATTAACAGTGTCTGGCACATCTTCTGCAAGAAGCAGAAGAAAGGATCTAGATGATGCTAGTTCCAACATAACTCCAGGCTATATAAAGGACACGACCAACGCCATCGGGTCTGATGATTCATCCATGAGGCAGGAGTTCGAACACTCAGTGATGCTCCAATCATGAGTTCTGGTACTTATTTAATCTTATTTAAGTGGAGTTAAAGTAAAAGATTATTGTCATCAGGTCAGAAAACAACATCTACTTCCACTGATCCCTCCATCGTCCTTCCACCCTTCTGACTTTCTTTCCCTGTCACCACAGTCTCTCTCTCTCTGCCTATTTAGACGAAACACCCCGGACAAAATTCACCAGATGTCCTCATTCGTCATATTTTTTTTTTTCTTTTTCTGAACCCTCTCATAACACTTCTGGCTCCGTTCACTTCTTCTGCCGGCGAGAGCGAGACCTCCGATGACACACATCGTTTTTCAGAAATAATGGCTCACATGTGAGGGGATTAGAGTGATGAGGAAGTAATGACAGGTGATCTGTTACATTTATTAGAGAAGTGCTATCGGATTACCGCTCATAAAAAAGATTGGGTGGCTGTGTTACTCTGAGAGAAAGTCAACAAGTTGTCAAGTCTAAACGAAAAAACTTGTTGTTTACGATTCCTACCAAACTACTCAAGAAGATCCACATGGGTGCAAAAGACCGAACCGACAAAGATTGATCCTGCTACCAAGTTCTACACTCGTGAACAAGGTCACAGTAATTTACGGAGACACACATTCACCATCCTGCGGTTGTAAATACTCGTTAACCTCTTTTAAAAACTTTGATAAAGTTGTGATCTGCTCTGAAATGTGACCAACCGAAGGGATTTCTGGTTTCCCACTGATGCCCCATGTTCCACAAAATGTCTTCTGAGGTGCCCTTATTGTAGAAAAAATGTGTAAAAATGTGTTTTGTTAGTCTGATCCCGGACGGGGCTGCAGGTTTTGTTTTGCACGGGGTTAATCCTGTTCTGCAGTTCAACTGATGTCCAACTACGAGGCCGCATACGCAGCAAAGTGCAAAACGAGTCAGTCAAACTGCTTTTTTCACCGAACAGACGAACCATTTGTTGAATCAGGTTTTTTTTGTTTAAAGCTCTCTCCCGTGCTGTGACCCTTCAGAAGCCGTCGCCTACTTTAACAACTTCCTCTACACGGTTTATAAAACGCATAATTCCTCCCTTTTCACCCTCGCTCTTCCTCTCTTTGTCCCCATCCTCCCTCCCCGTCTTATCCTCTCTCAGCCTTTCCATCACGACCAGCCAGCTGCCGGCTCACCCTCGATCCTCCCACTCGCTGCTCACCTCTTTGTGTTCAGGAGGAATGTAAATGATAGTGATTCGGGATGTGGGGTGTGACGCTGGAATTTACTTAAGCGAGACAGAGCCGTGATGGACTGTGAGTGTGCGAGCGTCTGTCTTCGGTGGGTGTGTTGGTGGGGTGACATCACCCGCCTCCCAGAGAGCTCAGAGGGGATGAGATCCCGGCTGGGTGGAGGTTTGGGATCCTGGACACAAACTCTTTCTATTGTCTGCTCACTTCCTGTCCAGGCGTACTGCTTTCATTATCTCCATTACTTGGCAACTGACTTGTAATTGTCTCTGAGTCTGAATCAAAGTGAGGAGAAGCAGACTCGGGCTCGCAGCGCATTCGCCGCCACGTCACCGCTTTGATTTCTCGTGAATTGCTGTATGTCATCCCAACATCTGTATTTGTTGTCTCGACATTGTTATTTCTTAAAAGACATGATTTCTCTGCGTTGTGTCATCCCTTTTGTGTCTTGTGAGCTGTTCCAACACAGCACAAATTACTTGATTTAATACTGATGCCTTGGATGATCGCTTGATTGTGCTTTCTGTCTCTGTCTGTCATGTATCTTGTTCTTCCCTTTCCCATGTGTGGGAAGAAGTCTTAGTGTTCGAGCTCTTCCACAGTTTCCGTGCATTTAAAGGCATGGCCTATTAGCTATTAGCTTTTTATAATCCTCCACTTTCTGATTGTAGGGTTATTAGCCACTTTCCAAGTTGAGTACAGACTTACCAGCACTCAAGTGTTGAAATAATGAATAAGTCAGACTTTATTTCAACAACACCGTGACTATGGTGATGGTAAAAAGTCATAACTCGGATGCTGTATGGTGCTAAAAATTAGCCACGTGTGTGTGCAGATGTCAGTGAACGGATTGGTTTTCTTAATGTTCCTCAGGTCACCTTTTATCCTGCAACAGGGTCAGATTTTTGTAGCTTTAACTTTATGCCAGGCCAGTCCATAAAACCTGAAACCTCTGAGGGAAGTGAAGAAGGAAGGAGCCTGTTGGGGATACTGTGGTACAGTGCGCCACCTCCCCGCTGTTTCCAAGTCTCTTGGCTGCATTAGGATCCCTGTAGCAGAAAACACTTATAATGTTGATGAAGTGCACCGGTGGGATACTGTAGTGCATGTCGAGGGGCAGCCTGAAAGGCCTGGATCAGCAACAGCGTTATTAATGAAAGGCCCAAAATGTTGGACTTGAGCCCGTCTCTATTCTGGGTGATGTCACCGTCTGGATAGACACGACCGGTCTCACCTCAGTGACTGAACACAACAGATGGCTCACATCTGGAGGGATTCCAGAGAGGCATTTTAGCACCGAGGGTTATGAGGTTTAGCTCTGTCCACTTACTTCGACCGCTGATGAGGATTGATGGTGATTTTATTTTTCTTTTAGTGCAATTAACTCTGGCACGGCGCCGAGCCTTGAGAGGCTTTTACAAGATATTTAAAAAATGTGAGAACATCTGTGGGCATAGCTGCATTCTGTCCTCTTGTTTTTTTTACATTTACACTTTTGCATTTGCAGAATCGTATTATTTTCCTCCTGTTGTTTACCTGTTCATTACAGCAAACACAAACGGCTTTTATTTCAGGTCTGTAGCCTTTACTAGATTCTCTGATCTGTGTTTTATTTAGCTTCTTGTGCATGTTAAAGGTATTCAAAGTTATAAAGTTCAACGCTGCTCCTGAAACGGCTCGTCACTAGTCCCGCCTCTAATTCTGCGACTTTGTGACATCACAGTATGCCACCATTTATGCCTTGCACGTTGTTTGGTATGCATTTTTCCAGCATTAAATCATGTAAACTTAATCAAGTAGTACCCTAAAATAAAAAATACGACATTAAAAGTAAGCATATGTCCTTTAATCTCCTAAATCAGTTGCAAAGTCGATTATTTAATGCCTTTATCAGCTGTTATTTATCCAAGGATGGATTGACGTTGAGTTTTGTCTGACACAGTCTTTTCCTGCTGTACGTAGACACCAGGGAGAGCACTAATGCAGCAGCCGTCTCTTGTCCACTCAGCAGCTTCCATTTTTGAGTAGTTGGGGCTTAACCGGGGGGCTTAAGCTCCTCAAAAGTTGCCCAAAGGAACCGTAACAGCACTTTCTGAGCCAACAAACCTCCCCGTCACATGCCTACGTTTCAACATTCGGACTCCCAGAGGCACCCCGAGCCCTTGAGTTAAGGGGGGAGACAGCCGACCTCTGTTTCCTGGGATGTACTTTGCTCGAAATCAGTTTTTCACTTGATCCTAAAAATGCCTTTAATTTGAGAGAGGCTTCCACTTAAAATGTAATATCAAGAAATCTGGATGCAGCGCAGTCTCTCTGCAAGGAGGCCAAGGCCTAGCAGAGCTAAAGAATAGCTGCTAAATCAGATTTCTCTTTTTTTTTTTTTTTTGGGTTGAGCACAAAACTGGCTGTAATATACGGCTTGTCGAAATGTGAGCTCATAATTTTCTTTGTTTGAGGAAGAAAAAAGAAAAAAAGAAAAGAAAAAGAAGGAGTGCGCCTCTGGAATGAGCTCATGCTATACTTACATTAAATTAGAGAGATCCAGGCATAGCATTTATTCTCTCTCATGTTTGCTCTTGGTCCAAACCGCAGATACCGAACCTCCTCCTCTGCATGCTTAAACATTACAGGAAGCCTTCTGAAAAAAAGAAACTGTTGGATGCTTTTTAAGAGATTATAGGTGATATGAGGAGGTGATACACTCGATAATAAATCAAAACATTAGCGTGTTTCTGGAGGAATGAGCTACAGAAAACATTTAATGTCACACTCGGCTCGTAAAGGTTTAGCATCCGACCTTACTTGTCTCCTTTCTGACACGGATACTTCCCCTTTCTTCCAGGCTCCTGAAACCGGAGAGAGACCCCTTAAACCATTTTCCACCCTCTCGGTTTTTGGTCGATATCTCGAGAACTTCTCTTCCTCGAGATATCAACGTCCTCGTCCGTCAGCGTTAGCGCCAGCTGTTTATGCCTCGGTGATCTCCTCACCAGGTCAACGCAACATCGGCATCGGAGATTTTTGAGTAAAACTAACTTGACTGCATAATTTAATCTTGGAAAAATACAGTGTAATTGAGGTTTTGGGCTTTGGATCAAACAGACTCTGGAAATGGCTTCTAGGAAGAGTGCGGTTCAGAGTTTAGGGTGGAGGAAGGTGGATGTTGTTTGTTTTGCTGTTATGACACCGCACCTCAACAAGAATAAAACAAAAAAAAAAAGAAGAAGTGTATCCTACATTTTGCGGTACATGAATTTCAATTATCCGCCATAAGAGCCTCGGGGTCTCGTTGCACTATGGTGGATTAATTAGCTTGGCGCTCGTCTCGTCTCAAGTCATAAAAAGACAGAATTTGGTTTTCTGTTAAGTCATGCATGTTATTGAGAGTTAAATTACATTTCTGCAGTGTTTTTGCAGAGGCTTGGTGGGCTTGTAAAAGATTAAGCTGTTCAACATCGCTTCCACATTCTTTCATAGCAAATATTTCTCTCCAGGATACATAACGATGGAGTTTTAATAATTTCCTTGAAATGTTTGTAAAAACAAAGATAACTATGGAGGGGAAAAGGTGTGTCTGAAAAGATAATGTTTACCCTGTAAGCACAGCGGTGCCAGCTATTCTCCAGTCAGGAAAAACGCTCTCATCAATCACCTCCAGCACCTTGCATCCGATCCACCAGGAGGGAATTTAAAACCCAACCGTGGCTCCTATTTCCTGGTTGGCCTGAGAGTCCTGTCGAAGCCCAGGATGCACTGCGACGGGGTGGTCCCTCTGACAGATCTCTATTTGTTCCCCGCCAAAGAGTCGATCCCCAGAGTTAGAACATTTTGGTTTCCATATCACGGCTCGACACCCGAGAACCTCAGGTCGATCTTTTTCACTCCCACAATAACCACAAACTCCCTTCTTACTTTCTCTTTCTCTGTGTTTCTCTCTCTCTCCGTGTTACACTGCGAAAGGAAACCTGACGTCTGTGAATTCCTTTGAAATGATAAATTGTTAAAGAACATATAAATAGCCGTATCCACAAGTAACCAAAAACAGTCACTTTGTTTTGGGTTTTATTTATTTTTATTTTTTTTATTTCGGTCTCTGTCAGACAAACTTCGTCAAGGAAAAGTAAATGAAACCCTGCTCCCCCATAAACATCCCTAATTAACCGTTACCACCTCACAATCAGTTGCTTCCTAACACCCTGAGAAAGTTACAAGGGCTATTTTCATTTTTACACAAATCCCTTGAAATCCTCACAGTGGCTGCAGAAACAGTGACTCAAGAAAAGGAGGATTTGTTTACAGTTTCCGAAGATAGAAGACATTTAGATGGAAGAAACAGAGTTCCACATTCAGGTCACGTTTGTCAGACTTTGAAATATAACTAAGTTGTTTTCCTGATTATGTTCCGTTGTGTTTTTAAAGGTCCAGTTCTTCTAAGAAAGTTGATTTTTGAGTCTTTTGATGCTTTTGATTTCCAAACTTAAGATATATTGATGCGTTGGATGTGCTAACTCCGGATTCCAAACTCGTCAAAGATAGCAGCCTACGACAGTATTTGACGAGTTGAGAACGAGATTCAAAGATTAACTTTCTTACGAATCGGATCTTTAAAGCCTCCCACCTTGTCCACACACTGACCCTTTTTTAAAGATCAAATATGTCCAGGCAGCCTCGTTTTACTTGATACTTTTGTAGTTGTAATAAACACAAAAAGACGATTCTAAATGCTAAACAGCTATAATAGCATCACAGAAATAGCCGATCCTTTGCTGATGGTCTGGTTTGCTTATAAAAGTCATATATTAGGGGTTTGTATTAAATCGTCACGGTTCAGAACCAGTTAAAAAACTTCTTGTAGCACATTTTGAAAAATTGGGTTTAATTATTGCCAAGACCTTGGCAGATGGGTCTGCTGAGGACGTTCATGTCAGCAGAACTCATGACCTCATATCCTGTTTCAGCCAGTGGGAGGAAGAGGCAGTTTAGCCAGGCAACTCAACCCCACCTATGGGACCGTATCTGGCACAGAAAAGCATCACATTTGGTTATCTTTCTTTCTCCCTCTCACTGCATTACAGTATGGAAATGTTTCCTCCCTCTCGTGTGGGGAAGTTCACATCCCCGACCACACGCCGCTCGTCCTGATCAAGGACGCCGTGCTGCGTAAACAAAGCAGCAAATAACAGCATCCTGTCAGGTGGAAGAGGCGATAGCGATTCATGGCACCATTGTTACTTTCGCTTTCCTGTCTAATAACTCAGAGACGACACAGAGTCGGAGTCGAGAGACTGGTGGGTTTGTAAACACAGGATAGAGAGAAATTTCTAATGATTTCTAATATTTGCAATTCATTTCTGTATATTTAAGAGGAGAAGATGCATTTTGCTGGTTTAAATAGAACTTCTTTAGTTAGAATACAGATCAGATCTCCTTAAGATAAATCGGAGCCTGTATCTAGCAGTTAGCTTAGCTTACTTGAAGTCATCATGGCCAACAAACTAAACATAACATGATGTTTAGCGAGCTGTTGAAGGTGCTGGTAGACGGAGGTTGTTACCTTTGGCCAGAGCCAGGCTAGCTGTTTCCCTTTGCTTCCAGGCTTTATGCTAAGCTAAGCTAAATAGCTGCTGGTTGCAGCTTCAGGAACGAAGGCATCAATCCATTTTCCAGCTCAGGAAAAGATTTCTCTGTGTGTTTCCATCACATCCAGGTGATAATTCTTGATCGTTTAAATCCTACATATTGTCCCTTTAACAACTCAGCTACACACTAACTTGTTTATACACCAGATATGGGGAACTTTATAAGTCAATCTCTGAGAAATACCTCAATAAATACTTCAAAATATACATAAATAAGAGGTTTCAGGCGTGTGTTTATGACCTACTGCAGCTCAGTTGTCACCCTGTCTTTGTTAAAAAAGAACACAGCAGTAATGTCACCACGTTGACGGACTTTCCGCCTTTGCACGATCCATCGTGGCCGCGTCCAGAGAGCCCATTCACCACAGCGACACATTGAGTTGGCAGATTCCAGACAGGCTCTTTCCTCCCTCCATATTTCACTCACTATCTCGACGCTGACTTGGCCAGCAGCGCGGGCACAGCCTCATTGTTCAGACGCTGCAGCTGCCAGAAACCGAGGACGTAATGTGCAAAGTCTCTCGCTGTCGCTTCCTTCCAGCCTGACAGGACGGGAGGGGGGGGAAAGAAATGGCTCCCCTTTGCCATGTTTTGCCAGGCTGTAACTCAAGAAGGTGTCTACTAGAACAAATGTGAGAAGAAGGTAAATCAGATGGATTAGCTCTCGCCGGCGTGTAAATGTATCCTCTCCAATGTCAGGTTTACATGTTTTTTTTCTCTGTTGCCCGTTTGAATCTGAGTCTCGCCCATCACTCGCTGTCTCCAGCGCTGGCAGAGGCCACGCACGGTTCACAGCAAGCGTAGAAATGTCATGCTAACTCTACATTAGCCGCATTTTTCCCTCCTTGACCTGCCGGGCCCTCCACCCTCGCTGCTATTTCCTTTCACAAATAGAAGATTAGCTCATACATCACTCCTGCAGATTCCCAGGCAGCATAATCATTTGTCAGCCTCCATCCAGCTGTTTTTTTTAAGGCAAACCTCTCTGAATGCACTTAATTTCACTGCAAAACACGCAGGTGCTCTCGTGGCATCACTAAGCACCACGTCACCCACTTTTATTAATGGGTATGCCACTAATTGTCCACATTTTTGTTGAATTAAGACATTTAGAGACACCATCCACTCTGCCAACCCGTCCTCCACACAAAATACAACAATCTCACGTAAATGCTGGTTATAAAACTGACTTGTTGACTTTGATGATGAAGAAATGGAGCCTCAGTGGGAGCAGACACCTTCTGCCGTCTCCTCATTTTTTAGATTTATTTAGATTATTTCACACTATTTAATAAAGGGGAGCAAAGTTGTGTTTTTACGACCCAACATTTTGTGTTTTTCATCATTCTTTTATTCCTTTTTTGCCAAAGCGTGCACGACAAACACAACATTTAGCCTAAATGCTATCATGTGGAAGCTGTGCCTCAACTAACTCCAGCAGGTGAAGTGGTTCCAGGGTCATTTTTAGCCAAACCTTATTGTTTTGTGTCTAAACCTAACCTGCAGCGTGAGCACAGCGTTGTCTCAAGACATGAAGACAAGTTTAGTTTTAACTTTTCTATGTTTTTGCAGAAACAAACTTATCTATCATGTATTCTTCAGATTTGGTTGAGCGATAACCAGACACTCCTGCACTTGCTTCACAAAAAACATCTGCAAGGACCGACACAGAAAATGTGGCGATCACGTCCAAGCAGTGCCACTGAATGTCGCTTTCTTGTCAGTTGAACAACTCTAGATGAACGTTTTATCACTTGAACTGCAGCAGAATCAGCACAAGTTCTATTTTAAGGGCTCTCCCCACTAACAAGTCTAAAAAAGGCTGGAAAAGTACGAGCAGCGAGTCGTGCGTCGTTGTGGTCGATGAGGTCTAATCGCCGCATTCTGTCGGGGGAGATGTAATCACATGACGTTATGCAATGACGACTCTCTGGGGCTAATTACCACCTAGTTGGCGGATGTTGCGGAGTTAATATTTTGACAGTCTCTCACACACACTTTGAGGTAACACGACCGCACCAGTCAGATACACTTTGACATACGTGGTATCTGTTTTATGTTACGTTGATTGATGCAGCGGTTGGAGTCGATCCAACCGGTGCATCTGTGAGTGTTTGTGCACCTTGTCTTCATATTTCGTCGATGAGGTAATTCCCCCCGGATTAAACGAAAACACACAGATTGTCAACTTGAAAGTGCACGCGCTGGAAAAATAAACCTGACAGGTGGTTTATTCTCTGAGCGAGCAACATTTAGTCCGTCTCATCGTGAAGATGTCGTGCTGTCGAAGGGGAAAGTAGAAGCAGGATCGAGGCGCTCGTCATCACTCTTCACTCTTAAAATTCGTTCTTAGGCTGAAGAAAAACATAATTTTTCAAACAAATGATTCTGCAGACAGTGTTTTACAGTTAATAGATGGATGGAAGTTGTGCAATTCAAGAGCTTTTAAGGTGAAGAGAAAGTACAGGAGGTGTGCGTTTCCTCGTTTTTAATGCCATCGACCTTGTTAGAGCGGATTCAGACGAATGAGCTCGAGGTCGAGGAGACTGTGGAGCAATCTGCTCGTTATCTGGCCAGAGCAGAAAAAAAACAAGGGGGAGTGTTGGCCGGCCGGCCCGAATTAGGTCAGTAGCCGCTCACTTTTTCCTACAGTGTGGGAGTGATGCTGTGACGAGTGTCCAGATACACAAACAAAGGTGGTCTCAGATGGACCCATCTGCCCTTTTATAACCCGTCAGTGTTTGAAGGTTACAGCCCGAAATAAGCAAAATCTGTCTTGAGTTATTAAGACAATATTCCTGGATTCTTTACAGTTCTAATGTTTGTTTCTGAAGGCCTGAACATCACAAGTGCAATATCCTTTCACTCCTCGTTTTCCCTTCTCTCGCATTTAATTCATCCATTTAATGCACATTTATCGGCTTAACTCTTGATATACCAAGCAGAGCACTGACGCTTCTAAAGATGTTGTTTTTTGAGGAGAAGAAGTCCACGTGACGCATGTCGAGGCGAGGCAGAATGTCGAGGTCGTCGCTGAATGTGTCGTGTGTGTGTGATTCCCGACGTCGACGTGAGGGCACAAAGCTTTCAAAAGTGCAAATATGTGAGTGACGTTGCGTACAGTATTCTCCTCGAGGAACAGCTTTCCTTTCCCTTAAAAGGGAGCGTTTGACGCGGAGCTTCGAGAAACACGCTCGAGTTTAGAGTATCTCATCGCACGTATCTCATGGTATCAGGCTTTGACCCTGGCTCTGAGCTGGAATGTACAATATGCACCAGGGTGAAACATTTTTTCGGGGAGGGATACAGGTGTGCTTCTCCTCGCAGCTCGGAGCTCAGCCATCGCATGCCATACAGCTGATGAATGAGGCAGATTCGGGAGCGCAGGTGAAGACAGATCCTGCTCGCGCATACGGCGGAATATGTGTTTCCGTACAGCCGCCCGACAGCTTCCTCACAAACACGCTGCAAAAGTTCACAACCAGGTGAGCACAACGAGAGAAAAAAATCCCAGATCGTAAAAAGGAATCTGAGAGAAAGCCTCTGTGTTGTGTTTCAAAGAGCGAGGGCAGGTCTGGATAATAAGCATCTCTGCAGTGATGATGATGATGATGATGATGAGGCCATCGCAGAGGAATGTTCTCGATCTGATCCACACGAGTGATGTCACCTCGTGTGCAGTTAATTCAACCAGATGGCACGAAGACACATAGCGTGCCCTGCGAGTGATTAGGAGCCGGAGGGGGAAGGTCATGCGGTGTCACGTTCGCAGCTACTGTGCTTTTTCTATCTGCAATAAAAAAAAAAAACGAAGAAGCAGCTACAGTGATTACAGCCAGAACATTACATCAGTACCATCCACCAGGCTGTTTTCCCATCGTTTTTTTTGTTTTTTCCTGGACTTTCCCCGCTGAGGCCTCGACTGCGTTGTGTAAGCATCGGCGCTACTAATAAAACACATAAAATTACAATTTGGAGATTTTTTTTTTTTTTTTGCGTCTTATTAGCGTGAATCATGAAATGTTGCTGAAACAGAGTTGACGTGTAACACCCACACACATCTGACTTCAATCATGTGTGTGTGTGTGTGTGTGTGTGTGTGTGTGTGTGCAGGAGCTGTCAAGTAGCCCAGGATCATATTAGCAACACATACTGATGTTGATACCAATATCAGTACATGTATATTCACAGAGAGCAGCGTAACCTGGAAGTTAGCTTCACCCTGGATCTCTCCACAAAAAAAAAACAGCACTTTTTCCTTCTCATGGCCAATAATCGCAACTAATCCTAATCAAGTGTCGTATACAGATCTGTCCTTTGACTGTGCAACGCTGTCGTACCATTAAAAAACAAATTAAAAAAACCCAACTAAGCTTCAGTAAGTCCAAGAAAACCCAGGCCCAGCAACACCTCTCTTCTCCTCTTGGTATGAACTGATCCCAGACCAGCTGGCTGGCTGAACATGAGGGTTCTGTGTGCATTTTCCCGACGTTACATCACAGCGCGGCTCGTAGGTGTCCGAGTTCAGGTTTCATGCTGCCATCTGGAGACACGTGAGGACATGTGAGGCTGCCCCGGTGCTGCTGCAGCTCTATACGGGTAAAGATGAGCGGGATGAGCCGGCTCGTGTTTCCGTTCGCTCCGTCTCCGGGTTCACCGCCTCACACGACAACACGAGCTGAACTCCTCACACCGACATCAGTCAGGACGCTTCAAACGTGAGCCGGGCTCTAAGTCGTTTTATGCTATGCATGACATCAGAGGATGCAGATGGTCATAAAGTTCTCTCCCTGCCCGTCAGAAGAACAAAGTGCCTGCCTGGTGTAGCTCTGTGTGTGTGTGTGTGTGTGTGTGTGTGTGTGTGTGTGTGTGTGTGTGTGTGTGTGTGTGTCGCTGAAGTCATGTTCAAAGTAACATCTGTTGATGGTTAGGACGCCGCTCTCGCTCTCACACCCCTGCTGCTCCCGCGGTACCCGGCGCACAATGAGGTCATCACTCATGGCCATCGCCGATCAATCAGAGGGGAACCGGGTTCAACCCCCCCCCACAAACCCCCAGACTAAAGGGACAGTTCACCCCCCCAAAAATGCAAGATTTGTTTCCTGTTTCCTCTGTAGAGCTTGTTTCTAGACGACACTCAGCTTGCAAAGCACCCAAAAAAATAATTTGGAAGATTATTTCAGGATAATCCACAGTTGTTGTTGTTTCATGCAGGAGCCATTTTCTTTCTACCAACCACTCAGAATCCACTAGCTAAGCTAACTTAGCGGGCTAACGTTACAGCCAGAGCTGCTTGCTAAATCTTAGAAATTTGCTGCTTTTCTTTGTCATTTCTGATAGTAAATGAGGCGTCTTGTGGTTTTGGACTGTCAGTTGGACAAAAGAAGTAATTTGAAGACGTCCCTTTGGGCTCTGGGAAGTTTGTGATAAAACCTTTCCAGAATCTTTCGTCATTTAATGGACGATTAATCATAATGAAAAGAACTGTTAGCTGCTCTTGTGTAATTCTCAGTTAACGGGTCATGATGGCAAAACACCAGGAACAAGACAAGCTGACAAAATAAAGGGAAACGGATAGAAATTAAATACAGAAGAGCTTATGAACAAATGAAACATAGTTTTGCGCTGACAGTGGGTGGAGAAAAAGACAAAAACAGGAAGTGGGAGGTGACAACATCACACATGAAGCACAACTCTACAAAATAAAACAGGAAGCATCCATGAAAGCAGACTTCTCTACGTCTCACAGCAAAACAACCTAGATGGATAAAAACCACTAAAGGTAGAAAGAAAAACATGCATTTTGAATTTTGTGTGGCGTGTCCCTTTAACATGCCTTTACAGGCTCCAGGGAGAAGGTCAGTCAGAAGTCAGAAGCGATGAAAAAAATACCAAATTAAATGAAAAATATAAAAATATCCCGCAGCACATGTCACCCCAGGATGTAATCACAACTTGCCGCTTTCCACTGGCCCAGTAAAAAGGAAATGATTACATCCTGCTAAAATGCGTCGTACAACAACAGATTAACGAGGGTGAAATTAAAGCCCGGTGCGACGCGGTGCCTCTCGTGGTGTACATGTCGAGGCCGTGGCAAAAAACACAGAGGGCTGGTTCTGCTCTCCTCAGACGAGTGATAAGTGGCTTTTCCTCGTAGAAGTCAAAGCTATTTCAGGGTTTGCACTTTCTCTGGCGCTCTGTAATAATGTTTTGGAAGGAGTGCAGAGCAGAACAGAAGCCGCTGAACAAACTCGGGGTTTCGTGCTCGGGCGAAGGACTGTAATGTCGTTTACTTAAGCTCCTCGGGGATTCTGCGTTTCTTCCTGCTCGAGGCGGTTTCTCGATGACATGTCTACCTCGAACATCTTGAGAGGATCATTGAGCTGCGAGTTGACAGAAATATGTCTTCTTGTTAAAGTACATCCCCCAGTTTTTATTGACAGCTGGACTGCAAACGTCTGAAGATAACTCTTTATTGTGTTGGACATCAGCTCCATCAGTGACGATAACGTTATACGAGCCTCATGTTTTTGTTCTAAATATGAGACTAGAGCCAGAATCCAAGTTGTCTTAGCTTAGCATTAAGACTGGAAACAGAGGAAACAGCTGAGGGTAACACAATCCTCCTGCCAGAACCTTTAAAGCTCACTTATCACCTTGTTTTATTGGGTTTTTGTGTTAAAACTGGAGAGATATAACTAATCAGAACATTATTTTCAACAATATTTCAGGTTTTCTTTGCTCACAACTAGCAGTTTGCCCAAGATATCACTGTCAAAGATGCGAGCAAAACAACACACTACGTAAAATAAGCAAAAACAGAAATGCCAGAACTCGCTTTGAGATGAAAACAAGACTGTAACTGCTGCTGACAGTAGCTACCGTTAGCTAGTTAGCTCAGTTAGCCGTGCAGCTAGTGGTCCTTGTAGGAGCTCGAGGTACACGGTGGCGTTACGAGACAGATAGGTTTGCGTGCCAACTTCTGCAAATACATTCGACACAATACGTAGATTAACTTGCAGCTTTAAACCCGAACTTCCCCAGAAAATAACGCAATAATAATGGTAATAGCTTTGTTTTCTTTTCCAGGTTTCATCTGTCTGAATTTGAGACTAAAGCATTATCATAAACAACAGAAATGATGGTGAAAACTGAAAAATATCCATAAAAGTAAGCAGCAAAACCTTCTTTTACGGGATATTTACAGCTACATGTTGAGTTTGGCCCATTTATGGACCCAGAAGAAGCTGAACCCCCACATGTAGTCTCCTCTGAATACACTTTCAGCAGTACTACATAACGTAACTCATAATTATCCGTATGACGGCACTGAAAAGTCTAATGTCTCACGTGAGGATTGAGGCAGTGAGGTACAGTAAGAGGACACCTCTGAACAAACACCTTCGCCTAATAACTTTGCACACACTCACACTCACTTCTGCGACAGTAACAGAGTCCTCAGCTACACAAACAAGGCCGCGTTCAACCGCTGAAGACAGATGACACTGGCAGATGCTGAACACATTGTTACATGGACTGACGCTGAAGTCCCAGGACGAAGAAAATACACAACCAACAGCTATTTCCATGGTAATCTGGCATCTCGGCGAACATGCAGCGTGATGGATGCTTCTCAGAGCCATTAGGTTAGTTTTTCTTTTTTGTCCTCCTCCGAGTCGTATAAATCCTTCGCCTATTCTCACGTGGTAATTAGCTCGACCCCGGACGGGGGCCTATTTTTCATGGCAGCCTGTCCTTCCTGACATGCCCGGTGACAAAGCGCAGACCGTCGTCATACCGTCCTCCGGTCCAACTCAAACAATCTGCCTTGGCTAAAGTGCAGTGATGTGATCGTCCCAAATAGGTCACGGGCCGACATCCATCTGTGTTTCCTTTATGAAATTAATTGCTGAGGGTGTGTGTGTGTGTGTGTGTGTGTGCCTGCTTTATTCTTATGTGTGTGTGTGTGATATGTGATATTGCTGAGGAAGCAGTAAACAGAGCGCTGCCCAGTAAGTGCTCTCTCCATGTGACATTTACAGAAGAAATCTGTCAGACGTGTTTCCACCTCCAGCTGTCTCCAACTTAGCTGGCAATTTAATTCGTCCCAGACTCGTCTCACGTTACAGTATTTTATTCAATCACAGAAGGCATTGAGACATCTGTGACACGTCTCAAAATGTCTCGAAATACAGCAGAAGCGGCATTCAGTGCCATGAAATGACAACTTGGACTGTTATCAGTGCTAGATTTCATTCAGTAGCACTTGATAAGTGTTACGCGGGTTCCTGTTGCAGTACAAAACATCGTTTGACAGCCATGCCAGTGTCAACACTTGGAGCTAAATGCTAACATCAGCATGCTAACATCCCCGCAACTGCAGCAGGTATAAATTGAGTGTTTTAGCATGCTAACATTTGCTAATAGGGGTTGAGCAGTATGTTATTATCGATGCAGATTGTTAATAATCCAGAGAATTACCCACCCAAAACTTTAAATTTAATCATTTTGGTCATCAAAACACTTCGACCTGCAGGCAGCGCTTGAGGAATCGTCAGGGTACTTTATCAACAAAATCTTGTTCATCCTCTGGGGAACATGAACGTTTCTACAGAACTTCATCCCAATCCATCCAGTAGTTTTGAGATACAGTATTTCTGTCTCGACTAAAAGTCTGTTTGTGGTCTTGGGTCAGCTAACAGGACAGAAGATTGAAAAATGTTCAAGCATAACTCCAAATTCCAGTAATTTTGATCCACTACTATGGTCACGGACAGTTCAGAGAGCTACCACATCAGAGCACATCATGAAACCGCTGCATAAACAATCCGATCTTTAAGTGTCCCTCGTTCTGAGCTGCCTCTGAGCCTCGCTGGCACTGAAACGCAGACTTAGCTGTAGGAAAGTCATCCAGGGATATGTTTTTTCCCTCTGCTTCACAGATATCCGCAGCGCTACCATAAAGCAGAGCTGTAAATGTAAAGATTGTTTGTGTTTTTAAGCTCAAACCTAAATTATCTGTCGACAGACTCCCCCTCTCGGCCGCTGGATCATCTCCAGTCAAAACTCTTGGTTTGCTCCAGGTTTGTGCAGAGTTGTTCAATAAAAGGTGATAATAAAAGTGAAGGACCTACTACAGGTCATGGGAAAACCAATAATGGAATTCTTGAGTCTGGTTTTTCCCCCTGTAATCCTGAAGAACACTTTGATTTAATGCGAACATTACATAGGATTATTAAGACATTCATGCTTTTGGCAGAGCTGAGAGGAAAGAGGATTTTACAAGCTGACATACTGCTTTTGAGCAAGGCATTCAACTCAACAGCCACTATCCTCCAAACACGAGGTCATGGGAAAAGAGAAGGATTTGATCACCCTACTTTCTGACTGCTGAAGTGACTCGAGAGGCTCTCTAACTTTGAAGAACATGCTGACATTGACTCGTAAAGACACTGCAGGGACAGTGAGGCAATTAGAGATGACAGATGTTGCTAAAATAAGAAAGCTGCATCAGTCGTGAATTTGGCTTTGGTTTCATAATGCGCCCATGGGCTGAATAAATGCACGGTGTGCGGTGTTGTCAGTCAAAAAGTCTCTTGACAATGGTGCAAAGTTTTTTTTTTTGTTTGTTTTTTTTTTAAGTTTCTGCCTGTTGGATGTTAATGGAACAAGCAGTTGCACCACTGTGGTTGGTCTTAGAAGTCGATTCTTAGATGCATCACACTTCACTCTTGAAAGATCACGTCTCGATACAAAGAAATCGATTCTCAACATCATGATCTCCCGTTAAAACTATGAGGAAAGTAGCAGTTATAAACTGATTGGGAACGCTTTCAAACAAGACTCGGACAACTGGATGTCAGATGTCAGTCAGGTCCTTTAGAAGTCCTAAAGAGAAGTGCAAAAATGTCTTTCTCCTCAAGAAAAGCTTTGAGTGCCTTCGTTGGCCGAGAGATCCAAGTTGTAAGAAAGTTGATCCATGAGTCTCATTCCCAGCTCGTCAAGCGCTGATGCTTTGGGATTGTAGGTCTGGTTGGCCGCCATCCCGAAGCATCAGCATTTGACGAGTTTGGAATACTTTCAGCTTGGACCTCAAAGCCTAACCCGTCCTTTTTCAAACAAATTGCTTCTCTCACTGGCCTCTGTCATCGCACCTTCACCACGATCGTAGCTGCCAGTAGTTTTTTTCTAACAGGACGCTGATTGGTTCAGTTCTCAAGCCCACAAACACATCATAGCTTCAAGTCTGGTGAGATGAATTCGTGTGACCGTGCAAAATCCAGCTGCCTCACAAGGTCTGTTCCTCACATCTGAGCCAACTGGATGGTGAAAAGTTGGTGTAAAAACAGTAAGTCTAGCTGAATGAGGTGGAACCAAATACAGAGGTTTCATGACATTTAAAAAAAGTAAGATCAAAATTCGATCCATAGCTTGGAACTGGATTTCTTGGAGATGTTATACTGACGCCATCTTGGCTCTCTCTAACACGATTATAGAGCATCACAAATATGTTGTGTTTGAAAAGCAGAGCGTAGTCCACATCGTAGCCCTCTGATTAGGAATCAAATTAAACGGTGAGGTGTTTAAAGACTCTCTTTCTTAACTGGTCTGTCAGTGTTTTGATACCAGTTCCGACTCTGTCAAACAGGAATCAGCAGCCCATCGTCACTGACAGCCCTGTTTTTGAAAACTCATGGATGTGTCTCCTGAGTAACAGAACGCTAGCTGAAGCCAATTTGCTCTAATGAAGTTGAAGGGCGTCCAAAATTAGCATTTAAATCAGACATCAGAATTCAGAAAGTGAGCGCGACGCTGACACTCTCCCCTGAAACCAAAATGAGATTTTCCGTAATTGCTTCGAGATCAAATGTCACCAAATGTTTCCGTGACGACAGCACGAATGCACGGCGATGTTCATTGGAGCTCATTTCTGTGAGCTCTGGCGTCTGATTGGTGCACTGACCTCTCGCGCTCCTGCTCCAGCAGGTTCGTGAACTCGTCGCTCTTCTTCATGAACTCTCCGTGGTTCCTCTTCTCGTCCTCCAGCTTGTACAGGGCCTGTTTGTGCGACTGCTCCACCATCAACAGCTGCTCCAGCATCCGCCGGTGCGTCTCCCTCTGCTTCTCCACTAACTTGTCCAGCTGTGGGCGGAGGAGGCACATAGAAAACATCTGTCACAGCTGGACTGCTCTGACACTGACAATGAGGGCATTTTCTTTAACTGTGATTGAGAAGGTGGTGTTACCTCCTCCATGGGCTTCTCATAGATGTCCTCCTGCAAACCCTCGGCCTTGCCCTGGATGGCGTCCCTCTGCAGGGCCTGCAGCACTTTCTCTGGCGTGACGAAGCCATATTTGGCCTCCAGCAAGGCCAAGTCGAGCTTCTCTGCCTTCAGCACTGTGATCACTTCATCTCTGGCCTGTAGCGGGTGAAGAAGATGGATCTGGTTAGATTCTTCTTTGACGAGAGATGCGTCTACTTTAAACCCAGTGTTAACTTTGGTATTTAAAGATCTGGGAATGGGACTCAACAATCAACTATCATTCTCCAGAATTGCCTCCCCTACCTTTCTCCAATCAGGAGCAATAACAATTCATACACAGTCACACAACTGTGGCAATTTGGGGTTCAGCGTCTTGCCTATGGAGAGATCAACATATAGACTACATGGGCCAGGGGTTCAACCACCAACCCTCTAATTGCTGGACTGACTCACTGTTAAATTCTGGTGATACATGGATCCAAGGAGGGACTTCTGCACGGTTAGGGTTAGGGAAGGTACTCTGGTATACATGAGGACAGTAACATAAAATAACCAATAATGTGAGATGAGAGGAAAGTGTCAGATGTTTGTAATGCCCAGCTTTAGAAAGCAAAATTGACAAAATCTACATAGACAGATAGATAGATAACGTGACCAAGCATAAACAAGGTCAGCTGCAGGATTACTGGGTCTTGTATTGATTTACGAGTGTCAGGAAGTCCAGAACTGTAGAACAGAAACTTCTTTGTCTGCTCTGTTTGCTTTTGTCTACTTTGTTTCCTTGTGTCTAGCTTCTTTAATCTCAGCAATAAGAAACAAACTCAGCCTTGTTCCAATCATGCAGCATTATTGCCAGGGGCTTCCTGGATCCAGTGTTGGAATGACAGGAAGTAGCCTCAGCTGTTAGCTGTCCATTAACACTGGCTTTTAGTCCATCTCGAGTGGCCGGTGCCCGCTGATCCACCGTGTCTGACTGTATGTCCGACTGGGGCCGGTGCCATGTCTGCTGCTGTAACAGCTAATTGTTCCCAGGGCTAAATCCAAGTTTGCTCAGTTTGGATTACCTGCAGCTCTCCCTCGAGCAAGCTCAGCAGAAATACGAGGTCATCTCTGGAAAGGTCCCTGGTCTTCTCCTTCCGACCCGCCTTTGTGGCACCACTGGCATTCCCGTTCCCATTCCCACTCCCAGTCCCACCAGCGCAGGTGCTGTTCTTGGCCGTCTTGTGATTCCTCTGGATGGTGCCGGTGTCGTCCGGCGGCTCCCGATGTCGGCTGCGGCGCTCGGCCCGTCCAGAGGGCTCCTCTCGCTCTGCAGAACGCTTGCGTGAGTCCGCCTGCTTGGCCTTGGTTACGTCCTCCAGACTGTTGCTGCGGGATCTCATGTTCCTCTACCTGTTGTGTGGAAGGAAAATGAAAGGATAAGACTGTTTCATGTAAATGTCGTTGTGTAGCATTTGCATTAAAGGAAGTTTCATAGTCCGCAAAATTTGTCATTCAGCATAATCCAAGTCTCTGGAAGCCTTGAGACCCCAAACTGATTTGAAAAGATGTTATTTAAACGCATCCCTGTCAGACGGTGGTGCATCAATGCTGTCAGCTTAGCAGCTAAAATGAGCTTTTGCCTTAAAAACGGCTGAAAATAACGTCTTTTCAAATGAATTTGGATTATGTCGGATGAGCATCACGGAGACATTTTATGTTTCAATTTTGGTTGTTTTTTTTAATGTTTTAAAACAAGCCCCAAACAATTCTGTTTTGCTGTGAAGCTCCAGAAATGTTTTGTGGACTGCAAAACTTCACCGGACTTTCCCTCAGCATGGGAGTAGGGAGTCACTGATCTGTTATTTTTTGGTGAACGGGTCCTTTAACTTACAAGAGAGGCAAAACAAGAGCATAATGTGCCAAATTTGGATCAACGACCTCGAGTTTGAAGGGCTTTAAAGAACAAATCACCCTCCGCTGCTGTTAGACTGTCGTTTATAATCAATCTGTGATGTTTGGGAGTCACAAGGACACACTTTGTGGCTGACGAAGTGTTTTAATTTACATTTTCTGGCCGCATCATTCAGGCATTAGAGGTCATGGATGCCACTTTGACTCAGCCTGCCTGTGTATCCAAAACAAACCCTCCAACAAACCCTATACGTCCAAAAACATGAGAACAATACCCCACCGAACAAAAATGCAAGTCTCGTCATCAACCTTGGATACCATCTAAACATCATTCTTGTTTACGACATATCGTACTGTGCAGTGGGATCTCGTCACACTGTCATCAAACTCCAAGTAGGTCGTAAACCCGACCCACGTTCTGCGTCCAGGTCCACATTTGTCATCCGTACGACGCAACGGCATGTCGTCATTGCCTGACATGTTATTATTAGTCACTCAGCGGAACAGAGTCGTCATCACCACGTCGTACCCCCGGCCACAAAGCGTGATTATGCCACAAATTCCCCGACAATGCCAGAACTCTTTTGGACCCCGGACCTCGAGTCCTGTCGCAACAAATTACCCGAAGCTGCCGAGCGACATTCACGGATGATGAATTTTCCCATAACGTGAAATTCTTGTCCAGAAAACAGCGGCCAAGATCGTTCTAGCAGAGGATTTAGGCTCTGCGGTCTGCTTGTGTACCTACTTTGTCTGTTTCACAGATGATGATAGGTGGTCTGATGTGTTTGGGCCCGGATCGGAAAAAAAGGGGGCAACATCCGAGATGACTTAGTGAGTTTTGAATTAAAAAGCATCGAGGCTACCAAGCGAGGTCTGTTTGGAGTATACAGTGTGTCTTTGTGACATCTGGTTTATGAATGGGCCATTCAGTGACTCACTGACTTTGATAAATCGAAGGATGATAAATAGGTGGATGCTGTAAACTGCAGTCTCGCAGGCAAAAGAACCATAAGCTCCTTTTTCCCCAAGTAATTTATTGCCTTTTCAGCATTATGCTCAGCTAAAGTAAATACATCCAAAAAAAGACGAACCAGAACTGAAACAAAAACATGCCCAGACTCATTTCTGATTGTTTGATGTGAGAGGGAATAATCTGCCTACAGGCATTACGTCATCATCTATCAGGCTCGGCTGGCGTCAGAGAGGTTTTCCATCTAACTGAGCTCAGAAGTTCCAGCTAAAGACAACATTTCACAACGACGTCCTGTCAGCCCCACAAAATAATGTCAGCTTTGATTGTACTTCTGATGAAAGATTTCCCAACATGTAAGGCTGCGTGAGCAGAGCCTTTATCTGCTGTCAGACTTCAGTCGTTCATCCATGAAGACCGGGAAAAAGCAGCTCAATCACGAAGGTGTGTGTATTAACAGTAAAATAGCTCTGTTTTAATTTGCCAATTCATTATTTATTTTCTTTGACACTGACTGGCAACTGAATAGCACACAAAAACCGAACAACTCGCCCTGATTGGACCTCAGAAACAAAGTGTTGGAGGCTCCTGCAGTGCACGTCCAGCCCGTGTGTGAGGCCCTCTGACAGTTTATGAGTAAGAAAGATGGCTGGGTGATTGCATTGTGCACACTCTAGGCACGGCGCCACATGATTCAGGGCTGAGGTAATTCCCTGCAGTCGAAGACAGACTCCACATCGACTTACTCACAGATCTGGGCTGCGGGGCGATAGACAGAAACCCCGCTCCGCTCAGATTTAGGTAATGAGCGTCCGTATCTTTCCTGCGCAGTATTTCAAGGACGCAAGAACAGTTTGTGTGTTTGTAACTTTACCCTGGACGTCATTAGAACAGCATGTAGCCTCTCTAATGAGTTACTGCGCTGGCTGCATAATTACCTCAGCCATCAGTCACTCCCGCAGATTGCACACGATGCAACAAACTCGCAGATGCATAAAAAAGCTGCAGGGGTAAGAGATTCAAGATGAGATAGTGCAGCAGATCCGAGGGTCACAGACATGTAACGCGGCCCCGCCGGGAGTCCCGCATGTGCAAGTATCACATATCTGCAAAATCTCCGAGATGGATCAGAAATACATCACGTAGTTCACAAAACGGTTCACAGAGAGGACGGGAAAACAGCTCCGGATTGGACCTGACGTATCTCCAGATCGGTCCCCTTTTCTGCCCCCGCCGGGAGTTAAATAAATTAGTTTGGAGATCAGGGTTATATCTCTGGCAAATGACGGTCGTGATTTTTGTGAACTGTGTTATTGGTTATTGGAAACTTGGAGCGAGGCGGTCAGAATTGGAAACACTTGAATGAGCGCCGGCCAAGACTGTGCTTGCTTTGTGTTCACGGGCTGATGTGAAAATAATTTGTTGAACTGAAGCTACACGGCTCAAAACACCTTTCTTTCATTACACAAGCAATGCCGCGCTTAAAGGATTTGTCCTTTTGAAGATTTGAAGCCCAAATTATACTTAAGAATGTTCTACATTTATTAGATTAATGTAATAAGCCTATAAGGCAAAGACGAGTTTATTTATCCAGCATCAATCAGACAAAAGGGCGGGTCAGAGTGCTTCACAGGGTCATGGGAATAAAAGTAAGACATTAAGCAAACATTAAAACTGCATTTTAAAGATATTACATACAGCAGGAAATAGTTAAAGGAACATTTCATCTGAAAATGAACACTTTGTCATCAGGCCGTTTGCAATGTCGGGGCTTCCAGAGACTCACAGAGAACCACAGATATGTTGAAACTTCTTCTCTGGTTATGTTTCAGCACAAGAACATTTTGGTTCGGGTCTGTTTTGGTCGCCAGAAACTTGACCGGAGATGTCTTGACGTCCCATCAATAATATCTGTTTTCTTCTTAGCACGGCGGACAGGAAGAATTGTCCCAAGGTGTCCTATAAAAATACCCTGCGGTTTTCACACCTACGAATGTTGAAACACAGTCTCGAACTGCGGTCGGTGGCTTGGCAGCCTTCTTGCCTGGAACTCGTCCAAAGACAGGTCGTAAACGTGTTACGTGAACGTGATAGGGCACATTTTGTTGATACGTCAGTGTGGTATGTCGCCTATGAAGCAAACAAATATAAACATGAATGTGAACTTCCAACATTTTATCCTTTTATACAAGTTGTTCAGGAGAACGCTGTTTTTCTGTGAAGCTACAAAACTTTCCCCTACTTTCTGTCAGTAGATAACGACTAAATTTTCACTTTTGGGTGAACTCGTCCTTTAAAGAGTAACAGGAACTTGCTCTCAGACCACTTTAAAATCTGAGAGGAAGGGTTATTTGGATGAAGAAGACACTAAATGATCACCTCCGACTGATACGATAAACCAGACTTCCTCTTCTTTAGGTGTTAAGCTTCACTATCGTCAGTTTTCCAGTCGTTAATCCAGCACAACACATGGTGTAAATAGACTTCAGCACCAAATGAAAGCGCAGCGTAACAATACTCTGCTCTTAAACCTCTCGTGTACGCTGTGTGAGCACATACTTTCTCCATGACGGCATTTTGTTGTCTGTGCTGTCAGCTTTGCAGAAGGTGTGAACACGATTATACAACATCTGTTGCAGGAGGCCTCAGATAAACTCGCTCAGAGCCTCGAAAAAAACCTGACGCACGCCGGTATCACCTCACCATTATCGTGTTTGTACCTGCGCTGCTAACGCAACAATAACACATCATCCATCTGTCGGAGCGCTCGGTGACATTAACAGCATGAATGAGCGGGTGTGTAAAATAACCGCCCAGAGATGACTTAACCGAGCTTTGTCCTCGCGCTAATCCCATCCAGTCCTCGTCAGGAGTTTGAATAAACTCCAGTCATTTTTCATTATGTGAGCGGGGGACCGCTGCCAGGAGGTGATGTTATGATTAACAGGTGCTCAGATCTTATGCAAGGGGAACTTGGCCGCTTCGCTCGGTTTTGGGAAAACAAAAGGCGACATGTTGAAAAGGATAATTCAAGCACAAGCAGGATAATATACGCAGAGGGAGGATTAATGAACGTCTTTATTTGATTTAATAGTCTCTGTGACTTCTTGCTTTAGGTATGCATACATTTATGTATGGTTGTATAACTTGTGCACACAGTAGGAGGATCAGGGTTGGACACACAGAAGCAACGCCGGTGATACTTCGGCACGGCGCTGCTGTGAGCTAAATGCTAATGTAAGCATGCTAACATGACGATAAAATACCACAACTTTTAATAAGCAGCAGAAATTACACATTGTGCATTTAAGTAGAAGTCTTTCAGTATCAACATATACTCAAATTAAAGAGGAAGGCCCATTTCTGCATGTTCACCTTCTCATTTTAGCACATTAGCATGCTAACATTTAATTACAGCAAATACAGCAAACACTGATGGAGCTGTCATTAGTTTTGCGGTAATTTCAACCAGGATGAATGTTTGATTAATGTCACGACAATCCATCCAATAGATGTTGAAACATTTCAGTCTGGACCGAAGCAGACTGACGCTGCCCTCCTCGGAGCCGCACTACAAAATTAGCATTATTAATAAAAACAGCTTGCTTATTCATTCATAAGTTCCTTTTTTTTTTTCTCCCATTGCCCCCCTCCTCCTTTCCCGAGGCCCTTCCATTACCTTGTGCTCTCATTAAGCAGTGAGGACAATGTCCGAGGCCAAAAGCAAAGCTGTTACTGGAAACTGCTGGCAGTTTGGGCTCGTCTAGCCGGGACCACCAAGGTTTCTCCGACGAGCTACCAGGTCAAAAGGCTCATTCATTCAAAGAGTTTTTAACGCAATGAACTCACCGAGCCGGGCCAGCCTGCCAGTCCCTAACTCATAAACCCTCGTAAAGTCCGTCTAAAATGGCCATCGAGTAATTTCATCACACATCTGAACACATTAGAAAAGCGATTAAAGCTTATTATTTTGAGACTTTATGATTTTGGATCGTCTCCGTGGCTGTTGGGACTCGCAATCAACTCCTCGCACCAGCGTAACAAGTCTTTCCCACGTGTTAATATTTGTCGATACACCTTCGAGCGCCGTCTCACGGGACGCCGGGATCTTTTACAACGAGCTCCAGCCATCGCCGAGAGCTAAAAACGAGGCCTTTCTCATCAGCGATGACTTCACTTTTTCATGCGAGCTGGAAGTGAAGACGAGGGAGGGCCGTTAAAGTGGAGAAAGGTGAAAGGTGAGGAAGCAGGTGTGCTGCGAAAAAACACACCTCTCCCACACACACACACACACACACACAAACAGCAGCCTGTGTGGACGGCTGGCATGCGAGCAGAACATATGCATGCGTGGACACACCCACACACAAATTACAGAGTAAATTCCTGCAGCCTGACATCACGCCGCTGTCAATGTGATTGAGGGGAAGAGAAACGCAGATCAAACGCGAGCAGAGAAAGGAGAGCGAGGGGAGGGAAGATGGAGGAGCTGCAGCGTCTCCTTTGAGGGGATCTGCTGGTAATATACAGCTTACTGTACGCAAAGTGCACTAAATCACCACGAGCATCGGCGGACTTTGGTGTTCGCTTTGAGCCCGACGTTTGTCGACCTTTTCAAAATCCCCATCAGATAAAAACAGGTTGTTTTTCTGATTCCCTGCAAAGTTCATGTTTTGACATTTGACATTGTTTTCACAGACTTCTGACACATTTAAGACGAGAGCACAAGTAAATAGTGTTAATCCAAAAAAAAAAATAAAAATCCGTCCAAAAATCCAAAAACATCTTAATGTGTTTTTGGATGTTTTTTGGACACCATCTTTCCAGAAGAAAACAACCAGCTACAGAAACCAGAACAAATGTCTGTGAAACTACAAATTTGTGCAGCGAGCGATCCAGTTTTCCTTTTGTGGACAGGAAAAAAAAAGCCAATTTTGCCTGTTTGAGTCAGCCATTAAACTAGAAGAATAACTAATTAGCTTATTAATGCTTTTTCTTTTGCGTCTGTGCTCAGACACGGTCACAGGTAGCATCAGCCTGAGACTAGGTTTTGCTGTTTTTGACGTAACTTTAACTTTTTTTGAGAAGCTTGATGCCACTTTTGTGTTTGTACAGTAAATGTAAAGTAAGTAGCCCCTTAGCTTAGCATAAGTACTATTTAGCATCGTATAAATCAGTTCTTTCTGAACTCGTGCCAAGCTTTCCCACGGTGTATCTACATCTGGATAGAGCAAAGCTAACTGTCCCCCCGGTTGATGTGTTTGTGCTAAGCTAACAGCTAACTGCTGGCTGTAGCTTCATATTCAGTGTGAACAGACATGAAAGTGGTATCAGTCTTCTCATTTGACTCTTTGTAGCAAAGCAAATACGAATATTTATGAAGCTGGTTACCACAAAATCTGCTGAGATTCCAGAAATGTTACCGTGCCGTGACTACAGGAGCTGTATGTAATTCACAAAATCTGTTTGTGGCCTGTGAATCTGTCATACGGAGGAGAAGCTGGAGAAGGTGTTGCAAATCAGGTTTAAGATGCTTGTTTTCACCTCAGCGTGACTCAAAGCGTCGGCGTCAGAGGTCGGTGTGTACAGTCGGAGGTGAACCGATCCGTGTATAATCGGATCAGATGTCGCTCGTTTTCCACACTGTAAGAAGTAGTTCTGGGTCAGGTGTGATGAATGCGAGCTCACATCCAGGTGGCGGTCTGTCAAATCACAGATCCATTTTTTTTTTTCTCTCCTCTCAGATGGACTCAAATCTACTGGACAATCTGTACTGTACCACACATGCTCGCATACTCAATTAGTTATTCATGAAATCAATTATTCATCCGTCAGTCTTTACACATTCCTGGTTAATGATGTCAGCCGTGCACATCATTATTCACAGTCATATCTGCGAGGCCACGCAGAGGAAAAGGGCAAAAAAACAGAAAAAAGAAATAAGAGGAAGTCAAATTAAATGCCAGCGATGATTAAAGTACAAACTTTGGGGGTCGGCTGGCGTGAGATCCAAAATCACCACATTTCATTTTGGCTCCGCGGACGCTTCAGATCAGTTTTTAATTTACAGGTCCACAGTTTTAACATTTTTTTTGCCATTAATTCAACAGATAATTATAACAACACCTCGATGTCTTAATGACGGCCAGACAGACGGTGCGTAAATGTTTCGGTAACATCATTAAGTGGCTGTGAATGTGTTGGAAGAAGGTGCGGGGCTTTCTTGAGAGCACTGTAAATTATAAATGTATGTTAAATGCATCAGCAGTGCTAGTAGCACCCAAAGAACGACTCAGGAGAGCAGCGTGCCGTGCCAGAAGGGTTTCCATCTCAGAAAAAGCAAAAGAGCTGAGTGAAGTATTTACTAACAGAGCAGGAGTTGCCTCAGCAACAGGTAACGATCAGCCGTCGGGCCTCGAGGTCGGCTGAGGTGCCATAAAACCGTCGGAGATGCTTCCTGCGAGCGCCGTAAAGCAACGAGAGAAACGTTTTGGGAATTCTTCTGCGCTGAAGTCGTCCGAGGAGGAAGACAAACAGAGATGTCTCGGCCTCAGACGCATGCAGGCTGTTATTTAAAGCCGCGGGACGCAAGACGGAGACGCTCGCCGCTGCAGGAGGAGGAGGAGGAGGAGGAGGAGGAGGAGGAGGCTGCGTCGAGGCCTCCTGCCTGCGAGATGATGCAATCCAGGGAAATGTTTGGACGGGCCAGAAACTGTAACAGTGTCAGATTTGCGCATTTCTGCCAAACGAGACACAGGGATTGTATTCAGTAACAGTCTGATCATGTGGAGTAAACCTCGGCAGGAGCAACAAGAGAGGCGGTGATGATAAAACATCACGCTGTCCTCAGCTCCTCTCCTGCAAACATCTGTTATTCGCTCCATATCTGCTCTTTCTAGGACTGATGGAAATGTACTGAACACACAACGAGCAGCAGAGAAGCATGTTTGATCACCGGGGGGCGCTGTGATGCCATAAAAGTCGAGACAAATGAAGCTCTGACCTGTGAGATGGGAGTTAAGAAATACTTGAGGACCTCATTATGACATTTTTTTGGTGATAAGTCCCATATTTATTGGTGTTTCAGTCAACTGAAGATGCCCTCTGGACGTATAAAACACTCTTCTCGGAATAAAAGAAATTTGTTGGACCCTGATTGGCTTTCAAACTAGCTGTGATGTCATAACATATCGTACGTGCTCGCTTTAAACTCGGACAGAACAAAGTTACACGGCGAAGTGAGGGAACAATAAGCAAAATGCATTTCTGAGCAGACGCTTGTCTTTGATATTTTCTCCTTATTATAATTCTGCTGCTGCTTCTGTCTACTTAGTATTTATAACATCGGGTTTATGTCTGCACTTCTGTTGCCTCCAGAGGGTTTTCTCCTGTTTTTAGTGCATTTTTAAAGTTTGTTTCTCATCTGAAATAATCTCTGCAGCCTCTCAAACATGAGAATCAGCTACAAGTCTTCCTCTTAAATGACAGTCAGCTGAATTCTTTGGGGTTTTGGACCAAATGAGCAATTTGAAGATGGACATAATCACCAGAACAAATGATTATTTGAGGTTACATTTGAATTTTGTGTTGCGCTTATGGTCTGGTTGGGTTTTAGGCTTAAAAAACACGTGGTAGGGATTTAGGAAAAGATCATGTTTTGGCTTAAAATACTTGTTTCTGTCTTCATAAAATTGTCTGGGATTTGATTCGATGTGTCACGTTTCCAAATGTTGAAACGTAGTCCTGAACAGTGGTCGCTGGCTTAGCAATCTTTTTAATTTCACCACCACAAAAATGAAATTTAGCCGATAAACATGCAATCTAAACGCAATATGACACGTATATAGACGTATAACACTGACATTTTATCCTCGCAACACGGCCGACCGGAGGGAAATAAACCCTTTCTTTTATTTTTTTTCCAGTTTCTGAGCCATAACACACGGCGATCTGTTCACGATCTCTGAGCTCACCCAGGTAACACGACATCGAGCTGCTGACCGTGAAAGACAAGCGAGCGGAGGGTGATTAGTCGTCTGGGACTGCAGGAGGAAAGACAGACCGTAGACGGGGGACTCGCGCTTCCTGTGCCGGGTTTACGTGTGAAGGTTTTCAGTCTGGGACGACGGCCAAGTCTGATGTTAAACTGCGAACCGTGGCCAAGCATACATGCACTTAGTCTTACTCGGCTGCCTTAATTGAACAGCGGTGTTGCCACGAGAATGTCTTTCTCATGATCTCATGGCTGGCTGCGAGCGTGGCGTTTAACAGTTTGGTGTGTGTGTGTGCGTGTAATGTCTTCGCCGTATATTAGCGATCTTCCCCCCGACACATCAGGGGAAAACACGAGCAGACAGCGGGGCGCGAATTCGCCGACCTCTCGACCAGAACCAAGACTAAATGGCTTTTTAAGGGTTCTTGTTTTGAACATGACACACGTGAAGCGAACCTCCTCCTCTGCACAGAGCCGGACTCTATGTATAGGCTCCAAACACGCCCCCGATATATTTAATATCCCGTATCCGATTTCGTCCGTTGGCAGGTGCTCCACGCTCGGTGTCATCGGACTGTAACCTTGTCGGTTTCAGAGCAGGTGATTTTGAGAAGGAGAAGCTCGTTGAGGAGGTCAGCCGGTTCAGCGGCGGCAGGACTTTGCATCAACGCTGGACCGACTGTGGAAACAGTTTCCCGTCACTGGTCTCATCAACCAGGCAGTCGGAGGTCTTTCTCCCAACAAACGATACGATGTCTGTACAACACACGACTCTGGTAAATGTTTCTAACCATCAACACCGATATTGAGTTTAGTCCGCCATGTTTCAGCATCGACTCGTGCCATAATCTCCTCAGACCTTTCCCGAGTTTGTTGTTCGGACATGGGAGGGAATTCATCGGGAAAATGTTTTATAAATGTTCTATAACCAGCAACATCCAGTAGTTTGTATACAGTTTTAAAGTTAACACGTAGACTTCTGTGGCCGATTATCAGATATGATATTTGGCATTTTTCCGCGCAAGAATCTGTTTTTCCTCTATCATATGTTTGAGGTTATGTAACAGCGTGCTGTTGTGTTATTCTAGAAATATTTAATTTTCTATCTATCGACTTGGCAGACAGAAGACAAGAGGATGTAAACCTCCTACATCGGTTGCAGCTCTCACATCTTTTGGATTTCACCTGATGAGGCAACAATCTTTAAAAAAAAAAAACACCCAGATCTCTGTTCTTTTATTTATAATTGTCCTCCTCCTCCCCCTCCTCCTCCTCCTCCTCCTCCTCCTCCTCCTCCTCCTCCTCTTCCTCCTACATGTGAAGCCCTCCTGTGTTGCCCAGCGTGACGGAGCAGAGCCCAGACGGATCCGATGGTAGGAAGGTGTGAATAGCTGAAGTCGTCTGTCACCACCGAGGGCCACCGGGGAAGAAGACGGATCGCCTACAACGATCCTCAGACCGAGATCCTCCGGTGCTGCATCCTCAAAACACAGATAAACACCTGCGCCGACACAAGAAGGCCTTAAATGCAGCTTTCAGAACGATTACGTGCTCCATTTTAATCAGATTAAACTGGATTCTGCTGTGGAGAAGGATGTGGAAGGCTGGGATTTGTTTTCAGTGAGCGCTGAAAGATTTGGGTCTGTTTTCTTTCAGTAATTAGGGTTTTTTTTTTTGTTTCAGAGCAGATATTTAGTCAACTTATCATCTATTTTATCTCAGTTTTATGTGTTATATCATCAAGTTTAACTACAAACATTTTTTTACATACTTGTACTCTAATATCTGAACTTCCACTCCACCACCTGTATTATTTATTACCTTAGTCACTAGTTACTTTACAACAGAGCCAAATCAGATGAAGAAATAAGATACTTACAATAATAGTTGATTACACCACTGATAACTACAAGAATACAGTTTATACGTACATAGAAATATATGTTGAATTTACTTTTACTTGAACTTTTGAAACATTTATTACCAGGTGACTGCGTTTAATACTCAAGTGCATTTAACATCAGATACTTTATGATGATTTGTGATGTTTTAACACGATATCTTTACTTTTCACAACACTGTGTGAGACATAACTCAACATATGTACATAGGAGCATAAAACATACATATTTGTGTGAAACTATTCCAGTTTTTAATAAGTTTCACTAAAGTTTTGTTTGTAAATCTGTTACTTGATGCTACGTGATGTTGTTTGTTTTGTTTCTGTTCGGCCAGCAGAGGGCAGCACTTTGTTAATTTTGGAAGTGGCTGCTCAGCCTCAAGCTATAACGTCTCCTTTACATATTCACTCAGTTGTTTTTGACTACAAATGCTTAAAAAAACTTATAAAAGGCTCATTTTGATGCATGGCCACAGTGTTATTGTGTAGTTAAAGGTGCACTACGTAGTTCCAGGGCAAAAAGCTGGTATTAATATTAATATTTAAAAAAAATATAAGAAAAAAAAATTCTGTCCTCTAAATCTGTTGAATGTTTGAAGCAAGTAATTAAATATCCTGCAAACATAAATAAGAATTAAACTGTATGTTTGTTTGTTTGTTTAGCACTGAAGGTTTTGCTCTTCTGCAGAAAGTGCAAAGAGCAACTACATTTTTGTTAGATAAGCCAAATAAAACCATTTCACTCAAGAAAGTGCCAAAATAAAACCCTCATTTTCAAGAAACAAAATCAAAAAGATGATCGGTAACACTAACTGAGCGTTTTTGGTTGTTTTTGTGCTTTTTTTCTTCGATATTTTCCCGTTTACTGGTGTTTTGGGGGGGGAATGCATCAATTAAATTATATGTTTTGCACTTCCAGTCTTCCCTAATGTAGTTTCCTGCATGCTGAATGGATCGTTGTATTGGTTAACTGCACACAGCTCAGACAAATTAGCTTGTTTCATAGTTTTTGACCCCAACATGCTCGTTCTCATGTCAGAGAAAGCAGATTTCGCTGTGTTAAAGTGACGTGGGCTCAAGAGTTTTGCTCCCCTGATTGAGGCGTGACAGCAGATTAGAGAGTCTGGGGGTTCATCAGCTGGTCGGCAGGCTGTCGCTTCACATCCACGCCGTACGATCCGAGAGAGACGTGTAAATGTGCTCGTCTGTCTCGCCAGCTGTCAGGATACAAGGTACAGTTCGCTCTGATGGACAACGAAGCGCCCCCGACAAAAGGAGAGAGTCGCGCACTCGTTCATTCACTCGGTGCATTCCCGGTCTGTCCATCCATCTGTGCAGTGACAGAGGATTGACAGAGGAGGATTACAGGGTCACAGCATCCGTCAGCTGGTCCACATGCTGTCACACATACCTGCCTCCGACTGAGAGTACACCTCCACCTTCACTCTGCTAAACCTCTGACTCGTCCCATTGACATTTGTGGTTTTGAAAGAACTATTGAGATGAACCGTTGGCTCATTGTGCTTCAACACGTAGATGTGGAGCTACAGGAGAGAGAATACAACAGATACACCGACGTTCATCATTGTTATTGTTTTATCTTTTAGCTTCTTGAAACAGCCGCTTAAATCCAGACAACAGCCAGCAGTAGGAACCTTTTACCTCTTTACAAACGAGCTGCTAGCGTTCCTGCTTTATAGAGCAATAATTAGCAAAAATACATCCGCCACCATAAGTCAATGCAAGAAGAACAGTTTTTTTTTTTTTTTAAATGCTAACAGGCAGCTAAGAGTTGAGCTGCTCCACTTCACCGTCCGGTCGTCTGATGCTCTTTAATTTCCCTCCCCTGTGTTTATATGAAAGCACCATCAGTGGCTGCTCAGACTCTTTGGGGACGCATAATGTGAAGTCACCAAACGAGGCAAAAATATTATGATATCCCTCACGATCTCCCCAGCTGATCACTGTCCATCCCCCTTTATTTCTGCCTGTAATCCAATCCGTCCAGCGGCCGGCAAACACCGGGCTAAAATTAGGGGGTCATCCAATCCTCTGCACAGTAGAAGTGAGGAGGGCTGAGTGGTGTTGGACCACGTCCCGCTGAGGAACTGTACTCTGGTCTGCATTTATCCTGCGGCGGCCAACATGTTATCAAGTGTTAAAGGTACTTTCCAGCTATCAGCTTCGACCACACAGTGCAGTGAGCTGCTGCAGCAAATCTGACCTGCAGTCAGAATATGAAGTGTGTGCGGATGAACTTAAACAGGGAAATTCAATGCAGTAAGTGAGCCTGAGTCAGCGACGACGCCCGAGTTCCTCTAAACACATTTCTGTCCGACATGATCTGCAGCAGAATCACCGATTTACTTCCTGACAGCTGTGACAAGCGATTAAATTGCCTTTTCATCCTTAATTTAAATATCAATTTACTTGATTTTTCACATGCTGTTAATGGTATTTACCATTAGTTTTGTTGTGCTACTGATAATTTGATAACTCAAAGTCCTTGATAGACGTTTGCGATGTTAGCACCAGCATTAGCATGATTTTCAGAGCCCATCGTAGCTTAGCGTGCAAAATGTTTTGGATGATTTTGCTAGTCAACATAGTGTCTTCTGGTAGACTAACACAGTGACATTAGCTAGTCACTCAGTTTAGCTACACTGTTAGCGCTTAGCTAATATTAGGTCACCGTAGCTAAGACCCTAATTTGCAAGACACAAAATTTTAAATAATTATCTGTAACACTAATTCAGAATTTGTGCTTTTTTCATAGTTATTTTCCTGTTTACTTTGGTATTTTGGGGGAATGTATCAACTAAAATATATATTTTGCAATCAATGTAGCGTCTTCAGGTACATAAGCTAACTGTGTGTGACGTTAGCTGACTAGGTATAGCTACACTGTTAGCACTTAGCTAACATTAGGTCACCACCACTGTCACAACGCTCTGACGTACATTCGCTGCCCGACGTTATTAGGCTACTCATAAATCTGACAAAGTGATCAAAATGCTAAAAACAATAAATACAAAATGATGACAACAATCCTTATAATCACCTTACTAACTGAGGTTAGCTAGTCAGCTAGCCTTGCTAGAAAAGCACCGTCAGTCTTATAAGCGATGCAGTCGGAGGTTTACTGCTCACATTTGCATGAAGGTGAACATTAGTCACTTTTATATCCTCCATTTTCTTTGTGCATTGAATTGTGTGGGAATACATCAACACCAAATTCAGAAATGTATGTTTTTTACACTTGATTATACTTTTTCTCCACAAAACCTTCTCAGTATGTTCAGTAGTATGTGTGACACGACTCAAGGTTCCTTAATACCCTTTTAAACGTCTTCATCCAGGGAGCAGCTCCCTGTGGAGGCAAACGTCCTCCTCAAAACGTATCTAAAATGGTAATTAAATGTAGGCTTAGCTTCGCCGTCTTCAACCTTTTTGTCCCTGTAGGCCCCCCCGACGGCCTGGTTGCCCGGCAACCTCCTGAATAAGCCGCCTGATGAGTCACACTGTGGGCTGTTTACAAGTCAAATGTCGAATGTTGATGTGAGTCAGCAAATCAAAAGAATATCTGATTCACAAACAAACAGATTGTTTTTTTCAAAAGGAGCAATTATGCATCCAAAACATCCCGAAGCGTCGTCTTGTCACTCTTTTATGCCGGATCAGGATCTTATTATTGAGCAGCGAATGATATCTGGAGGGGAAGTTGTTTTTTTTATGTCAGGTTTTATCCCTCTGTGTGCATCCATACAAGCTCGAGATCAATGTGGCGTTACAGGTAACTCTGGTGGTATGAAGCTGAAAGAGATGCTGTAACTGCTGATGAAGGTCACGTGGCTTTCTGACATATTTATTGTCTATTACAGAACCAGCTCTTGTAAAAATGTTCCCCTCGATTTTATGACAAGAGAGGAGAGGAGAGATTTTATCTTCCTGCTCCACCTGTCATCGATTGTGTCTAAATATAGCTTCAGACTGAAGCAGAGTACAATAAGGACAAATACCTTGGCACTTCTGTGGGTGTGCTCAGGCTTTTAAAGGTGCAATAACGCTTTTGGGTTTTTTTTGGCCAATAGGGGGCAGCAGAAACACCGCTGACATGAATCTCCTCTTCTTTTTGTTTGGGTGGGTTGCGTCGCATGTGAGTTCAACTTTTTTGTGTAACCGTGAGCAATATCTGAATTTCTGGCAAATTTCCAGAATGGAGAACCAAAACATTGAGCTAAAGAGGTGCTAAAAAAGCAGAGTCGGGTGATACAAGCTGTGGGTCAGTAAACATAACGTGCATATTTGAAAATATATCATAAAAATAACACTTTTTCATGGGAATACATAATCCAAAATATGAAAGATGACGTAAGTCCTTTGCTGTTGCATCATATTACACCAGAATTCATCTCAAAATCAAACCCGAACATGTGAAAATAGAGGATAACAACGCAGTTTTCTGGCTCTTTCTGTATCTTGATTGATATTCAATGAGCTGATTATTGTTTTCTTTGTCCAAAACATCTGTGAACGTCAGTCAAACGAGCAGTTCTGCGAATCCGTCCCGAGTTTTGACGCACTGTCTTCGACCGAGAGTCATCAGGGAAGATGTACATCAGGTGAACTTATATATATTTTTCCTTTAAGTGGGAATTAATGAGCAGTAGGTGACATATTGTGCATAAAGATTTCCACAAATTGAGGCAGAAACAGCTCGAGAGAGGATGTGAGGTTGGCTTTCAGGATGAGCTGCTCGTCGCTCACAGTCTGGACACACAACGCTCTGAAACACTGTTGTGTCTTTGGCCTCCTGCACCGCCTGTGAGTCATCTTGGCAGATCGGTGTAATGCACCCCTCCTTCAGCCCCGGGCCTCATCCCAGCAGCACTCCTGCCAAACACAAGCCCACTCTGTACAAATCACACCCATTTAAGACATTTCCCGAACCTGTCCGGTGCTGTCCGGAGCCAGAGCGAGTAAATTAACCATCACACTGGGTGTGCGACGCTGACACCTCTCACCTCCTCTTCGCTCTTCCTCTGTTCCCGTTCGCTCTCTGAACATGCCTCTTAAATAAGAGGCAGCAGGGAAAATGTTAGTGGGTCATCAGAAAATAGCCCGATAATTGACCCTGTCATTTAGCGAATGCAGAAGACGCAGAGCCGGGATAAGCCCGCTCATCTCAGCTGAGACCATTTCTATAGCAACAGCAAACACATGGAGGGGCAACAATGGAGGCTTAAAGCTGAAAGAGGAGCAGCGGGGCTCCTCGCTGCGTTTTATTTTCTACTCTCCGGTGCATATTTAGCGTCAGGCTGCCACCTGTGTCGCTTTATCCAATCCTGTTACATATGCCAAGAATTTCACAACCAAAGCCGAGTGCCCGGTGGGGAGGCAGCGCAGAAATAGCAGCGAGATGTGAGCCAGTTCATGTAGAGGTTGGCGTGATATACAGAGCTCCGTAAAGGTTTCCTTTACATAATGTATGGCTCTGCCAATGCTATACCCGCGGAGAGCAAGTTATTCTTTGAAAGGAAAGCAAATTTAGCTGACGTGTCATGTTAAATCAGTAGTTAGCAACATAATCTAGTGTGCAGAGAAGGTGATAATAACATTTGACATCTTTAGGACATTCAGTCCAAGTCTCAGGCAAGTTATTTCATCTTGGGAAGATCAAGTCACCCCAGAAGATACCGCAGCATCCGGTCTTAATTAAGAGAAAAGACGAGGTATTAATACCTGCCCGACATTTATTTCTGTCAAGGCAAGTTGCGAGTCATCAAAACAGTAACAGGAGTTCACTCGAGTCTAAATCAGAATGACTCGAGTCGACATCTTCTGGAAGACTGATACACATCCATCTGGTAAATACTGTATAAGGCCAGCAGCTGGTTAGCTTAGCTTAGCTTAGCTTAATGTAAAGAATGAAAACAAAGGGCAACAGCTAGCTTAGCCTAAAATGTGCTCATCCACTTGTTGCACAAAAACCACTTGGCATCTCGTAAAAAAAACGAATTTCTACTTAACAAATGTTGAAACGTTGTCTTGAACAGTGGTCTCTGGCTTTTATCACCATAACAACACGGCACTTAGTGAGATTTAGAGGTGATGTGTTACATTTTGTCAAAGCCAGGCTAGCTGTTTCCACTGTTTCCATTCTTTATGCTAAGCTAAGCTAACTCCTACTGTTGTGAAACCTGATTTACCTTCCACACCTGCAAAGATTATAACTCTGTTACTGTTACAGCTGTGACTCATTGTTGTTGAAGGACAGAATAAACGAGTCACACACATCTTTCTCTTGAACAAAGTGTCTTTAAGTGGACACGAGCTCTGCAGAGCTACATTGTGCACATGGCCCTGACGGTTTCTGCTGCATCATGGAAAGCGTCGGCCCTTGTCAAACACCTTACACAGGAATCTGAGTTCATTCGGCCTTTGTTGTATATTTAACACGGAACATAGGCACTAAATAAAGGAAAGGCGATGACGCACGAGCAAATCCGAGCAATGTGGAGGACTCACATTAATAGCGTCAGGAAATGAAAAGACTGCCGGGGGTTAAAACATCTATCAGGATGACTAATGTGACTCGCTGCTGTATTATAATAAGAGCACAAAGGTGAGAAGAGTTTGTGTCACAGCCGACACAAAGATATATTTGGATTTGATGTTTTTGCAACATTTAGCATAATTATCATCAGTTTGTTTTTCATACCGTGCAGCTTTTTCTTTCTGATTCACACATCGAGTTTAGATGTTCTCATTACTCTGTGCGCATTTTCTAAGTTGTCAGTATCTCGGTTTTGAAATGACTTTAAGCCGAACTTGTCAAATAGCAAATGCTGTATGGAAATGTAGTCAACCGTCAAGTTGGTGGAGGTATGTGCTCTACTGAGTGCCACTCTGGTTGTATTGATGATTTCACTCCAGTCGTCCTTTGTCAGCATTCATTTTGTTCCCCGAGAACCCTCATTAAATAATTCCTCTGTTCTGTTCTCGCCTTGTTTTCTTTCTACCGTCTCGTCTGTAGTTGTGACGTAGATCGTTCTCACGAGAAGACGCTCCGCTTCTCATAATCTCCTGCTGACTGTCTTCCTTTTATGTTGTCTTTCTTAAGTTTAGAAACAGTCGACGCAGACAATAACGTGCGCTTCATTTCAGACCATCTACGAATGTGTTTTTAAAGTTCGATCGAGGACGAGCAGGGCCCTCTAAAGTCAGAGAAACATGACTCCAAATTGATTTCAGCTGTCAAACAAGCATGTCAGGGACCAATGCTCACTTCAAAGCCAGCTCTCCGTTTGCTTTTTCACACAGGAGCCCCCGGCTATCATCCCACGCTGGTAGTTTTTAATGCAGCGCAGGCAGCCATCCGTCACTAATGCTCCACGGTGTACCGACGCCGCTACAAGCGTTACTCTCTTTTACACTTCCACAGATACGAGCAGCGAGTGGGTCCACTGCAGCAAATCACGCTGTAATCGTCGGCCCAGCGCAGGCTTACAGATACATACGTGAATTATTAATGCACCTGGAGTCAAGCTGGGGGAAAAAAAACCCTCTGCTGAAGTAAAGTGTCAGCGATAAAACACAACGTAAAGATAATGGAGCGGCTATCTGCATCGTGTTTTATCAAATGATACATAACGACTGACAGTTTGAGCTGACGGTGAGGTTTTTTTTGTTTGGGTTTGACAGCTGCTTCTTCTCACAAAGACTCAGGAAGTTGTTCTACACTTCAAAATAAAATGACTCACACGCTTTTGAGTCCAACTTTTTTTGCCTTTTTATAGTCATCTGTCCCCCCGGAGCCTCTTCACTTGTCTTCACTCGCTCTCATGGGGAGCGAGTTCTGCGAAAGCAGCATCCAGATGATCTTTCAGCGCACCGCCCCGCTGTACAAACTGATCTCAGCTGACTTATTCTGACTTCGCCTGACAGCAGAAAGGCTGCCGGTCAAGCTGCGACACATGGAGGGGCACTAATGTTGGACAACATTGGCGTTTCTCTCATGATGTGTGTATATATAGGGATCTTTTCCCAGAGCTCTGAGCGGCTGGTATTCTGTGAGAGAAACTGGATCCCCGGGACTGAAACAAGTCTGTGCGCACAGCCGAACGCCATGTGGCCCCTCAAGCCACAAGTCCACATGTACCGGGCGACCCCGCTTCAGCCGCTCCATGCCTCAATGTTACAACACTCAGTAACGAATCCGCAAGAGCCACAGATTTGGACGCCGTCCCTGCAGAGCAAGCAAGGGCTTTAGTATGCGGGTGAAAAGGGCAATAATCAATCAAATGGGAATAAAAGTGCACGAGGCCTTCTTGGGGCGCTGTTGCTTAGTCTGAGCAGACATTAATTATGCGGGTGCTTTTCGACGTCTTGCCGTTACTGCTGCAACTTTTCCTTATTCACAGGGAAACTTTAATTCCTGCAAAACGTATGCAGACTTCATCCAGAGCCGGTCAACAAAAGTGCCATACCATCAAATTTAAACAAAATCTAGTGATGCCTGCATAACCTGCACCACTTTCACACATTTTACAACAACTTTGATTAAACTTGCAAGAAAGAGGAATGTGTTTTGGCTCGATCGTGACACTGAAGTACTCTTTAGTAACACTTTACTGTTGTAGATGGATCATTTTACTGCTTTATTTTGGACCAGATCGTCTCTGTGGAAAGTCTTCACCCTAAACTACATTTCATGGCATCCCGATCCACTTAATTGATTCTTGTGATTCCACGACACTCAAGGAACATCTGCTGGGTGGTGACAAACTTCAAGACGATGCGTCCGGGGGCTCTGTTGAGGTTTGATGGGGGAACATGAGAACAATAAAATGCAAAAAAGCTTTTGATAAAACTGCACTCGAGACATTTTCTGCCACTTTTTCTCATCAGCATTCTCTCTAGTTGCTCTCCGTGAGATCTCTCCAGTTATCTACCCTCCAAGAAAAACTTTAAAACCTTAAAACTTTAAAGCTGAAATCCAGGAGGATGAAAAAGAACTTAAAGCCAAACCGCGGCACGTTTGATCTGCGTTTTTTAAGGGCTAATCGAGGAAAGATGTGCTTTGATTCGTTCACACGCCAGCAAATTCTCCCCATTGATGAATCGCACACCTTCGGTAAAGCCTCCCAGCGTGGCCTTCTAATCTGACCCACAGCTGGTGGAGCTCAAGGTGCCAGGAGGTTTGTCTTAATGCGTGTCTTGTTTAATGATCTCTGCCCCACTACCCTCAATCTGTCAATCACCCAGAAAAGAGGAGGAGATTGCAGCAAAGTGCTCTGCTGCAGAGAAATCTAAATATCACTGAGATAGAAACATTTGCTGCATTTTTTTAAGGGGTCTGCTGCTCGTCTGAAGTCGCCAGTTGCTTCATTAAGAGTCCCTGTGATTTAAAACCGACCAGTGTTTCATGAGGAATGAGCACATTTTATGCAGCAGAAGCACTATGTGATGTTTCTTTTAATTACTTCCATTTAAATCCCATTCATCATCCAGGGAACTCTCGGATTTATCTTGAGACCCGACTCAAGAGGCCAGGAACCGACCACTCGGTGGAAGAGCGACACGTACACGAGCGATTATAGACCAATTAGATGCATCAAGTCCATAAAAATAAAAGCTGCAGAGTTTTAGATGAAGGTCTAAGACAACGAGACGATTTGTAAGTGTCAATGAGATCCTAAATTTTCTTTAATTGTTCATGGAAGCAGCCACAAAACTCATTCTGCTTGTGTTGCACTTTGAGAGATGGTGCGTCACATTTCCAGCCCCTGATTTGCGTAAAGTTGATTCTCAGGCTATTTTATGCAAATCCATGGTAGCCAGTGACTCTCTGCTTCTGGAAACTCCTGTAAAACTGTGAAAAGTAACCGTTGTTTGGTTAAAATTAAGGCAAAACCCGACGCACACATTTGAGGACACGTCCCAGGAGAGTCTGCAGCTATGCTAGCAACAGTGCTTTCAGCCAAATGCTAACATTGGCATGCTAACATGCTCACAAAACACGGTGCAAAATGTAAAGAAGGTGATCGACGAAGGATTAAAGTTCATCCTGCGAGGGACGTAAACGTGTGGAAGTTTTACGGCAATCTATCCAATGTTTTTAGACAATATTTAATTGAAAGCCACAACTTCATGGTGTTGTTCAAAGAAAAAGAAGAAAAGGAAAAGCGCACCAAAGACATAAGGTGGAAACCATGAATGTAAATAGTCAAGATTTTAATGCCGATCCAACTGTAATGGTGGATGTGGAGATAATTAGAATTATGTTCCTCGGAGGCCAAAATGTGCAATAAATCATATGTGGTTCCTCCATGATGGGGCTGTGGGCTTCCCCTCAGACACAGTTTGTAAAAAGGGAGCTAGAAGAATTAAAAATCCAGCCGATGACCCTACGAGCACCATTCACCCGACGCTCACCGATCACTCAGCTGGTCGGCTGCCGTCTTTGTCGGCTTTGCGGCAGATTACCGGCACCAGAAGGCGGTGGCCATCGTACGTACTTAATCAGATTAGCCTGTCACTTCTAGTCACATGCCAAACCTCCAAGCCGTTTAAAGCTGCATCTGGAGCGTGTTGGGGGGGGGGGGGGCGTCCTTCTGTTCCACCAAGCCCAAATATTTACTCACAGGAGGGGAGGAATGCTCCGACACCTGTTGATTCAGTTTGTGTTCATTGTCGGGGGGAACCAGGGTCGACTTGTTCAACCTCAGAGTGATTTTCTTCTGCCAATTAAAGAGCTCAAAGCCAACATATTTATTTAAAAACGTGCGATCAGCCCTTCCGAACGTTTCTTTCGCTGACCGCCACAAACCAACACTCCATCAAACTACGGATGCCGGCGCAGGACATCCAGTCTGAGCACGTGATAATCGCTTTTATTTCCAAACGTCTGCGTTCACAATTAAGTGAGAATGCATCTCTGACCTGACATTTTCCTCTCTCTCTCTTATCCCCACTCCCCCACGGTGTGTTTCCAAACTGAGATGTGAGCGCGGGCCTCGTAACTTGACCTCCCTCCCTCCCTCCCTCACCCGTCCTCCCTGCACTTAGATACTGTATGACACCGGGTTCTCATGGACACGCTGCCCTTTGGAAATTCCCCGGCTGCAACCAATCCACCAGCGTCCACTCGAGACGGTGTCGCTGCACAGGAGCGGATGAATTATCGCCGTAGCTTTGATGCGGTGGCCCATTTGACCACGGGGTGCGTTAACCACCGCCGCCACGGTCGTATCGTGTTTTACCCCTCGTCAGCAAATCCAGCTGAAAAGCGCGGCTGATTTACTGCGAAAACACAAGTAGGAGCATCTGGAGACGGACTTTATAGTTTCCTAGACAAACAAATTCAGCCCAATTAGATAAAATCAATCCAATTAGATTAAATTAAGATTAGCAGATATCCCTCCGCCTCCCCCGAGACCCTTCAGCAGTCCGTCTCTTCTGCTGCTTTAATCTCTATATCTGACTAATTAGCAGCATCCTTGCAGAAAAGCTGCCACAAACACAGATTACATCCCCGATCGAGGAGTTTGTCCTGCAAATCCACTCGAGTTGGACATTTTCAGTGCAGAAAAATGTTGGTTTAATCTGTGCAGGAATACAGAAAGTTCCTAATGAAATGCATTTCTCATGAACAACAGCAGTGATTTCTTTTTAAAGGAATATTCACAGCGCTCATTTTGCATGTCCGTGTTTGCAACACAGGTGATGTGCATGCTGATGAACCCTAACGCACAGACAGACGCAACCTCTGCATTTGCATATATGCCTCCCAAATGAAGAGGTTTTGGACACACACACAGACACACAGCACAACACAACACAACACAACACAACACACAGCCTCTCCAGTCTTACCTCTTGCAGCGAAAAGCTTCAGCCCACTGTGCTGCTGCTGTGCCTCTGCAGTGCCACTGGCTGTGCCTTCAGCCTGCCGACTCAGATGAAGCGTTATCCTCAGTGTGTGAACGCTTCTCTCTCTCCGCTGAGCGTCTCTCTCTCTCTTTTTATTTTCTTTCTTCTCCTCCGTCACAGCCGGCAACTCTCGTACAATCCAGGTGGTCTGATAGGTGAAGGATGAAAAGGACGAGGAGGACGAGGAGTCCTGACAGACTGAGGGAGCTGCTGTGTGAGTGTGTGATGATGTCTGAGGCTGGGGACGGTGAAGACAGACTGTGTGTGTGTGTGTGTGTGTGTGTGTGTGTGTGTGTGTGTGTGTGTGAGAAAGAGAGAGAGCGAGCAGAGAGGGTGGGGGGGCGAGATACGACCTGCCATGCAGATATCAGCCCTGGTGCAGTTAAATTTAACCACCCTCCCCTTCTGACACCTTGAGCCACGGCTGCCCTCCCTCTCCAGCACACACACACACACTCACACACACACACACACACACACACACACACCAGCTCGGACGCAAGCACTCTGACGTTGCCATATGGCCCTTGACAGAAGACTGAGCCCTTGGGAGTCTGTGACTGTCCCTGAGCTGAGGGGGGAGGCAGAGGAGATATTAAGGCAGCTGTTGTAGTTGTTTGGTGGGAAAATCAAAGAAAAAACGCATCAAACTCCAGCCGATACGTTCCTTTAACCCTGAAGTCTGACCGGTTGCAGGCTCAGGACAAACTGTCACACAGCATGCCACCTTGAACATGTGCTTGGTGAAGGATAACTGCAAACACGTGCAAACTGCAACAGAAAGAAACTTGGGTTTTTATGCAAATGCACCAATCAAATGAACAAAAACAACATGTCTGAACACATGGTACGTCAGGTTGAAGTGCATGTCTTGGGAAATATCTGCATCTGAATATTGATCACAAGAAAGTTCCTGATCAACGTGATCAGGGACGTAATGAAGCAGCTGACAGCCGGTGAAAGAAAAAATTCAGAGCAGCGTGTTAAAAAAATGGATGAATTAAGTCTGAATCTACACATTTTCATTTTCAATTTTCAAACCTGTAGCCGCTGACTCAAGTGACATCACTTGAGGCAATTTATCCAATTGGTCGCAGCCACATTTCTGTATAAAACCTGCACGTGTAGCGCTGCAGCCCCTGATGTGTAAAACTGTTGCAGTTCCCCTTTAACAAAAGCCCCTTCCAGTGATTTTCTTTCACCTTGGAGCAGGGCGGGGTGAGGTTGCACCAAAAATAAGCACCCCCGACACTTTAAGTGCCGCCTGCTGCTCCGGTTTTAAAGAACTGGGTTAGTTTCTGATGCAGTTCTGGACGGGAGGGTCACAGACAGTTGAGTCACCGGCAGAGTCTTTCTCTCTCCGTCTGTGTGTGTGTGCAGACGTCAGAGCTGTAATAGAATTATGAGCATTGTTCGGCTTCAGATGGCTGCAAGCACGTCTGAAATAAACCGCTCCCTGAATGAATTCGTTGTCTATTCGAGGGCAAAAGAAAAAGGAAAGGTAACCGAGTCAGAACTGACCTGTGGATACGTGTGAATGTGTGTTTCTACGAGTGAGCGTGACCTGAATTGCGTCGAGTCCTCCAGCTGTCGGTGGTTCCTCTCCCCTCGACACGCCGCCATCAGTCTCCCGGTCAGCTCTCCTTTCACTCACCTTCGTTCCCCCAGGTGTGTGTCACCATCTCGTCCGTGGTGATACGTCTGGTGGGTTTAGTTTGGTAGAAAGAAAATAGGTCTGACATGAAACTGTCCCCAACAACAGGTTATTGGTTTTCTTGAGTAACCAGCTCCTGATTCCCAGACCAACGCATCGCTGTTGAGTCTTCCAAATGTATTATTTGGTGCTACGAGCACTTCAAGGAGAAAGACGAAGGCAGCGCTGCAGCCGATACAAACTCAGCAACTCACCCCAAAACGAATGTGTTTTTGGATTTTCAGGTGAACTGCCCCTTTAATGATGAGGTGAGGTGGGGGGGAGTGATTCAGCTCCTTATAGAAATTGTGTTTCTCAGCCTTACAGTGGAATATGGGAAGTGACTCAGCTGTTCCTGCTGCAGCTTTAATGCACCTTCGCAAAAATGTGCCTTAATGTCAAAGACAACAAATAATCACGAGCTCAAAATATAACAGCGACGTGACGACGCGTCTGAGCCGAGAGGTTTTATTCTGACGCCTCGTTTCTATAATGTTGTCATCCTGTAGTGATTATACCTCTGCTGAATATCCACAAACGGCAATTTCTGCATCTTTCTCACCACCATTAGGAGCAATTCAGCTTCCCAGACAAAAAGCTCCTCGCACAGTATTTCCGCTCGCGGTCGAGCTGCTCGGGTGAAAAACTGCTGCAATCATGGGGGAGGAAATGTTCTCTCAACCCCGAGCAACAAGGATTCGTCGAGGTTGTTGCACATCACGTTGAGTCCGGGTGGTATTTATGGCGAATCTTAACCTCGGTAGAGCCCTGGTATTTTTTTATTTATTTTTTATTCCCCCCTCGATGAATGGACGCCGTAAAAGTATTTCACGGCCTCGATTAGTTTCATCTCCCTCGTGGCCGCGCAAGCAGAGAAAACAGCAATTAAGGAAACATAACGAGTGTTGTTGTAATCATAGATGGCACGTGCATTCACATTAAGGGAATACTGGTCCTAATGAGCAGCCGTATTTATGTTGTTGTTACTTTTCTGCCTTATAGCCCACATTGATTTTGTGTTTTATGTCAGATCAGCCAAATCAGGTCTGTCTGTATTTATAGTCTACATCTCAAGGTTTACAGCTCGGGGGTCGGATGTCGTGCCGACACATTTCACATTTCTGTCAAGCGCGTTAAAAGCTGTGTAGATCCTGACTGTATGTACTGAGACTGCAGGCGTGCACGGTGAGATGTTACACATAATCAAACCTGAGCTCAGAGAGGAAGGAAGGGAAATTAAATCAGTGGCTTGTAATTACTGACGTACACAGTCTAGTCATCAGCATATTTGGACCCGACGTGGTGCGTTACGTTCATAAAATGTGCTGGAGAAGGTGGAGATGTTAATACAAGGCACACAGAAGAGTTTGAGCCTGTCGTGGGACATTTCCAGACGTTATTGGTGACCAAAACTGGCTTTTTTCACATCTCCAGACGTGTCTTGTGGCGACCAAAACCGGTTGTTTTATGTGGAATGATGGACAAACTCTAGGTGTTTTATCGGCGGCAAAAAAAAACAGCTTTTGCGGCGACCAAAACTGGTCAGCAGAAGTCATTTTTAAGACAAACCGTGTTGATTTCTAACCCTCTTTACATTTAAACAAACACATCGAAACAACGTATGGACTCTGGAAGCTCTGCGTGAGACTAGATCTGAGATTAAACCCATGACGTAAGGTGCATTAGCAGGAATTTGAGCGCATAACACATATTATTGTCGGGTCCAGACATTTTTACAGCGTCGGTCCCAGGCTGGGCGGAGGCACGCGGTAACTTTACACCGGTCACTAATCACAAACATCACAAAATTAACCCCACTGACAGCTCTGAGAGCAGCACGACAGAAAGTGCAGGCCTAGGAGTTTCCAACTAGTCGTCTCTCATCACTTGTGAGAGGGTGTGTGTCTGTTTATGATTCGGACATGTAATACGGCACGTGTACGCTCAGAGTATCCCGTTACTTTACTCTCATTCTAGGCATTCGCTACCATATTCAGTCAACCAGTTTGTTTACTTTGAGGAGGCAGATAAGTGGCAGAAATATGTAGGAATAACAGAAAATAAAAGATGGATTTGCTTCGTCTTCCTCCGTGTGGAGACACTAACCCCGGTTTCCATTAGTGCCTCAGTCAAAACACCTGTTTCCATCCGATCCTCGCTCTCTCGCATCCACAGACACCAGGGAGCAGTTTTATCAGTCCCTTTACGACGGCTCTGCTCCGCCTGTTCAATACTCTTACATGACAGAGCAGCTGTAAATGACCTTTTTGGGACGCTTCTCTCAGCGCCAGAGAGCTTTTATGGCACACAATGGCCGGCGTGGATTTGTTACGTGTCACTGCATGTGTGTGTGATGGTATCAATGATGTCTGAGGGGCTTTTCTCCGTCAATAAAAGTGGGATTGGAGTGTGTCTGTGTGTGTGTGTGTGTGTGTGTGTGTGTGTGTGTGTGTGTGTGTGTGTGTGTGTGTGTGCTGCAGAGTGGTTTAGGGTCATTTGAGGCTTTCATTTTCCGAGCAGCAGTATATATGAAACATCCAATTACAAGAGAAGAAGCACTGGTGAAAGTTGATTTAAATCATTTATGTGTGTTAGCCTGCTAAGCCGACTACCTTATTGCAGTGTCGAGCCTTATATACATGCACGGTAAATTGAGTCCTCATACACACTTTGATACTTACATACATAATTCTCATCTTATATTCTGATTTTTGGTTGCTAAATCAACAAAATATCAACCGAAACATCTGCTGTTACTGACGCATTTTTTGAAATGTAGCATGGTGGGCTAATTTAGCTAATTTAACTTGCTTGAAAATTATTTCTCTGCCTTATGGACATTGCATCGTTAAACACTCGTTTTATTAAACTTACAGGACATTTTTATTGTATATTGACAGCCACGCCACCTGCTTAACGTTTCCTCTGAGTGTAAAAACAGATACGGTACACGGCGGAAAGAGACACTTACACCGGAGAGGAATTGTCGGCATGAGGAAGACGAGAAAATGACTTTTTAAATTTGATTTTTATTGAGGAATGATTTGTTAGCTGCAATGTAAAACCATGCAAGTGTTTTTTTTCCACTCGCCAACGCCAAGTCGGTGTCATAAAGCCCCGATTTATCACACAGATACCCCCGTGACCCCCCCTCTCCGTCCTCCGTCCCCCCTCCCTTTGCATTATGGGAGCGGGCAGTTTAAAAACAGAGGTATTTACGACTCAGCACTCTCCTCTAGAGTTCCTGGAGCTCCACGAACATGTGGGCCCGGCAGTGTGACACCGCCGGCTCGGGTTAAAGATAGACAGGTTTGTGCTATCTGGCTATTTTGTATCAGGGTCCATCTGTCTGTCTGCACACCTGCCCGTCTGTCTGACTGTCTGTCTTGAGTTGGCCTGAATATTTTCCAGGTGAACAGCGAAACTTAGTCAGCACATGTGAGACCTTGTGAGCCGGCGATGCAGCTGATTTCTCTCCTGTTACTTGTGTCATTTTAATAAAATCGACTCTTAACGACCCAATGTGTTGTTTGTTCATTACTGTATCTCTGACAGAGGTAATCTGATTACTTCTGCAGCAGTGGAATAAATATTTAGAGCTTAAGGAAGAAAAAAATACAGTAAATACTCAATTACAGCTACACTGTGTGGTTTGGGCTCTTCAAGGTTGAGCTAATTTAAATTAAAGCATCTTCTTTTTGAAAATATAATCAAAGATGGTAATTAATGTTGTCAAACACAAAAATAACAGAAAAGTCAAAGTAAAGATGCAGTGGTTAAATATTACTTGTGAAAAGTGAGTAGTCTTAAAGTATCTAAGTAACTTTCTGGCTCTAGATGTATTAACAGGAATTATTAGTATGTGTAAAAAGAAAATTATACGTATATTTACATGTTTTTGTTTTTAATTGAGTAATTAAAACACTTTTACTACTTTTGTTTTGATGCACTGTGGAATCTGCAAAGTAACTAGTAACTTTAGGTATCAAATAAATGTAAATAAAGCACAAGATTTTCCAGAAATTGGTGCCTCAACTACCTCAGAATTGTACCTTGAGTAAATGTAAAATCTCAGGTACATGTTGTCTCAACCCTGCTGTCCTCTGTTGTGCTTCCAAACTAAAAGAATCTGTCGCCATCTTCTGGTCAACAGGAGCAATCAGCCCTCTTCTATCCACAGGTGAGGACAATGATGCAGTGATTTTATCAGCACAGCTCCTCCACCTGTTTGCATCAGAGCACAAGGGGACTGTGGAGGAAAGAGGAAGGAGAAGTTTGTTCTTGTGCAGATTGTTTTTGCAAATCCTATCCAAGACATGTCGGACAGATTTGAGGAAATTCGTAGGGAAAGTGGTTTTAGTGGGAATTACATCCCTGTGGGTCGGCAGCTCCCGAGGACTCCTCCTCTGACGGACGTAATCAAACACCTGGATTTCTGTAGCGCCGACGAGGACTGTGAGAATATGGAGGTACGTGCAGAGTATTATTGATCTTCTCACATATCTTATTGACTTGAGATTAAAAAAAAACTTCTGTCTTCTCGTTGTCTATCAACAGGCAGGTTTTAGAGATCTCAATGAGGAAAACAGGACGTTTGATTTCAGCACGCCTGAAGCTAAAAAAGGTGATCTTTGCAGTGCAGTCTGCTGGTTTTATTGGCTTATATCCTGCATTAAATGTTCACATTGACTTTCTTTTTGCGCTCAGAACACGCGTCACAACCAGACGAACCGAACGCCATGCTGAAAGGGATGAAGGGGTACCAGCTGACACCGAGCGACTTGGAGTTCATCAAGAAGATGCAGCAAGAGAAGCTTTTAAAAAAACTGCAGGTGATTGTTTGTTTTTTCTCACTCGCTGCTGCTGATTGTTGTGTAGTCGTTCGCTAAGATGTCAGTGTTGCCGTCATCAGAGCGACCTGGAGGAGGTGCAGAAGTCGTTGAAGAAGGAGATGATGGCTGCAGAGCTGGTGTATGCCTCCAGGGAGAAAGCACAGGCCGAACTCAAAAAGGTGGGTCCCCTTTTTTGAATCTTAAGGGTCCGATTGGTTAGAAAGTCTCAGATCATCAGATAGCGTCTCTTGGGGATCGAAGGTCGGGTTGGCCGTCATCCCAAAGCATCAGTGTTTTTAACTCAAGCTTCTCCTCCAGCTATTCTCCCTCCGTCTTGATGAATTCTTGTAGTTCTGTAGCAGATATCAGGGCACATCTGACCCTTTTTAACCGTCGTAATAACTCTCTCAGAGTTCAAGCCCCGTGTCTGCTACAGGCATTTCTACTAGCATTTTATGTTGCCCTTGAAATAGCATCGTTTTTCCAAAAAATGTCGACGGTAAAACTGCGAAATAAGAGATGATGGATCCCTTGAGATCACCGCTCTGGCATTTACAGTCGGCTGGATCACAGTGGAAATTCACAAAGAACGTCGGCGCTGGAGATCATCAAACGAAAGTTCAAACATTTAGCCGGCGGAACAGCCTTAAAAACGTCGCTCATATTCACAAATCATCCGTGTAAAGTATCCTGATAAAATCTGCTGTTGCTCTCAGTTTCCATCCTGCGAGGAGATCGCCGACTGGGTGAAGGTGGTCCTCAAAGTGACCTCGCCATTGGCTGAGCTAGAAGACGTGGACACCAAGTCCCTCCTGGCCATGGTGACCAAAGAGGACGTCCAAAGAGTCGTCGATGACAAGAGGATTGAGCTCGCTCGGATGGAGAAGGTGGTGGCAAACAAGTAAGATGTGGGCTTGGATCTCGAATCATGGTTGCATTTATTCATGACTGCTTTAGCATTTTCCAAAAATAATAAAGTCTAATATCTGAGGAAAAGAAAGGTAAAATATTGACATGGATGTCTCAAACACAGGAGGAAGAAAGACGCTAAAGAGAGAGAGAAGCTTGAAAGACAGATCACCAGTGAACAGGTAGGAGAGGTTTCCTACCTGCGTATGATTTCATTCTGGATTTGTGAGTTTTCACTACATAAATGTGCTTTCAGGTGAAGATACAGGGTTTAATGAGCCAGTTGTCCGACCTGAAATCTGAACTTGCACAACAAGAGGTGAGAATCTGACTCGTCCCATGTCTTTCTTTTTAAGCATTTTCTGAACTCTAAAGGAAAATAATATGGTTTCACAGGACGTCTATAAATCTCTTGAAGTGCAGATCAACACCCAAGAAGCACCAGAAATCAAAGCGGAAGCCGAAACCTCAGAGGAACAAGCTGCAAAAGGCCAAGTGCGACATCGAGGGAAGGAAAGAAAAAAGGCAACGAACCAAACCAAATCAACGAGGAGTACGCTGACAGACGCTGAGACCAGTGAGAAGGACGATCATGCAAACAAGATCGCGGGCGAAACTGTGAAGACGAAACTGAAGACCGGAGCTGCTGCGACGGAGAAACAGACAAAATCAGCTAAAGCAGCTCGAGGGCCTCAGAAGAAAGTCGAGGAGACGGAATCAAAACCACAAGAGCCGGAACAAACTGTGAGGGGGCGTAGAAAGCCTGCGAGAGCCCCGCAGACCTCACAACCGAAGAATCACAGTCAAGTGAAAACTGAGGAAGCTGCCTCCTCGCGCAGCGGACAGAAAGCTGGTGTCGACGAGGGTCAGGGCGCCGGGCTCAGGAGGTCCAAGAGGATCGCCAGCCGGACCTGAACGTGTTCGCTAACGATGATGGTGATCCAATATGTTACTTAATGCCTGTGAATCTTAGACCTACTGTCACCGTTTGGGCATGTTAGCATTGTCATTTGCTTTTTTTTTGGTTATATATTGAAAATAAAATGATAAAAAAAATCTGAACTTGATTTACCTTTTTTATTTTTTTTTTTTTCCCCCCCATTTGTCCTAGAGCTCCCAGTCTGAACCGCTTGATGCACGGCTAACTGAGCTAACTAGCTAAGGGGAGCTACAGTTGCCCAATATTTGTTTGGAGTATGAAGTGACCAGTTCTTACATTAGAGGTGAGTTTACAGATTTGATTTGATTTGTCCTTTTTGGGCTACCATAGAAACCTGGCAGTCTCTGGTGTGGAGGTCAAAGGTCATTGTCAGCTACACAGCAGCAGCAGCAGCGTTGGCGCCAACTTGAAGTTTAATGTCGGCGTTCAAATGACGTGTTTATCGCTGCCTTTCTCGTCGATCGCTGATGAAAATCTCATCGTGGATTGCTCGTAAACGCTGTGAACACTTTTGGTTTCTGTGAGATTTCCGGTGCTTGAACACAGCGGACGTTTCAATCGCACCTCATCTCTCTGCGGTAGCGTCACCGTTGGAAACAAGCACAGCTTCCCTCCTGTGAATTCTTGGACGCTCCGAGCGTTAGTGTGGGGCGTGACATTGTTAATCTTAACTCCTAATCAATCGGTCTGAGCAAGGAAAGAAAAAACTAACCCATGTTCACTGTCCGTGAGGCCCGAGTGGGAACTATTGCGCTGACAGCTGGAATGTTTTGGAGGCACCTTCTTCGGTTACAAATTAAGTTTGAACTGACGGTCAGATTTGTCCGACATTTGCCAGGATTTGTTTCCCGGTCTTGACAACTGGAGTAACGTCTATCTTAACAGCTGAAGTTCTGTTTTGTTATTCCACCTTGGGGCCTTTTCCTGCAATCTGGGAGGCTCGTTTGCCGTCTTGACCGTAATCCCCAGAATCTGACGAGGGATTTCCCTCCCCCCCCTCGCAGCTATGCACACTGAGTGGCGAGATATTCGTCTGATGGTCATCACAACGACCCGGCCGAGACTAAAGTAATACAAGGGTGGGAATCGTGCATCCTGCGATTAAACACGCCAGTCAGATATCAATAAAGCCATTAAGTTTATTGTAGAAAGAGTTGAGTTTTGGCTGCAGAGGATTCAGAACCTTGTTATTGCCACATTATTTCTGTTTTCCCTCCCTGTGGCTCCGAGTTTCTCTGCTCTACGTTTGCCAAACTCAGAGCCAGGAACTACTTTTCAACATCCAGGCATGGGAACGTTACCTCAAATGCGTCAATTTCAGAAATCAGATCTTGTTTACAGATGGAGTCCAAGCAGGCGGCCGGGATCCAGGCCCGCGGAGCTGCGGCTCGTGGATTACATACAAATTGCTCGTGTCTTTCACCCTGCGGCTGGATGAACTTCCCACTGTATTTAGACACATAAAATCACTTATCAACATTTTTTTTCCTATTAGTCATATACGGTTTTAATGCAACAGTGGCTTCGTTATGTTACTGTGAAGTTAGAGTTTTAACTAAGTGTAGAATAGTTTATAAATGTCTTGATACTTTAGTGCCAGCACGTACAAAAACAAACTCTGAAGACACTTTTCAGATTTTCAGGTGCATTTCCCATGAGCCACCACAAGAGGGCGGTGCTACAGACATTTTAACATGGGTAGATACTCACATTTGTGCTTATTATATTTGATTTATCCAATGAGGAATAAAGCAGAGATAATGTTTTACTTTGTACCCTGCCACATTTTCTAGCTTCTATTTTCCTCTGTTTGTTTCTTCACTTATGGACTAAAAATCAATATTTCAATAAGTAGATGTACTATAAAGAAATGTTATGTTCTTTCTGTTTGTGTTTTCTTTTCATGCTACTTTATTTTATTGTATTTTTATTTCAATTTTTTCCAAAATAGAAATAAGAAACAACCCATGATTGATGATGAAGGTGGCAAATCAAGCTGTTGATGGACAATAATCTGAAAAAGCTTCTAAAAATGTGATGATTTGCTGCTTTTCCTTTAAAATTCATAAATGAATTGTCATAATTTGGAGAATTTGGACTCTTTGGTTAGACAAACCAGTCGCTCTGACCATGTCATGTTGGGCTCTGGGTAAATTTGTGTTTAGTTAGTTAAATAATCAGCAAAAAAATACATAATATAATTGTTAGTTGCAGTCCTTTATGAAATGCGTAGTTTGAAATCCAGGGAGAGAACAATATGTAGCCAAACACACACATCGTCTTTATCATGCTTTAAATTTCGCACAGAACTAATCAAAGGATCGTGACTTAAAAACATAACTTTTTTAAAAGAGAAATCATATTTTCTTGGATCTCGTTCTCAGGCTGATGTGTTAATGTTTCTGGGTGAGTTGAGTTTATCAGAAGACAAAAAAAGGTAAAGATATATTCATGCAATAGAGGTCCAACATCTGTGAAAACACTCGCGCCATGCTTAATGAACGCCATCCAACAGCGGAGCGTCTTTGGTGTGACAAAGTTCTTCAGTTTCAGACTCTTTGCGTGCCGTCCAGAACCGCCCGTCCTCCCCTGTAATGCTTCTCTGTGTAGCTTAGACCCCGAGACTCAGACCCTGCCAAGGACAACCCAGTAAAAGTCTTATTAGTGAGACCGAGGGGCCGCGACACATGTGCGAGTGGCCCTTGCCAGAGTCTAGCGAGGCGGGAACAGTGACGGATCCAGATCTCAGTGTGGAGGCAAAGTGTGAATCCTGCTGCTCAGTTCTGCTGCCAGTCGCACTAAGACCCTAAACCGAGAGAGAGCACTTCACAAGAGGATACTCGTCTGTAATGTGGTTTCTGAAAGAGTGAGGACGACCACAGACACGAAAGAGCTTTGGTTTGATCATTAGAGTGAAGGGTCTGAACCACCGCATGATGTGAATACCATGGAAGCACAGTGGTAAGAAGCTATAACTCCGTCTAAATGTTTGATTCATTCGGTGGTGCGCAAAGATCCACAACTTCAACACTCTCGCAGCAGCTTATTAAAGGCAAATTCATCAAACAGAGTCAGTGAGAGCGGAGCAGAACGAGAAGAAGTCGTTTGTTTTTGCTTCATTTTGTGGAATCTGCCGGGAATCGGGAAGACAGGAAGGAAGGGTGTGCTGTAGGTGACTCGGAAGGCAAACTGAAAAATAAAATGCAGTAGACTAAACATCTGGACAATGCTTCCTATCCTGACCTCAACAATGGTGAAAAGGGAAAGTCTCTACTGCTTTATTATTACAGTAAAGGAATCATTCACCACAGGGTTGTACCATTTACCTTACAGTGTCCACATTAAAGATACAGTATGTAACAATCCCACAGTCAAATGTCTAAAAACAACATTGTTCTATATCTGAATTGTGTGCTTCCATTATCCTAAATGTGATTTCATTTACTTCATTGCTGTAAGTTAGACGAGTAGTTTGATACCACACATGTCCGTACTGTGGAAATACGATAGCTACAGCTAGTTGGCTTAGCTTAGCATAAGAAGTTGCGCTAGAGAAATAGTCTACTTAGCTTGGCTCTGTGCAAAGGCTATGAAAATTATAAATGGATCGACATCATTGTTAGATTTTGGACTTTGTTAGATTTTAACAAAAAACATGAAGAAAATATGAAGCTACAGCCAGTTAGCTTAGCTTAGCATAAGGACTCGAGCTAGAGAAATAGCCTAGCTAGCCTGGCTATGTGCAAAAAATCTACCTGAAATCTACCTCTAAAGCTCACTAATTAACATTATTTAACCTTGTTTCTTTAAACTGTAATAACTAAATAAATAATTCTAAGTTGGAGTTTTACGGGAGGTTTTTGCTGGACTATTTCTTGAAAACTATGCTGGTCGCCAGCACCTTGATACGCATTAAACAAACGTGACAGAACATCTTAGTTAGCAAGCTGTAGAAGTGCTGGTGTTTGTGCTAAGCTAAGCCACCTTTTTATTAGTAAAGGACCTCCACACTTAATTTCCAACATCTTTGGTGGTCTGAATGAGGAGCGTATCGTAGCCTGACAGACGTTACGATGTCCAACAGCTCATGTAAATACACACCTGAAGTCAATTAGTCCCTCTGCCTGCCGCGTCTCATGTAACAGTCACGTCATCAGCTGAGCGTGAATCCTCACACACAGGATTGCTTTAATATAATGTACAATACCAGACGTGTTAGATCATGTCTGTCTCGGTGTGTGCGCCCTCAAAGAAGCATCACATGATATATGTATTTGTTTAAACTCTAGTCACACTTCATTTAAGGTTCCTCGAAACATTTTAGTGAGACGTAGTGACCTGTTTTGGAAGTGGCACTTAAAAATGAGAAGTTTTTCAAATGTATTTCTGGATTTCCATTACAGCTGTAAGTAAACAGACCATCCCTTTTTCCTCAACATCTAGACATTATGATGTTAATTAAGGCCAATTTATGTTACTAATTATGATTTAGATTAAGGTGCATTGCCATTTGCTTAGATACAGGACAGAACAGGCACCTTAAAATTCCTTAAGATCCTTAAAAGTGTGTGTTGTTTGGTAAATATCCTAAAACAGCAGGCAGAAATACCTAAAGACTCTTATTAAAGCAACTTTAGAATATACTTTAAGCTTTAATTAGAGAAATATTCACATATAAATGTCATGAAACACCTCAGACAGCAGCCGATGAAGTCATGTCTATATCATATTTGCACATTTTTACGTTGAATTGTTGTTTCGGACTATCAAACGTAACTTCGGGACCTCATCAAACAAACTTGTGACTGTTCGGATTTAGCATCTATAAGCTTTGGCAGACCTCCGTCGAGGGTTCGTAGGCAGCGACTTCGTTCTCAGTCAACATGGTCTGTGTGTAATGTGACGAGACCGAGCCAACACAAACTTGTCCTCTTGGCAAACGAAGAGAGGAGCTGGACGAACGGGGTCCAGGGCCCGAGCTGCAGGGACCCACTGCGAAGACCAACAGTAGTCCGTCTTCTCCCGGTCTGGCTGCTGTTCTTGTTATGGTTCTGTCTCTGTTTTGTTTTGACTCTTTATTCCCCGACACTGAAATGACGCTCGCCTGAACGCCCCCCGCCCCTTCACATCCATCCATCGTGAGATTAACACATCAACGCTGTAGCAGCACCGAGTTGTGAAAAGCTGATGGAGTTGATAAAGTCTCCCACAGATGGCTGACTTCAGCTGTTTCCATGTCTGGGAGTCATTTTGCTGGATAATAAAGAACGGTGTGAAACCTTCAGGGACACAATTTAACAAACATTAAGTGTCTAATGTGAATTTAATACCCCTTAAATATCAAAAACACACATCTCGCTCACTAGCTTTGATTATGTAGATCGGAAACTCTATATACTAAATATTACGAATTAGACAGACGTTAACATTTAAGTGATAAAGATGACTTTCCTCATACTGTCCATTGCTGCAGCACCACAATTCATCTTCTCTGCCAATCTCTGTAAGCCCCTCCCCCTCCCAAAGCCCCGCCCACCAAGTGTGATCACGTAAGTGCTACGTACTACGTCCCCTGACTTCCTCCTTTGCTGCGTAATAATCAGAATGGCCACTAGAGGGCGTCGTCTAACGATAAAAATGGGTCGTAATGAGATGCTTTCACATTCAACCGTTCTGGTGAAGGCTTGGAAATCCAAGTGCTAGTGTTTTTAGTAGAAGGAGGTAAAAATCATAAACATTTACACTTTTTTTAGCAATAAATAAACAGTTTTATTGGTCGTATGATGCCAATTGGTGCCAACTTAATGTTATTAGTCTACCTTCCTCGATATCAGTTTTTTATATCTAGAACTCAACATAAGTGGTCTTAACGCTCATGGAAAGGTGTTAATCAAGGCAATAAAACACCTACAATAATCCGAAGAGCTTAAAGGAGAATTTGGTGTTTTAGTGCCATCAAATTCTCAGAGTTACACAAAGTAAATAAACTGCTTTGTTAAGTAAAACACAAGCGATACTAATCCAACACCCCCCTGAGCCGTCTGGGGTTAATTCTCTCTACTACTACCAGCAGTAGTCTTGGGCCTAAGACCACTCACAGGGTCAACAGGAAAGATCCCAGCATGTTCTGGGCTAAAAGTAATTTTCAGGTTGTAAAACACCAAAGTGAAACTAATTTCGACACATCTTCATGCTTGTTACTCTCAGGTATCAGAGTCTCAGCCCGTCTGGCAGAAGAAAAACGCCCGGTTTAGTTTGCTCTGCTCCTCTGAGGAATGCTGGGAATTATTTGCACTGTCTGCTTGGACTTCTTGGACTTCTGCTGATCCCGACCGGTTCAGTTCGGCTGTTTCTGGCCTTTCTTTTTGCCTGCATCTGTGTTTTATGATGCACCAGGACGGCTTTGGTGTGTCAGCTGCGGCCTATTTCTCTTACTGGATGTAGAATTGGTGTGTGCGAATGTCTCTGCATCATGTCCGAGTTTGGGGGTTTTTTGTTGGGTTTTTTTGTTTTTTTGAACCCGTAACAGACAGAATCTGGGATCGCAGCGATCCGGTTCTGGTTTGCGAGGCGTAAAAGTGAGCCTGTTTTGGGGATATTAAACGCAAATATTTTGCCAAGTGCAGAAATAAAACAGGGCTTTGTGGCTTCGTCTGACACACAAATGGGGAGGAATTCGTCTTTTTTTCAGGTTGGGCACGAGCACGAGCGGCTTCTCCTGCTCAACATCACGCTCCCTGAAAACACACGACGAGACTCTCTAATGATGCTTTCGACTGTTTCGCAACACGAAGCCGAAATACCTGCGGTGCTCGTTGCTCCTCGTGCTTCAAAGTGGGGCGACTTGCAAATTACCCGTAAAGGAGGTGGCTGTAAATTCTCACCCACCCACTGCAGCGTGACCGGTAAGAAGAGGTGGAGGAACAGGAATCCATCATTCGTCTGAAAACGATCCCTTAATTAGTCTGGAAGGGCTCTCGGAGCTTTCACGGAAAAGAGACAAGATCTTGGCCTGTCGGCCCGTTTTTTCGGGCTGCTATATTTCATCCGTTTGCTTACAGTGGCATGAATGCGAGACAGCTGCCATTCCTGACTCCGGAGGATAATACGAGCTCGTTCATGTTGGAAACTTAAAGGAAGTGTGCACACGCCTCCTGGGACGTAATTACAAGAATGACTTTACACCACTGGAGCTCTGAAGGCGATGAATCAGCCAATTAGTGTCATATTGGCACTTTAAGGTGACACACTGTAAAAAATGTTCTGACAGCAGGGCACAAAAATTACTGCGAAATAACATAATGTAATCAAAAATACATTTTATGCTTCAAGATTCGATATAGTGTTTAACGAATAATATCTGCACACACTCAAAGGGGCTCAGCTTCTTCCATTACACACTCAAAGTACCTCAAAATTGTTCGTAAGCACGGTGTTTAAGTAAATGCACTTGCAGATTTTGATATTCCACCATCAGGTTTCGACATCGAACATCTATTAAGTCAGACGACAATCTGTTTTTCAGTGAAGTAGAAACAGGTCCACTAAACTTTTTTCACTCTGGGAACGTATACCGTCATCTAGTGTGTATGTTTAATGAGGCAAAGCCTCCACGAGAGAGGATACGCTTGTAACCCGTCTTATTTTTAGCCTTATTAAGTTCATTTGAGTGTGGGAACGCAGTGTCGAACACTTGTACGGTTTTCAAAGCAAACATTGGTTCGATCCCCTGGACTTTTACCTCTTCTTCTGGCAGAGCTAATTCCTGAAACCGCACGGTTCTGTTCTGCTAATGGTCCCAAAGAAAGAACCTGCTATTAAACATATGTTTATGTTCTGTTTTCTGCCGTCTGGATCCTTTTATATCTGCACTGCTGAAGAAAAACTGGTGTGAGTGTGAAGGACGATCTTTGAGTTGAAACCTTTTGATAAACTGATGGGTGGACAACAGAAGCAATTTTCACAATATGTTAAAAAACTGAAAACCCTCTGTTTTATGTTGGTTGCTGTGCATGTAAAATAACACTGAAAGGTCAAAGTCCAAGCCAACAAGAGCTCCTACAGAGAACGCTGCTCCTGAAGTACCTGAAACACCTGCTCCATAGCCCCGCCTCCAATTCTGTGACTTCCTGACATCACATCGCGTCACCATGTCACATTTGAATAATTTATGCTTATATTTAAAATAGTAATGAAGCCAACTGGTAGCTGAGGAGACAACGGAGCCGGCCAGAGATGTGATAAGTAGTGCTGGCTCAGACATGCATGAGCCGACCAATCAGAGGAGACTGGGGGCCTTAAAGAGACAGGAGTGTACATACAGCGCTGCATTACTGGACAGTATGAGTATTTCTGATGATTAAAGCATGTAAACGTATTCTAGTAGTAACCCAAAATACTTTTAATCGTCTAGATAAGATTGCAGCGGACCGCCAGCCGCTTATTGGATATATAGCAAAACACAGTGTTGGATTTATAGTGTGGGTGTGTGGTGGGAATCACGAGTGTTTATCAAGGAATCTGTCTGGTCTTCGGTCAAACAGCGTTCTCATGAGGAACTCAACATGGAGCTCATAACACGTCTGTTTGTATGTAGAGACACGGAGCAAAAAATGAGTCATAGATGCAGGAATTTCTGGATCAGCAGTCTCAGGTGTGGCCGTGTATTTCCAACTTCGCTGCAGAATCCACAACCTGATGGACAAAAACATGGTCCAAATGCTGCAAAAAAAAAAAGAGGTTAAAACAAGCTTCACTTTAAGCTTGAAGGACAAACTCAAATCTCTCATCCCAAACCCAGCGGACCCAGACTTTGGCCAGACTCCGTCCCAGATGAACAGACAATGACTCAGCGGCTTTTAACTCTGTGAGCAATCCCCCCTTTTTTTTTTTCTTTTTTCTCGAATCCACCTCGAATTGATTAATATACTTCCCATCATCAAACACCGGGGGTTTCCAGTCCACATATCTGGCCCGCGCTTCCAAGGGCAGCGGGGGGAGTGAAATGCAAACCGAAGCGTTTTGGCTCAAACGTGCAGCCAAATAAATAAAACATTGGAGGAGGGAGGCTCTCCCGGAGCTGTGGTATTCTCTCGCATACATGCAGTAATCTTGACAGACAGAGATTACCTTCATGCCCAAGGCCGGCGAAAACGTGTGCTCAGAGTCGGATGACAGCATAGTTTGACAAGATGTGGATGAAAGTGTGGAAATAATTCTGTGGGAACGATGGAGAGTTTTTATCCTCAGTGTTCGAGACCGTGAGTCCCGTTTTATTCCAGAGAAGATTATTAGGTCTGAGCTGATTTAAAGGTTCTGACAAAAGCAGATATTTGGTCTTGAATCTGTTATAAACGGACCGTTAATTTCGCTGTATTGTCATCTTCGACAGATGGGTTGAATTATGCGTTTTTAAACACTCGTCTCGAAGTCAAAGTACTTTCTCGTCTCTAAATATGTCGGGGAGTATGAGTGAAAGTGACACATTTAGCCCGGTAGATTTTAATCTACTTAACGTTGTGTCCAGTCACATTTATTTAGGAAGGCTTGTTGGCAGGCAGGTGTGTTCAGGTGTGTGTGTGTGTGTGTGTGTGTGTGTGTGTAGCAGTGTGGAGGAGTCGGCCAACTGCAGAGAAGCAGAAAAAGTGAGCATTTATGGATCATATATACCATTTTTATAATGTGATTACTCCTGCACAGACACGCAGACCGTACTGGTGGAGACTCGTCGGGATAACTGAATGAGCTGCTTTGTTTTTAGTGAGTTTTTGTGGAAAAAGAAGGGAAATATCTTAATGTGTTACATCACTGGACGGCTCAAGAAGGCTGGAGTTGTGAAAAATAATGCAAACAGGGATGTAGCGCCGTGAATATCTAAAAACTTTTGATTATGCGTCGAGTTGAAAATAAAAACGCAATGCTATTTACAGACCCTATCACATTGCATTATGGGAATTGTAGGACATTGGACTTTTGGTGTAAAACACAGCAACAAATCACGGGAAATTTACAAAAACACAGAAATTTGTGAAAGCACAAAGAATAGAAGATATAAACGTGTGTTTCCTTTGCGCCATTGACAGCTAGGCTAGCAGAGCTAACACGTAGCGGCAGTTAAGTTAATAACAGGAGAGGCTGAATGACTTATTATATAAAGTTACAAGAAACAAACTCTACCTGCCTTTTGGGGCGGTGTTATGGTAAATGTAGGACATAAATAACGCCACTGTTGGGCTAGTAATGGTAGGAAACCGTGGGTGCGCCAAGAAAAGTTAATTATCTCTCCTGGAAACAGTTAACATCCCAAACCGATCGTATCTCATCGTGTTAAAGAATGTAAAATACACTGCAACACTCCCAGAACCAGAGCTAGTCGAGTCATTTACTTCAGCCTGCAAATTATTGTCAAACAGTGAATTAGCCCGAGACGATTGCATCATACTTAAGAAAACATGAACACATTCCACACGCCAACATGTTTCCAGTGCAGCGACGGACAAAGCAAGAAAAAGGAGGCTTAAAGCTCAGACGGCAGCTGATTCGCCCTCGTGCAGTCCTGCTTCTTCTGTCCTAACGAGCACAGGAAATGTTGGTGAAGGCGGTTAGCGGCTAATGACCCTTTTCCTGCCGTATCACAATAATTGTCCTGACCTCACCTGAAGAGAAAACACGCGGTGACAACATGGATAAACAAGCGTTGTGTTGCGTGGCTCGACTGCTCTCCTGTGTTGTGTTTCCACAAGCTGAGAGGGTTCTTTATTTTAAAGTTTTATATTTTAAACCTCCGCCTGAACTGCTTTGTCTGTATGTTATCGAGCGAAATGGAAAAACAAAATGTGACAAAACTTGAAAGGGCCTCGTTCTGTGCCAGCAAATACATTTTTATCCTACAAGCACACGTGTAGTGTGGTTACTGCTCATCAGAAACAGATTTTTTTTTGTGATTTAAAGCTCTTTTAATGTAGCGAGACAGCCGCGACGGCGTCTCTGAACTCTGGTTTTCCGGATGGTTGAAAATGATCTCACACTGTGAACGATAAAACCTCATTAGCAAATGAAACGCGTCTGTAGGAAACCGTTATCACAGAGATGTTTTGAGATCAGTTGGAGGTACTAAAACAGCTACATATGCTTCAGTTTTGGGGTCAGGGCTCGCAGCTACACGTGTCAGCCATTTTTAATGTTATCAGTATTGTGTGTTTGTCCTGCCGAGGCGAGATTAGCCATGTTTTTCAGCTCCAGTTGTTTACTGCTAATGAGGAGACCATAGCATGCTGAAACAACAAAGTACAACAGCAAACGGCAAACGAATCAGAGCTGTTTATTCCTCCAGAAGGTCTGGCTCTGCACCCGACCCGGGTGCAGAGCCAGACCTTCTGAAGGAATAAACAGAGGAAGAAAAAACCCAAAGAGTTTTGGGTAATTTGTTCTGATCCCTCGCGGCTGAAATGCAATATTGTGGGTTTATGTTAAAAGCACAGCTTCGCCCGTGTTCAGCCTCACAGAGCTGCTGGCGGCGGCTTTAGATTTTACAGCCAATTAAGCTGCCTCATGATTTCACTCCGCTGCTATCTGTCAATCACTCGTGCCAGTTCCAGCGAGACACAGTCAAGAGCTCCGACGGAAAAGCAAGAGAGGCTAAATGATTTTCTTTGCGAGAGCCTTTCGCCAGGCCTTGTGCTTTTTCACGCAGCCTGCTGGCTTTGACGGAAGGGGATGAAGACGATCTGTCGTCTCGAGAACCTTTTTGTATCGCCGTCCCTCTGCCAAACTCTCAAACCGTCAACCAAAGATGGAGAGGAACACTGGAGTCTCGAAGCAAGGAGCCCTGAGACGACCGGATTAACAGCCAGACAGAAAAAATCCAGAGGTGGTCACGAGAGAAAGCAGCTTTAAGCAACTGGTTCCAGCAGGAATCATCAGGTTTGCTTGTTTCCCTGCGAGGAAGCGCTGCAGACGGCGCTGACGGACGTATGGCCTCCACTTTTTTCTCACCATATGGACGTTGTTGCCTGGAACACATACGCAGTTCTGCCTCATCGCATCAGGACCCATTAGCCCGACTCAGCCGACAGCTGTAACCGGTGTTCATCGTCTCGTGTGATGACATCATGTAAGTCGGGACCTGCATCCGAAGTCCTTTCTGGGCCAACATCTTTAAAGTGAAAGGACAAAAAGCAGACCCAGAATGCACCAGAGCTCTGTTAGCCATTTAGAAATTAGTCCGTGCGTACACTTCAAACTCAGGAGGCTTTTTTTTTTTTTTAACCTCACCAGCGAGTTGTAAGGAAATGTAAAGATGTCAAATTTCCACTTTGGCAAGCCACCAAACAGAGGTGTCAGAGAGGAAATCCCTCCATATACGCTTGATGTATGAACATGTTGGTATGCAGGAAATCCAGCAAGAGCTCATAAATCTCTCCACAAGGCTTCAGGGTTAGTCGAGGGTGTGTTTGATAGACGAGGAGTCAGAAGAACGGGACAAGATTTGTCGTCGCTGTCAAGGTTTGTCTGGTCGTCCGACAGTCTGAAGATAAGAACTGCATCACAAACAGAAATACTAAAGTAAAGGATCATTTGCCAAGTCGGTGGTCACATTTTACACAACCCCACTGATTTACAGATCGTAATGATAGCTGTGCTCGTGAATTAGATCATTGGCTCCAGTCTGAATTCTCACACTTCTCCAGCAATCTATAATGAAATGCCCGCATCCAAGTTTTTTTAACCACAGCGTATCAGCATAAAAACTTTTAATTGACAAGTTTTAACATTTTTCACAGCTGATCCTGTTTCCCACCTCCTCTCTGCTGCAGCTCAGTTCTTCCCTTTCTCTCCACCAAATAACCGAGAGGTAAACACGGGTGGAAAGAGGAAAGTCTGCATTTTTCAGAGTCGTTAGGTGACTTTATGAGACGTTCTCTCACAGGCCGATCCAATCGACGGCTAAAAAGAAAAAAAAAAAAAAAAAGTCAGGAATTCTGGGCAGAAACTAAGTGGAACTCGAATCTGTGGTGGCAGAAGTGGAGCCAGGGTTCAACGTCTCGTCTGAGGAAATGCACACTGAGCAAAAAATTTAAAAAATGCCCAAAACTTTGAGGCAACCAAATCAGGGTGGAGGATTTTATCTTTTACAGGCGTTCATCCTCCGATTAGTATTTATTACTTTAACGTAGGCGAACTCGTAACTTTTCCTCAAATCAACAACATTCCCATCAGCCTCAGCTGTACTTTTTGCTTGATGGTCAACATGGCAAACTTTGCTGTGAGATCTCTTGACCTAATGATCATGTTTATTTCAAGATAAAATCCTTCCTTGTTATACTCACAGCCACATTAGGACGTCATCGGCGTAAGTTACATCTCAAACGTCTTTCAAATAAGCAAACAGTTTGCTTCGCTGTAAGATTTATTTGTGCTATTTGGGAACTTAAGAGGCAAAAATCTTACATTTTGCATCGGAATTGTTTAGCTCTGCACTGTATAATTGTATACTACTGTATTTATCTACATGTTTGAGCACTGAGCTGACAGAACCAGTAGCAGAAGGTTAAAATACAGACTGATTTGACTTTATTCCCACAACCCTTCAGCAATCACGCCAGGAAAAGGAGTAAAAAGTTCTCCCATGAAGAGTTGATTATTTTTCCCAATGTCCACTTCACTTTGTCTCAGTGTTTCGTTGGTTTTGGAGAACAACATATTTCAAAATCCGTGCCCGTCGACGAATTATATTCACGACTGGATTCATCAAATTTCAGTCAATCACACGGAGGCCGTTTTGTAGCCGCTGCAACATTTTGAAATACGTTACGGCTGTTTGACAGGGTGCAGTCTTGGGTCTGAGGGAGATTCTTGTGGATAGTGCCAATTTTTTCGAAACCAAAAACTGGAGGAAACAATGTGGATGTCCGACAGACATCAAACTCTGTAAACAACACAAACCAAACTCGTGCTTTTGAAACAGCGAATCCATCTGTGGGTGTTGCTGATGACTCCGAGCCGCCAATCCCACGATGAAAGAAAGTTGATTGTGGAACAGGAAACGGGGAGTATTAAGAGTCGTTGCCAAGCTTGTCTGTAGCTTTTCCCTTTGCTGCGGCTGCTTGGCCTTGAGATCTAAGTCGCAGGTTAATAACTGCATGAACAGGAAGTCTGTACGCAGACAGGTATGAAGTCAGGGTTTCCACGCAGCGGACTGCTTGTTGTTCTCTCTAAAACAGTTCTGGATTTCATAAAAGTGAAAGTGATGACTGACAGTGAAAAATGAAGACGAGGTTCCAAAAAAAAAGTAGTAGATTGAAGGTAAGTGAAGGAAAATGAGTCTTTCTGTCCATGTTAGCTGAGCGGCGAGTGAAGTCATGACTATTTACACTGTAAATGACTTTAACAAGCACAAATTAATGGCGAATTTCAAGCACAAAGAAGCTGTCAGGAAAAATGGGTCCGGGTGGGAAACCAAAATGTTTTCTTTACAAGCAGCTCCTTCGTGGGGAGAACACGTTCAAGAAACTGAAATAGCAACACAAACAAAAACACAAAGAATAATTCCCTCAAATGTGAACCAGCTGTTCACAGTGTGAACGTCCGGCCCCTCGTCTCTGCTCGTTACTTCCACACAACGATGATTTTTTTTTGGACAAATCTTCTGGACGTTTCAAACAAAAAGCTCTGGGAAGGAGTCGCATTGAAGAGGTTGTGTTGCCAGATTGGGCCTTTTTTTTGTTCAACTGGGTGGATAAAAAAACATTTTACAAACTACTTTTTCCTCTCAAATGACAAAACGTTCGGCTATATTCCAAAACATTTTAAAAATGTGTCTACTTTATGACAACGGGGTGATTCTAGACTCAGATTGGGCGACTTTTTGTCAGTCCAATATGGCAACACTGTACTCTAAACTAGCCAATCTTTAGCTTAGCTTAGCTTAGCTCCTCTCATTTAGCCCTGGATTCGAACATTTAACTTTACTTTCCGTGGCTACTTTCCATCCTAGTGACTGATTTCAGATTTGCATTACGTCTAACATCATTTGTCAAACATTTAACTGAAAAACATTTTCTTGAATCATCTTTATTTTATTTTTTTTTAAGCCCAGCTAGCAAAGATATCAGTCAGTCCACTTTGGTCCAGACTCAGATATCACAAAGAATATTGGATTGGTTGCTGTGAAACTTGGTTCCCGGTCTCCAGAGGATGAATCTTAATGACTTTCTTGATCCTCTAAATATTGTTCTAGTGTTAGCATGTGCGGGAGTGTCCCAAAGCTATGGTAACCATCTAGACACCATCGTACTTTGTGTCTGATGCTGATTGCACATGTAAGCATCTCTAAACTAAGATGGTGGACGTGACTTCAGCTAAATGTCTGCATGTTAGCATGCTAATGTTAGCATTCAGCACGACTGTTTAGAGCTGCTAGCGCGATCGTTGACTCTTGGTTTTGACTGAGAACAAGAGACGAGCACCGAGAGTGTGTGAAAGACAGCAGAGTAAATACTCTCATCCATTCTGGCTTGAAGGTCCCTTCAGCGTCAGCGTCTACAGATCTGCTGAGGAAGACCGTCTAATGCCGGCGAAAGCTCCAGAACAGCCCTCTGAGCTGCAAAATGTTTGGTCAACTACTGTGTGTGCGCTGCGGTAGTCACGAAAACCTTCCCCTCTCAGCTTCGCTCTTGACCTCAGCCAAAACCAAAGCGAGACCCTGCCCTCAAATCTCCCTGCATGCAAAGAATGTGCCGAGAGGTCCAAGTCAAACGAGAATCTTCCTCCTCGTGATCTGTCGTCGGGCAGCTGATTGGGCTCCCTCTCTCTCTCTCTCTCTCTCTCTCTTCTCTGTGCCTCGGTTCAGTCTCTAATAACTTTCTAATGCTGCAAACACACAGCTCCAGGAGTGGTTTCTCTCTCTCTCTCTCTCTCTCACACACAGTTTTTTCCTCTCTACATGCACAGATCCAGCGCTTTCTCCTCTCTCTGGGCTTTTCGTGCAGCTCCACCCACCTGCAGATAAAAGCCAAACCCTGAGCAGAGCTGCTGCTCAGCGTCTGTCCCGGCACTGCTCACAGATCAGTGATCCTGCAGCAGCAGCAGCAGCAACACAAAGGTAAGTGATGCGTCACCACTGGCACAGCAGGACTTCGTGATGTTTTGGTTGGCATGTGTCGTCTTTTCAGCGAGGACTCATCATCTACCGAAGGCGTGATTGAGCTCATTGTTTGGGTTTTTTAATGTGTTTTTCTGGACACACTTTGGAAAAAAAAAAAGTTTACTTTTGGGAATGGCACGTGAGGGGGAAAAATAAAAAAGATCCTCGAGATACGACAGATTCATTTTCCTGACTTCCAAAAACTGTTTCATAAGAGCTCAGCCTCCTCCTTTTTCTGCAGATAGACAGTTTTCTTTTCCCCAAAATGCAAAGAAAATCCAAAAGGAGACACCTGGGAAGAATAAGTCCGGCTTAAGCTTGTTAAAATAAATGCACGGCAGCAGCATCTTGACAGGATTTAGCACTGGTTAATGGAATGTCATGACATTTTTAGAAATCTTAGTTGCACGTCTTTCAACACGGGAGGGAAGGAATCAGGCCGTTTTCCATCCAGAGCCGAAGAAAGGAAAAGGATTAAGTGTTAAGACGTTTTGTCGTTTTAAGTGTCTCATAAATTAGGATAAAGGGTTTTCAGAGAGGGGGAAGGTTTTCATGCAGCTGAGATGGAAAAGTTTGGGCTTTTTTTTTTTTCTACCTTAAACATCAGTAAGATTTGAGATTAACTGGCAGATTCTTTCGACCTCTTTATCCTCTTGATCATGTGCACCTGCCAAGAAACGCTCGGGAATCCCTCGCTTTTCACACCCGGCGTGGATTTATCGTGATGTTAAACACGTCCGCGGTGAAGCTGCTGGACTGTTTCCTGCCGGTTCTTTACCTGCATCCAAACCGCCTGACGAGCCGAGAGGCGATAATCCTCCTTTAACGCAAACTTTTTAACAGAACTGAGAAAAGAAAAGAAAAAACCCTCTCGTGCAGCTGTTTCTAATTTCTAACTCTCAGCTCTTGAGTGCCATTTAAAGTGATCCTGTTTTTCCTTACTTTGCAAAAAAAAAAAAACCTCCTAATTAGGGGGGGGAAATGTGGTAACACACATGGTTGAGGTTGAAACTAGTTGTACAATTAGCTGGCTGATAGTTTCTGATTGCTGTGCTGTGAACCCCCCCTGCTGCTCAGTGTTGTTGTGGATTTTTGTCAGCGGCACCGTGGAAACACACACACACACACACACACACACACACACACACAACACGGCTCGCTCTGCAGATGTGAGGAGGGTCAAGGAAGTTCACGTCGAGAGAACCTAGAGCTCCTTGACTTTGGGTTTAGCGGCGGGACATTTGGTGCACGACTCGTTGTTTTTGAGGAGGTTAAGGACGGTTTAGCGGCATCATCATCTGAACTGGGGTGTTTGCTTTGTGTTATTACCACTGCATGCTTCATGCAGGAAGAGGTTTGGAGTTACGTGTCCGGACTCACATTGCAAATTTCCATTTTTATGAAGCTCAGGTCAATCAGATGTGTTTTAATGAGGTTGAAGCTACCGGAGATTTAAAGTTTGGGGTCTGGGAATGAATAAATATTGTGTTGTGTGTTTTTGTGTCCAAGCGCCTGAGGCTTAGCTGGATCCTCTCATGTGAACTCTGAGTTTTGGCCACAGAGAGGCTTCACCTCTCCAAGTTCTTGCTGTCCAGTAGGAGAAAAATGTGATCCGGATCCCTTGAAAACCAATAAGCTTGTCAGGAATTGACTGGGTTTGCCATCTTTTTAATGAAACGTGAACAGTTATTGAGATCAAATGCTGATTAGTGAGCTTTAAAGGAGACATGTTGTTCTTATTTCGAGGCTCATTATTGGATTTTGGACTTTTGCTATAATAGGTTTACTCATTTAATCCTCATAAAAACACATCAGTTCCCTCATGCTGTCCAGAGTTGCAGCTCTGTGTTCCCCCCTTCGTCTGAAACGCTCTGTTTTTAGCTCCTGTCTCTTTAAGACCCAAGAATACCTTCTGATTGGTCGGTTCACACAGGCCTGAGCCCGCACCACTTGCAACAGCAAGCTGCTTGTTCAGCAACAACAGGAGTGAGGATATCTCCCAAAATGTTAAACAGACAAATATTTAAATTAAGTCATTATAAATCAGTTGTTTAAAGGTGAAAAAAGAAATCTTCACTGTAGCTTCCAGCTAAAAGTGTTAGTGTTGGCTCGACCGTGCAAAGACGGGGATATATTACATCTTTTCAAATCAATTTGTGATCTCAGGGCTTCTGGAGAATTCTTGACGGGCTGAAAGGAGCAATTTAACGTTTTTTTTTCAGTGTTTTTTTCCTGTTTTAAAACAAGTCCCCGTCTACTCCAACTGTTTAAGATGACGCTGTTCTGCTGTGACGCTCCAGAAATGTTTGCTTGACTGCAAAACTTCACCGAATTTACATCAACTTGGGGGCGAGATGGATCATTTTTGGAGTGAACTGTTGCTTTAACCATTAATAACAGGTAACAGTCTTTTCGAAGCACAATATCTACTTTTATTTGTTGGCTTGCTGCGCTGTGGTTGCTTTCACTTACTTCCATCACAGAGGGAAACTGGAAGCTGCAAGCAAACTCGTGTCAGAGCCGTAAAGTTTTAACCTCCAGACTGTGCAGGAGAACATGTGCAGACGCTTCTGTCAGCAGCCTGCGACTTCATAAATTTGCGACTCTGTTAACGTCTCTCGGCAGCGTTTTCTCCAGCCGGCTCGCTCTCAGACTCCTTTTCACCGTTCTCACCTACTGAACAGGAAGTGTTTATGCAGCTCAGAGGGAATGTGTCTCTTGATCCCTCAGCTGCGAGCCTCTGTGATTCGAGGCCATGTGTCCAGCTGCTTCGCCTGCTACCGTGCGGAGCGAAATGTCTCAAACTATGAAGCATAAATCACTTTCAGGTTCGCTGCGTTTCTCCGCAAGCGATTAATCTCCCACATTAGCCGCCGCCGTGATCCGTTTCGCTTCCCTTTGTGTGCGACAAGTGGCAGCTTGGTTTTTCAAAAACACCACTCTTTGAACTGTGCAGATTTATTGCAAAGTATCTTATCTAAACTCCTAAGTAGACGGAGTCGTAGTTCTTATTATCCCTCGTAAATACTCCGTTGCAAAAACATCTGGACAGTAGCAGAAGGGAGGATTGGAGTGGCGTGTTTTTACAGTGTGACTGTGTGACACATTAAGATCTCCGGGACTGTCGTCGTATCCTTTTTCTGTCACAGGTCGGTCCGTGCACGCATGTTTGCAGCGAGGCCCCCGAATGATCCCGGGGCCATTTTTTTATGATCTCCAGAAATCAATATGTGTGTGGAGAAAGTTTGCAAAAGCAGACAACGGAAAACCCTCCGTGACGGATCGCTTGAACACTACGCAGAGTTACGACTGGAGAGACGCTCTGGGGAAGCCATCATCAAAGTGAAATTGGGAGCAATAGCCTCTTTCAAAGCAACGTATAATCACCACAAGACTTTTTTTTTTAGTATTCGACTGCTCTCGCGCTCCAATTGTCACCAATCACAGCTCCTCTGGAAGGTTTCGTTCGCCCCACTTCGCTCTGTATTCTTTGACGTCTGGCGTGTTGCGTGTGTCGTCTTTTGCGATGTTGGAAACCTTTCCGAGGTTATTTGTGGTCAGTTTGCGATGGAGCTTTTTTCTTTCATCAGGTTTCATTGGCAGCTCCGGAGGAAGTGTTCAGATGTAAGTGGGCTAAAAATGCTCCATTACGAGTTGAAGTTCAGAGGACAGTAAAAGTGTTTTTGTATATTACATTATTAGATTGTTGCAGAGTTTTACAGTTACAGCTGCTCAACATTTATATACGTTGAGGTGCAGGTCAGTCCGGCGGTTTCCAGCCGAGGTGTGAGGTCTCCTCCACATGGACTCAGCAAATGGTGTCTGAAAAACAATGTCTAATGTCTTTTGACACGTGAATGTCAGAGAGTCCACATATAGAAGTGACACGTGACCTTCTAATGGGCCAATCACAGCCACGTGTGAATCCATCATATGTAGTTTATTGAAAAAGCGGTTGTGACTCCGGGTTTGTGTGGTTCTGTTCCATCTCCATCGAGCTGAAGACAGATTCTAATCTATGTTTCAGGTAAATGCCGCCTTGATATTGTTGCCACGGTGACAAAGGTCACCTGACTTTGTCATCTCCTGCAAATCCAAAACACATAAACTGCACGAAAAGCTTAAATGCTCAAACACAACCTGCAAAATGTCCTTAAAAGTCTGGTGCTGTTTACACGCCGCCCCGTGAAATCACGTTGGCGGCGGCGTCCGTTGATTAATTGGCCTGAGAGAAGAAAGAAAAGACACCAAACGTCTGTTTATTTTCCTGAAATATCAAATGAATTCACATCGTTGGACCTCAAACGGTCGTTTAAATGAAACCATGTGAGACACTGCGAGTGGAAATCAGACATTTTTTTAAAAAGGGCAAAATCTGAGTTTTTGGCTGATTCACACTGGAAACAGACTTTGGACTTGAAGCTTCTGCTCCACTGAAATAAAACAATTAAGCACTTCAGGAAAATGTGGCGGAGTAAAAAGGTAAAACATCACCGCTGAGACGCAGCTTCGAAGTATAAAACAGGGTCGAAATTGCACTTAAATACATGCACTTTGTTACTCTCCACTCACTGGAGAGAGTCAGAACCAGCAGACAGGACACAGCGTGCGGCCCGTTGCACAGCGCTGGAGGTTCTGTTCAGATTTACACAGTACACAAAATCTATTTATGCAGCTGCAAGCGGCAGAATTCCCCGCTGGAGTCTGTGGTTTAAAGCGTAGTATAAAACCATCAGATCTGATTATCGGCCAAACGTTGTTATTGCCTATAAAAATAATCATTCGCTAGCGGTAGTGTCCCTTCGAGAGCCAGTTCAAATATGAGAGGGGGGAAAAAGAAAAAAAAAGAAAACCCACACAAGGGTCCGAAAACTTGGACGGGCCTGGAAAAAAACCTTGAGAGTGTTTCCTTCCTGCTGCGCGAGCCGGTGGAACATGTCGTGTTGAAACAGTGGAGCAGATTCTTCCCACCCTCGCTTCCCATCGCAAAAAAACATTTTATAACTCCTGTGAAAGAAACCTAAAGTGCTCCTTTAGTGCTGCATCGCTATTAATGCTCTCCACCGACACCAGATACTCTGTTCTGACAGAACTCAAAGCTAATAGGAAAATAATTCCCCCTCCCGCTGCCGGTCCCCGCCTGAAATGAAAATTGCGGCCAGACATCGGGTGAGTTGTGGTTCCCCGAAGCAGCAGGAGAGGGAAAATCTGTCAATGAGAGGAGCGGGGAGGGAGGTGTCGCTGCGATTATGTGCATGTACGGACGTCAAAAGGATGCTACTTCCTCTTGCGGTCGCCTCGCGTTAAAACCGAGGCTCCTCGACCCGCCTGGAGGTCGGCTGACCCCTCCGCCTCCGGCCTTCGCTCTGCAAACACATCGAGTAGGTGTGAAGGAATGCTGAAATCTGCTCGGATCCCGGCGATGTTCCCCTTCCCTTCCCCCTCGAGACACGCTGGGCTGTGGCGGGAAAACGTTCCCCGATGATTGAGGCGGGATAAATCACCTGCTCGGAGACAGAAAGGGCAGCGAGCGCAGGGAAGGAAAACAGCTCCGGGTCCAGAATGAACTCCAAATATGACTTGTGGTCTGCGAGGATATAATGCACCGAGAGGCTGCTGGTGCTGGAAATATGGTGGGCGTGATCCACCGAAACCAAAACGTCCGGTATTAATAACACACAACACATCGATAAATCTGAGAGGACGAGCATGTTTAAATCACAGAAAATATAATGTTCACTAGGATGACTTGATCTCTTTACTGCCGCTCAAAGCACATTGAGTATAGAGGCCAATTTCTGCCAGTTAGAAAGAGGAAGAAGAGATGAAAACTTGGTCGTATGAGGCAAAAAGTCAAAGCTATGAGATAAAGAATTGAAATTATGAGGTAAAAAGTGAAAATTATACATTCAATTGTCAAAATTATGAGACAAAGAGTCAAAGTTATTGGTTAAAAGTTTAAATCTATAGTTAAAAAGTAATAAAATTAGATAAAAAGCAAAAATTATGGGAAAAACATCAAACCTATTCAATAAAAAGTTCAAAATTCAAAATTACTAGATAAAAAGTAAATATATGAGACAAATTTATGGGATAAAAATTCGAAATTATGAGTTAAAAAGTCAAAATATGAGACAAAATATGATGCTCATGAGACAAAATTCAAAATCATGAGATAAATAGTCAAAAAAAAATAGATAGTAAGTCACATTTATGAGTCAAAAAAGTAAAAATATGAGACAAAGACTGAAAGTTACGATACAAAATGTTAAGGTTATGAGATTAAAAGTCTGTTATGATGTAAATCAAGCCTAATTTTTATTGTTACTTTTAACTGGCAGTAAATTGACTTTTATCCTCCATCACACAGACTGATGGAAGTATTGATGAGTCGAAACCTAAATGTTGAAAATGGAGTTTGGCGCCCCCTGCTGGCCTCGTCTGAAGTGTTATTGTCTTCCTCTGACTCAGCTGTAGATAAACATACACACAGTAAACTGATTTAAACTGTTTATCAAGGTTATAAACAGGGCTGGAACTCCAAATATATTTAATTATTTGTCGTTAAATTCATGGAAAATAAGCAAATCTTCACATCTCAGAAGCTGGAAGCCGGAGCTGTTCAGCATTTCTGCCTGAAAAATTAATCAAAACTGACAAATTTACGACCGAGATGGTGGAGTGTTTTTCATATGAAGGTTAGGTTAGAACAGCAACAACACACACACACTCAAAGACACACACACACACACTCAGGTGCATTCCCCAGATGTCGTCTTGGCGCTCGAGCTCCCTCCTGTCAGCTGATCGTTGCATTCCTCTGTGTGTGTGTGTGTGTGTGTGTGTGTGTGTGTGTGTGTGTGTGTGTGTGTGTGTGTGTGTGTGTGAATAAAGCCTTTCACACTGTGCTGACAACAGTTGCATGTTTTCTGCATTATTATTCGGCTGGTAAAAATATCACCAGGGTTTATTTTCGACCCGTAAATTCAGCAGGTTTGTAGCAGCGGTCGGTCGGCAGTAAAAGAGAACAACATCTGTATTGTTCTTGGGTTTCGCCACTGCTCAGGTGATACAGAGGGGTCAGCCAGTAATTGTAGGGTTGCTGGTTCAATCCCATCGCTGCTTATCATAAATTACTTACGTCTATGGTGAGAGAGAATAAGTCAGTTTTGAACAAAAGCACGTTTTTGGTGATCGTGACAATGAGTCAGTGGATTTGACTCATAACTGTGTTGTTATCTGTTGTTTTGGACGTGATTTGAGATGCAACACTTGAGTATTTTCATTTTCTGCGCCTGCGCACTTTTAAATTGTGTACTTTTTCCTGTTTTAGACCAATTGTACAAAATATAATCACTAAAGAAATTAAGATGCATGCAGCTGGATAAAGATAAGAGGTACAAACATGACTGCATCAATGATTATAATCTGATAATTTCATATAGGGCCGTTATTCTGTACTTTTTTTGTATTTTAAGTGTATTTTAATGGTAATAATTTAACGCTTTTTAGTGTAAATACAATGTTTTGTAGAAAAGTATATTAAAAAAAAGGCTATTTTCATAATGAATATTTGAATTGACCCACAGTTATTAACATTTAACATTTTTCTGCATTTCGTTATCAGTTTACAAAACATGCTGATGCTAGGCTACTTAGCTACCTAGCTAGCCACTCAGTTATGACAACCATCCACAACAACAGAAGGCTAATGTTCAAGTTTGTTGCCTAGTATTTGTCATTTTCCGTAGTAAATTTGCCAAAACGCGGCCTGTATCTTTCTTTATAGCAACATTTGGCTGCTCAGCTACTCGGCTAGCTGACAAACGTTCAACCATCCACAACAACATTAGCCTATTTTTAGCTTGCAAGCTAATGTTTGCTAGTTATGAATCAGGGTAGATACCGTATGCTGTTAGGAATATCTGAAATATCATGAAAGGCTGAAATGCAATAAATACTTTTTGAGATCAAAAGAATAACAGCACAGATTAACTTTGAATCAACGCCAAAATAAAGTTTGTTAGCACACCGTGACCGTAAATCATTGTAGCGCGCTCTCAGATGTTTTCATTTCGGTACAATGACAGTTTGTCCTGCAGCGCTGTTCGCCGCCCGCTCTTATTGTGAAAGAACAACCCTCTGCAATCTGTTTAAAACACAAAAGCCAGGCCTGACCACAAGCAATTAAGACTGGCACCCGTATCTGTAAGCAATGACATGCCTCTGTTCCCCAGTGTTTGTTTATTGAGCGGCAGAGTCGCCCATCTGGAATCGGTCGCGAGGGGGAACACGGAGCAGAAATGGAAATTTGATTATTTTCAAAGCCAAGCTGGAGGTGATAAAAGACTTGTGGCTCATCACCAAGCGGAGCCGGCTGTGGTTGTAAGTGTTGGCAGCGAGGTTCAGAGGGACCAGCATCCATCCTGCAGGCTTTGTTGCATGGGATTGTCATCAGGCGAGGGTTTTGGGGGGGGGGGAGGTGTCTGAGGAGTTTTCATCCAAGTTGAGACATGAAAGCGAGAAAGTCGTGCAAAAAAAATGAAGCTTTGTTCGGTCTCTGTTGAGATGTGAGGAGGACACAGTGGGAGTCAAGGGTGTCAAGTCGAGATATTTATTGTGGAGACGTTCAAACACAAACACACACAGCGGGGTTTTCTAGCTGCCAATGAAGTGAGACCAACACCGTGGAAGCCTCTCACGCTTTAGTCTTACGAGCTCAACCACTCAGTTGTGGTTTAGGAGCTTCTATGTCCACCCTGTGGCCTGCAACAGCCAATAAGAACCACTCCTTGTCCAACCTGAGTCACTTACACGAACCCCCAACTGTCCTGTTTAGTCTTCTTGGTCCATTATCAACGTGACTTTTGCGTTTGTGTCCTTTTTTTATATTTTCCACCCCTGACCCTCAAACATCCTGAGTCCACCTCTGCTGTTTTGGGTGCATTTGTGGAAAAAAAAGAGAAACGTATCTTTTCCTTTTCATTTGACACCAAGTGAATGCATAAACGTCCAATCCCTCAGTGAAATCTCAAATGTTTATGTTCCACCTGACCCTGTGAGAACTTCACTACAGCCCGCGTGATGGAAAACAGAAATAAAGCAGAACCGGATAACTTTATTTGTTGCCATGCAGCGTGCTCAAAAGCTAAATAGACAGACATGTAATGTCCGTATAACTCAATACTTTTCATTCTGCGGTTCAGACATCCTATTAGACTGTCTGGAAACCAAAAGATGACTGATGATACGGACATCCTGTAATCAAAGCCCCTCTCTTCAAAGTAATTGGTAGCTACATTTGAGTAAATAGCATATTTTTGCTTTCTCATGTAAGAAGCACTCAGGCGGACTGTTGGATGGAAAAATTAAAGCACAAATACCGTGAAATCGTTCCAGTTATTTCACCGCTGTTGAGTCAAAACAACCTCCGTGTTTGTGTATTTGATGGCGAAGCCAAGCGGAGATTGGTCACTTGGCAGCGGGACGCAATAACACAGCATGTTTTTGAGAGGCTGGATGTTGAGACAGTTTTGCGGGTGCTGCTCTTATTACTTTATTACACCGTTCTCACAAGATTCAATGTGCAAAACTGTCCATCCACAATGTGTCCATACTCCAAATTAAGGGCTCAAAGTTTGGAATTTGAATTACTGAACTTAATAATGGGGCACATAGTGACTTTATCATAGCATCAGATCATCGTGTGCATCTTTGAAATGTGTTGTTTTAATGGTGCTTGCACATTAAAACCATCTAAATATCTAATCCAGGCATGTAATCAGGTTAATGATGTTAATATAGACAACAGCTGGAAACATTTACAGAGATTTCATGTTTATGACAGACATCATGTTGGTCTGATTAACTGTCCACACCCCTTGAAACAATATGGCGTCACTGAACAATAATCTTTTTTTTTTTAATGTTTACACAGATTCGATGGTGTAATTTCCACTGAGGATGCGTGGACGTATCCACCCATCCTCAGATCTCCGTCCCACCTCACTTTTATTCTTTCTGGTTGAACTTTGTTCTCTGACTGTCCGGCTGCCAGAATTCAAAATGTGAGACGATCGTTGGCTTTTGCAGTGCGACAGAAGCTGCCCGAACTCTTAAGTGAAGGTTGTTTGGATGATATTTGAAAGGAACACCAGCTGACACAAACCGAGCCTGAAAAAGCCTTTATATAAGTCATAAATCTACAGTGTATATATGCAGTTTGTATATGAAATGTTCTGAATGGTGTTTCACGTTGGCAACTTGCAGAAAGCATTTTTATTTTTCATTCCATCGTGTCCAATCCAAAGTCACTGAAAAAAGGAATCAGCTGTCATCTGCTTAGAAGTGCTTTTTGGTGCACACAAAGAGAACAAGTGAACGCTCCTGGAGTATTTTTATCCGACGTGATAGATAACCAAAGTTTAACTGAAAGTCAAAACACAAAACAGTGACTCACAACACAGCAAACCCATCTCCATGTGTCTCTAAAACATTCAGACAGGTGAATTTCTGCTGCGGCCAACTTCCTAAATGTTTCGATCTCTGTTCCTCCCTCAGCTCATCCACTAAACAGAGTTTGGCGTGTTTTTTGTCTGCTGCGACCCCGTTAGTCCCGGAGTCTGACACCTCCGTGGAGGTCGGAGGCAACATGTGTTTCAGAGTCCGGCCTCTTTGTTTTGCTGACATATTGTTTTTGCGGAGGTCGTCTCGTTTCCTCGCCAAAGCATGTGTTCCCTCTTTGCCTGCAGAGAAGAGGTCGCACTGTGGGGAGAACAAGAGGTTTTGTCTAGCGTGACGATCAGTTCAGCATCTTCGTGGGTGATATCATGTTCAATTTAGAGGATCAATATGTGGGGATCAGCCCCATGGTGGTTTTATATCTGGAAAACATGTCTGACAAATTCACTCCAGCACTGGAGTAGTAGAAAAAAACTGTTTAGTCTGGATGTAATAGTTGTAGTTGGCGCTGAAACACAAGTTTTAGTCAGTTGATGAGCTGTTTTCAATTACGTTGTCACATTTTCTGAACAGAAATGTAAAAACACACAGTTGGTTGTTTTTTATTTGACATCTTTTTGACCCTTTGCATCACCTCCACACTTCGTCTGCTTTATTTTACAAGTACGTTTTAGAATGACTTTCGACTTACCTTCCTATTTTTCACTGCTACATATTAGTACTTCCTAAGAAATTGTCTTACATTTAACATTCCAGCGGCTGTTGTCATGAAGCCGATGAACAGTGAAGCAGATCAGAGGTCAGTGCCAGACTGTTGGGTGGACAGTCTGCAGGCTCTGTCCATGGTCCTGGATCTGTACATTGTCTTTACCATCTTTTACTCTGAGAGTCTGTTTGCGTCAGTCACACTTCAGTCTGTCATATGAGGTCACTTTATATTTACTGAATTAACACATAGTCCCCTTTTGTGTGGTCAAAATATGGTTTTATTTATTTCTCATCATTTTAAGGAGTTTATAAACTGCATGAATGAGTCGATGACGTGTGAGAAAAAACCCCATTTGACTGATATTATTGTTGAAAGTGTTGCTTCATTTATTTTCCTCCCTACTATTCACACTTTTAGTTTAATTTGTCTGTATACATATGTATTTATTTAGGGATTCAAGATTCAGAACTACAAAACTGTACATTAAAATCTGTTTGACGTGCAATTTTAAGGTCATGATTTGATCCAATTTAAACATTTTTCTCTTGACTCATAAAACCAATAAATCATTGAAAAACTTTTTAAAAAGACTGAACTGTTTAGCACTTTTTTGTGGCAAGTTTTGATTTAAAATTGAACTTGACATCCCTGATATCTTGCAAATATTCAAATTCTTAAATATAAACTCATTATTTTTAGCTTTTTTCTTTGCACCAGATGACGTACTCTACACAATGGGCTGGAGTAGATCGGAACCTGAGGAGAGGATTGTGTTGCTAGTTGCACATTGAAAAGAAAAAGCTCTATATTTTACTTCTAAAGCTATTACAAAACTAGCCACAAGACAACCAAACACCAGATAAACTGACTTTCATAGCATTAGACCTGTCACTCATGAAGCAGAGCATGTTTCATACTGATATTCAGCTTCCAGACAGGCTGCAAAGACACCGTTTTATGATTTTACTCTTCTGTTACATTTATTTTTAATATCCCCGTCCCTGAATTCCTCAAGCAAAGAGGTGCGTCTCAGCATAACTGTATGCAGGCCAAAGTATGTCTACCAGGTGGAGATGGCAGCTTTGTGTTACAAACCCCAGGCCTCCGCGAAAGGTCACCACCTGACATTCATCGAAGCTGACATTCATATTTTCACAGGGCCCAGCAGGACTGCAGCTAACACCTGGCTGGATCCTGTGCATGGCCACCGTCCCGCTCACGCTCCTGGAAGAGTCCCAGAAAAGCAGCGTAAAGTGAGGAGAGACTGGAGGAAGGAGGCCGGAGGGAGCGACAAGCTGCAGTTTAGAGAGGAGGAAAAATCTGAAAGTGAGAGAATCTGTCACACTGCACTCAAAACACGATACACCAGATTATAAAGGTGAATCTGTGTGTTTATTCTGTTAAAATCTACTTTAAAGTACAAAAATAGAGTTTATGTAGATGTGTATATGATGTTATGAGCAGCAGCTGCAGTCATTAACTTTCTTGATGGCTACTGATGAACAGGGTTTAGTTAGAAATTTTAACATCTTTAGTCCCAGCTCCAACCACCAAAGACCAACCAAACCCCACACAACTTTTTTACAAATTACCAATATAATTGTTTGGTAAACTAAATTACTGACTGGGTGTCACAAGTTATAATTACAACAAAATCCCAAGTACAGTCGATAAGAAATTCATCATATTTATCTTTAATTGTGTGAGTTGTTTATGAGGGTTATAGTTCAAACTGTGCTACAGTGATTATTCCTAATTCCTTCCCTCAAAACCAACCACCAAGACAACAGCAGCGACCAATCAAACTCCATGCAATTTTCAGTGAATTGCAGGAGGTTGATTTTATTGATCCTGATGTCTCTTACACTAATCAATTTCGCACTTATACGTTCTGTCATTACACCATATACCTTCTCACACTGATGCCAATGTGCCCACACAAAACTACACAGATTATAATTCATGTGCTAATAATAATCTACACTTATCATATGCAACCTGAATTAGTTTGCTTTCTTTAGATAATTGCTCCGAAAAATGTACGCAAGTTTTATTTCAATTATTTCAGCTCTCCAATAACTTTGATGTCTTTGGGACCGTTTCAGGACGCACAAATACCACAGCGGGTAAAAACATACACTCAGCCATCGCCGTTTATTTTCACACCGAGCTTTTGGCAGCACTTTGCCAATCTCTTTAGCGCAGACATGTTTAAAGGATTAAGGATTATGTTCAGAGGTGACCACGTCCCCTGCGGGGCCTCTTAATTGCGATATATATGTTTTAGCAGCGTGTGCTGTATGTAATTCACTTCAAGGATATGAGGCTCTGAGGCTTTTACACAGTATGTTTGAATAGATGTGTAAACAGTGGGGAGGAAGGACGAGAGGGTGAGCGCCCGGAGTCAGGCGGTGGAAGGTTTTTCTTTCTTTTCTGGTTTGACCGCAGTGGGTTTCATAAGACCCACTCTGTGTGTGTGTGTGTGTGTGTGTGTGTGTGTGTGTGTGTGTGTGTGTGTGTGTGTGTGTGTGTGTGTTGGCGCTTGAAATAATTTCTTGACTCGACTGCAGGATGGAAGAGCACAGCCTGCTGGTCGTGGGCCAACATGATGGCTGACTCTCTGATTTGATGGCACATAGATGGTATACTGTAACTGTATATTTCAGTGCTGTATCTTAATGACCACAGGGCTTCAAGTGGCAAGAGAATGGACATGAGTGACCATTTAAAGGTCTAGTGTGAAGACTTTTATTGGGATCTATTGGCAGAAGTGGTATTTGATATTTGTAGGTGTCCATAACTGTATGATTGCCAGAAAGTAAGAACCATTGTGAAGAAGTTATGAAAAATGTAACCTAGTTGTGGTGGAAATGCAAATCCTTGCTGCGCCAAATGAAACCAAGTAAGGCCAGGCTGGAAGTTGTATAAAACGTGGTAAAAATGACAAAAGGGTAGTCTGTTGGATGCAATCTAAAGGTTCGCCACCAGATGCCACCAAATCCCACATACTGAAGGTTTTTACTGAAGTGGCACTTTTTATGCTGTTGATGATGATGTCATAGTGATGTCCCCAGGGTCATCTTGGCTTTGCCAGACAGACTTTATTACACAACTGAAGGTGTGTTGTTGTGAAAGATGTCAGCCTATGCCAGGTAAAACAAAATACACTGTCCCATTGCATTATGGGAAATGTAGGATCTAATGGTTTTTAACTTCCTTCATAGAATTTATTTAAAAGTCGTGACCAGATGCACCTTTACAAGATGCATTTGAATAATATTATTTTTCCATTAGTTCTCCATGACAAAGAGACGTTTATAAAGACACTGCATTACCTTTTTAACTTATTTATTTCTCCACTGCAGAAAATGGTGGCTGTCCCCCTCCATTCTTTCTATCTGCTCATCACAGTGTTCCTGCTATGTTTACTACACTTTGCCCATGGCGGGGCATATTATGGACATAAACAACCACCTCAACAACACCAGCCCTTGCCACAGTACAATGATGGATTTCCTCAGCAACAGTTTATGGGGAATGAGATGCCACACCTGCCTTACGGCAAAGAAGGCCCATCATTGCCTCAGTATGGGAAAGAGCTTCCTCACCTGCCCTTGCAAATGGGCAAAGAGAGGCTGCTGACTGATAGCAAAGGTGAGATCAACATTTTTGTCAACTATGTTGTTCTTGATGCTTGAGTTGATAAAAAGACAATGCTAAAAAATGACTAATTAAGTAACATTATCTATATATACCATTATTAGGAATGTTTTATTTAAATGTTCATATAAACTCACTGGTGGCCTTGATATGTCAGCTGAGAATATCCGCACCATCTGTGATTGATGTATGTTCCTGATCAGTGTTGATTGATTTAGTAAATCTTCACTTCTCCCTCCCTCCTTTTACAGGACAAACATTCCCCAGAGGGGCTAAAGGTCCACCTCCCCCTAGTCCTGGTGGAGAAGGTCTCAGAGAGGGACCTCAAGGAGTTCAGGGCCCCCCGGGACCACCAGGACCACCAGGACCACAAGGCCCCTCGGGGCAACCAGGCCAAGGATTGCCAGGATTGCCAGGAAAACCAGGGCCTCCTGGTCCTCAAGGCTACCCAGGAATCGGAAAACCTGGCATGCCAGGATTGCCAGGAAAACCTGGAGGACCTGGATTATCAGGACCAAAAGGTGACCTTGGTCCTAATGGTGGTGAAGGACCAACTGGACTTCCTGGGCCTCCAGGGCTCCCAGGCCCTCCTGGATTACCTGGGATATCGAAACCTGGAGGTCAGGGGCTGCCCGGACAGGGAGGTCATCGAGGAGAGCCTGGCCAAAAAGGTCCACCAGGGCTTCCTGGTCCTCCAGGCCCTAAGGGGGAGACAGGACTTGGTCTACCTGGTTTGCCAGGTTTAAAAGGACCTAGCGGACCACCAGGCCCACCTGGAAATGCCGGCATCCCTGGGGTTGGCAAACCTGGCCTTAATGGTCTCCCTGGACAGCCAGGGATACCAGGAAAGCCTGGTCCTCCTGGAGAGCCAGGAATGGCAGGGCAACCAGGTGAAAGTGGTCAACCAGGAGCACCAGGCTTACCAGGAATTGGAAAACCAGGAATAGATGGTGTCAGAGGGCAACCAGGAATGTCTGGAGGTAAAGGGGAACCAGGCCCTCCTGGTTTACCAGGGGGTCCAGGCTTACCAGGCTATGGTAAACCAGGGTTTCCTGGACCTAAGGGTCACAAGGGGCATGCTGGTCTCCCTGGACCTCCAGGTCTTAAAGGTGATAAAGGTCACGGAGGTCTTCCTGGGGTTATCGGCCCCACTGGACCTAGTGGTATGCCTGGCCCACCTGGTCCAATAGGACCTCCAGGTAGTCTTGGCTTCCCAGGGCAAAAGGGAGAAGATGGTTTAATGGGATCAAAAGGATATCCTGGAGTTAAGGGTGAATTAGGGCCTCCAGGTCTTCCAGGACAGCCTGGTTTATCAGGAGTAGATGGACAACCAGGACAAAGAGGTTTTCAAGGGCCCATTGGCCCCAAAGGAGAACCTGGAATGAGGGGTTTACCTGGTGCCCCTGGCAGTGTAGGAATATCTGGACCAAGAGGAGAGAGTGGACAACCTGGAGAAAAAGGCCACCAGGGACCACAGGGTATCCCAGGGCTTACAGGACCAGGGGGACCAATTGGACCTCCTGGGCTACCAGGACCGAAAGGCGAATCAGGTGTGCATGGTGCACCTGGCTATCCTGGTGAAGGAAAGCCAGGAGTCCCTGGTCAAATTGGTCCTCAAGGTAAACCTGGTCCAAGTGGCCCCGCTGGACTTCCCGGGCCACCAGGACGACCCGGACCCCCCGGTCCTCCAGGACTACCTGCTACATCTCCTGACCTTGGACAGATCCTTCCCGTATCCGGCCCACACAATAGCCAAAAACAGGTGTACAAAAAGAATGGAGGGGACATAAGTGGAAATGGCCCAGAGATGCCTGCGTTCACGGCTAAGCTCACAAATCCATTCCCTCCTGTTGGCTCCCCTGTCATCTTTGACAAACTCCTTCACAATGGCAATCAGGACTACAATCCCCAAACTGGCATTTTCACTTGTAGCGTACCAGGGATCTACTACTTTGCTTACCATGTCCACTGCAAAGGAGGTAATGTGTGGGTGGCACTGATGAAGAACAATGAACCGGTCATGTACACATATGATGAATACAAAAAGGGCTTGCTGGATCAGGCATCAGGGAGTGCTGTACTCCCGTTACGACATGGAGATACTGTGCATATACAGCTGCCATCCGACCAGGCTGCAGGACTTTATGCTGGTCAATATGTCCACTCCACATTTTCTGGGTACTTATTGTACCCAATGTAAGGAATGTGTACAAACAAAGGTGATTGTAATGACTTACTGAAGGCAAATTTACCATACTTTCGGTAAAACTACTGCAGTCTCAAAGGTACAGTTCAAGAAGGTCAAGTGAAATGGTTTACAATGAGTGCTGGAAGATAATCTTGTTTGTTTTATATAGTAGCAACATACTTCATTGTATTTACATCAAGCAATGGAGTCTGAGTCATTGGCTACGATATGTAAGAAGCAAAGTTTCTTGTGAGGGTTCTGAGTAGGGGAGAACAGAGATAAAATAAAAAATAAAATAAAAAAACACATACTACCAAATATTTCAGTTGTCTTAATAATGTCATAATTCTTGTATGTTTACATTGTGCATTTATTCGTATATCCGTCCACACACAATATATCATGACATGGCTGGAATAATTCCTGGAACAATGAGACTATATGTTGCAGAATTGTATTCACATTTTCACTAATTTACGCTTTACAGTTATATACTGTATACTGGGCACATAAGAGGATACTAGAACATTGTACAATGCATTTAGTCACAACTTTTTGACAAAGCAGCTTTTAAACGGCTAAATCTGAAATTAAAACAAGTGGGTGATTTTTTAAAATCCACTTTCATATGGTTTTTACACATTTCAGTCCAGAATGGAACAAAAAAACACCTTTTGCAGTTTTGTCCAGAATTTATCCACAAAATCTTTTATTTGCTTTTGACAGTTTGGTGTCACGATTTGTCCTGTTTTTTTTGTAATAGATATGAATTCTTTGAAAGGTTTTTGTCAATTTGTCAGTATTCTCTGTAATTTATTTGTTTGACTACTGATTACTTGTGTTAATTTCTTTGTATTAACAGTAAAATACATTCAAAAATGCAGAACACAACCTAGACAAATATTCAAAAATGTATTCTCACTCATACCCGTTCATACCACCAAGTTTTAGCTTTTATTATTTTGTGCTTTATTTCTTCAAACTGTGGATGTGCAATTTTGTGTTTTGGGGGGTTTGTTTGCTTTACTTTGGACAATGGTGCACAGCATTAAATGGTAAACTGTGCCTAAAATATGTGAATTTTGATTTGTTTTCTTTGTTGCTTTTGTTAGATAATGGTTTAATAAAGAAACAGAAACATGTGCCTTGACTTGAATTTCATTGTTGTCACACTTTGCTTCCAACGTTATTTGTCTACTGCATGAAATGAACATTATTACATTAAAAATAAAATCACTGTTCCTTTTCAACATCAGGTCAAAAGTCAAACCTGCAGTTACCATTCCTTCCAAATTAATTTGTTGCCTTTAATTTAGGCCCACATCTGCCTCATCATCTCTACTGAAATATTCTCAGTGATCAGGCACCTGAGATTAAAATACTTTGTGTGAAAATAACCTGCTTTATAATGCATATGCATTTTAACAACACACTTCTCATGTGTCAATGTTTGTTTTGTCAATAAAGCTCGTTTGAATTGAGTTGAAGCCGTTCGACCAATCAGCGTTCGAGGCGTCACACTTCCGGTCTCTCTCGGATGGACCCAGTCGGCTAGCAGCTCTCTCTGTGTGTTCACCAACAAACTGGCGGTTAAATGCTTCATATGAGCAGCAGATAACTAAAGTAAGTGCTTCATTCATCTGTTACATGTTTTCACCGGCTGTCTGGATACTTCACATGTCGCTCCAGCGACAGTAACCGAGCTAACACTGCTGTCCGTGTAGCTAACTAACAGCTAGCTGCCATTAGCTTGTTAGCTCCGCCGTGTTGTGCCGTGAACAAACCGTTTCAGTGAAGAATGATGGCACTCGGAGTGAAATGAAGCGTTTACGTGCACATTTGGATTCACATAATCTTAAACTGAATGGCAAGAACGCTTCAAATCGAGACATCTGACAAGCGTTTTCCATGATAGCTTAGGAACGTTAGCAAATGAGCTTTTTGTCAGCCAGTGCTGAAATAAATCAAGGTTAGATTTACTCAATGACTTTCTTATGTACCTTATTCTGCTACTTTATAGTTCCACTCTGTTTTAAAATGCATTTGCTTGTACATTTGATTTAAAATATAAGAAACACAAACATGTCGATGAGAGGACAACTGGAAGTTTATGATTGGGACAGCTGATTCTCTTCTCTCTTTGAAACTGAATCAACCTCTTTGTCTGAATTAGTTTTCCTGCTGCTTGATGACTGAACATGTAACATTTGTGTTAAACTTGTCATGTTTTTATTTCAGATTCCCACTATGGCTTCTCGAGCGGGTCCGAGAGCGACGGGCACAGACGGCAGCGACTTCCAGCACCGGGAGCGGGTCGCTTCACACTACCAGATGAGGTCCGTCCTTTTTGCTGCTAAAGTCTCGTCCCTCGGACTCGTAGTCTGCAACTAACAGTTTCTGTCATTATCAGTTCATCTGCAGATTATAATCATGATTGATTGCTTTAGTCTGTTGATGCACTCGTCACAATTTCAGAGAGCCCAAATTGACATCTTCAGGTTGCTCATTTTGTAACCCAATAAAAAAAAAAAGTGTCCTTAGCTTTGATGTAGCATGCAGTACTTGTCTTACATCCATGAAATAAAAACACCATGTTTATTTCAGTTGAGTTTTTAATTCAGCCAAAATGTGCCATTTGTACACACTTATGGATCAAATGAGGAGCCTAGCTTGTCTGACACAGACAAAAACTGGGCTCCTCATTTGATCCCTAAATATTGTAGTGTGTAACTACCATGTCTCATGTGCTGCAGTGTTGCCTTGAAGTCTGAAATCCGTAAACTCAACATCGTCCACCTGCTGATCTGGGCACTGATGGCAGCACAGGTAAATATTTGCAACTCAGCCTGTTGGAGTAAAGACCTTATACAGAGAGGCATGTATTGTGAAAAGTTCACAGGTTGACAAAGACACATGCAGTCAAATGAAGTTTATTGTTGTCTGGTGTGAAAAATGTATAATTGAGTCACATTTACACAGAGGTAAATAACCAAAAAAAAAAAAAACAAGACTTCTAGTCAAATGTCAAAGTTTTATCACAAGTACCAAAAAAACCTTCCATACCCATTAAACCAGATTAACATTTAAACATGCTTGAGAAAAATAGAATGTCTAGAACATAACAGCCTTTCCACAATAAAATGTTCAGTGTGGTTGAACCCTTCTTTTATATGACTTCTCACCCGAAAAGCCTGTTTGTTATATTAAAATTTCTGTAACAATGTCAATCAGTGCATTTCCGACTAATGTATGAGGAAATGCATCAATAGTTTACATTGTAGGTCATTTTAAAATCTTTGTAACAAAGAAAACAGCCTTTTTTCATATGAGAAGTCACAGTTCGCATAGAAGATGAGGGGTTCAGACACACTGAACTACATTTTATTGTGAAAAGGCTGCTGTGTTCTAGACATTCTACATTTTAAGTATATTTAAAATGTTAATATTGTTTAATGGGTATGGAAGTTATTTGATGGAGAAAAAAAAGGCATAACTGATTTCCCTTTCTGGATCTGATGCACCTGGAAGAAGAAAACAAAGTTAAAGTTTACTGTTATGCAACAAGAATTAGCAGATAAAACAAACTTGGTTCCTCATTACAGGATGGTTTTCAAATGCCTCATCTGTTCTCACCTTCTACCTTTTCACCAGTGGACTGCTTCAGGCGTCAGCTGGTTTTAAAGTTCCTGGTCCCTGGGCCCTAAAACATCTGAAACATATAAAATGCAGACAGAATCAGACACTACAGGCTTTAGAAACTGACAAACCTTCAAACAATTTGTTTTGTACTAGTTCTGACTGTTGTCTTTTCATTCTCAGGTGACAGTAAGCCAGCTGAGCCTGGTGTCCCACAAGGTGGTGGCCTCTCCCTACCAGTGGGAGTACCCTTACCTGCTCAGCATCATCCCGACAGTCTTCTGCTTCTTGGCACTGCCCCGCAACAACATCAGCTACCTGGTTATCTCCATGATCAGTACAGGGCTCGTCTGCATCGCCCCACTGATCTACGGCTCCATGGAGATGTTCCCGGTGGCGCAGCAGCTCTATCGGCACGGCAAAGCCTACCGCTTCATCTTCGGCTTCTCTGCCGTTTCGGTCATGTACCTGGTGATCGTCATTGCTGTGCAGGTGCATGCCTGGCAGATCTACTATAGCAAGAAGCTGCTGGACCAGTGGTTCACCAGCACACAGGACAAGAAGAAGAAATAAACTTATCTCAGGTTCTCTTTGAGGACAAAGAGGAGCAACTCCCAAAATTGTCAGCCTTTTCTATATTTATATTAAAAATGTCCCTGGACTGCTGCCATCCATCTGTACATTAATCATTTAAAACTGTAACCTGTAAGTTGATGTTTGGAAACATTAAATACATTTCAATAAGACTGGATTTTCTTGCAGCCTGTGAGGCATGCATTACTGTGAAATAAAAGTCACAGGCAGTCAAACATGGTTTACAACTAGAGCCGACTGTTGTCCAGCTGATGTTTGGTATGAAAAAAATAACTCATGAATATATAATCTGGAGGTGAGCTAGGCATCAGGAAGAAGATGCAGAGACAAAGAAGAACTAACCTATAAAGGAATTGATTTGACAAAAGTTCAGCGGTCAGGAAACTTTCCCAAAAAAAAAAAAAATTTCTAAGAAATCGCGTCAGGGAGGATCGTCTGACTTCAGCAATCCTGAAAAACTGCAGGAAACTAACCACCATAGATGATTTATTAGAATCAAAAGTTCAGGATTTCAGATTCAGTTAATTTTATTGAAGATTGAGCATGATGATTTGGAAACGGCTCATTAGGTTTCCTATAAAAGAAACAAATAAATAATTAGTAACAAATTCAGATTGGTGACTTTACAAGAGTAATTCATAAATGGTAAATTATACTTTGATTTAACCAAAGTGCTCTTTAGCAGCATCATAAGTGACAGTCAACCATAATTATCATTAAATAGAGGAATATGTGTGATCTACAACCCAACCGCAGCTCCCAGAATGTGTCCAAACCTAAAGTAGCATCACGTCAACCAACACCAAATCATGACATGACTCACCTGAGCAGGTGCACACACCAGACTGAGGAACAAAAGACTGACTGGGTGGCAGCAGCTCACCTTTATAGCCTCCAGGTGGTTTGATTGGCTGCTCATCCCACATGGGGGATTCGAACAGACAACCCTAAGACTGCACAATCTTTGATGATGCTCACCTGTTTTCCACCTTTTAGGAACAGGTGAGCATCATCAAAGATTGTACAGTTTTAGAGTTGTCTTTTCGAAAAGGAAACCCTAAAATGGAATCAGATTTGTGCCAAAGGAAGCAAACCCAAATTCTTAAACGTCAAACAAGAATAGGGATTTGAGAGAAGATAAAAATAATTTCGAAAATAAAACGTATAACTTGCAATCAAATAATTAGTCAGATAGTGTAAAGGATTGTTCTTTGACTCTTATAACAATGCATTATTTAGTTTAGGTTCCCTCTGCTTCTCTCTCTGCAGCTCTGTCTCGTTTTGGGCGGGGCTTTATCAGCAGAGCATTCTCATTGGCTGATTGGATTTTGACTGACACAGCTCAGTACCTATGTGCTGGCAGCAGGCAGTTTCCAGCCAATCGTGCTTTTCTAAATGTGAGCTACGAGTGACGTGCATGCGTTTGCCTCAGAACAACGGTCATGATTGGCTGAATCGTCCGCTGTACCCGCCCCCCATGAGCGAGGGAAAGAAGAAAAACAAAGAAGAGAAGAAGAAGCAGCGCTGGTCTGGAAGAGGCGCGGAAAAGAAAATGAGAGAACCTGGAGAAGGAGGAGGAGGAGGAGAGGCTGAGAAGACGGCGGGGCAGAGTCGAAGTGAGCAGCATCGCCTACAAACTATAGAAAAGAGCGGGAGAGCCAGTTCGCCGGCTGGTTGAGACCTGCTGCAGGCTCGGAAAGCAAAGCTGTCTGCCGGTGCTGAAGACAGAGCTGGTGGCCCAATGAACTGTATTAAAAAAAACAGAGTGTGAAGATGGCAGGTGGATGTGCCAGTTTGAAGCCAACAACCACAATGCTGCGGTCCATGACAACATGAGATGTAAACAGTAAGAGGACTGCCCCCACCCAGCAGGGTGCAGCAGACTCAGACAGGGACTCACAGCTGGAGACTGAACCTGAAGGTAAGCAGCATTCATTATTTAATGAGCCAGCTGATGGCCTGAACTGTTTCATGCACATGATGAACAGGGTTCTAGTCATCTGCCATGTAATGTAACATGTCATTAATCTAAACAGTAGTCTGCTCTCCGCTCTTCTTCATTTTATCCAGAAAACTGCCAAAGGCGGAGACGTGACGTGACGCAGACCGGACAGCTGATGAAGCCCGAGGCGATCAGGGCTACACACCACTTAGTGTTTGTCCACATTAGATGTTGGACTTTTGGTTAATTCCAAAAAAAAAACAAGAAAAAAAAAAAAACACATGTAGCCCTTGGCCTGTTGTCTGTTGTGGTTCCCTCTTTTCCAGGTTATTATACAGCAGGTTATATATGCACTTTATTTGAAGTTATAACCTGCTAGCAGGCACTTTGAGGTTTGCACAAGTGCTGTTTTTGTTGATTTTATTTTTGTTTTTGTTTTTGAGGACAGAGACATGTTGTTGCTCTGAAAATAAAATGTAATATGTGAAGCCAGACCTTTATTTTCTTGTCAGTTATCATGAATACTGTTTCTCTTTGTCTCTCTGCCTGTTAGATGCTATTCAACACTAGAGTGACTAAAGCGCATCAATAAACTTGTTATTTTGGTTATGAATTTCCTTCAAATTACGATCATTTGATGTCTGTGGTACGATAATCCTACATTTCCCAGCTGGCAGCGCTGGTTCAGTGAGTTGTTGAGTTGGAGCCACTTTATAAACTGTGTGAAACTCTGTCTCTGACTCGTTCTGCATCATTTGGACATTGTTGATAATTCAGCAGCTGTTCTACATGAAGAATGTTTTCCTGTGTGTCCGAGTGATGTTGGTGTTCAGCAGGAGGTGACAGATGTTGACACCGTAACAATCAGACCCATATTATACAAATATATTATATTATTACAAAATTCGAATATAATGACAAATCAATTTGCTTCACAGTAAACCTCATGATTTTAATAGGTAAATTCCACATCCACAAGAGTACATTTTCCAAGTCCCTCCCAAACTTTAATGTCTTCACAAATGAGTTTATTTTTTATATTGATACCTTGAAACTGTTGCCAAATAAGAAAAGTGAGCGCACACTATTATACCTAAAGTCGTTTTCACGTACCCCCAAATAAGAAATGCCTTATATACACTAATTTATTTCATTTAAATTACAACAATTATTTCTATATTAAGATTTTTTTAAAATCCTTTTTATATGTCTGTCACTCAGTGCCTGTCCTGTCTGAATGTCTGTACTTTTTGCAAATGTTAAATAAAAACTTTCATTGAAAAAAAAACAAAAACAAAACACATTCCAGTGTGTCCTCCTCCTCCTCCACCTTCTTCTTCGTTGGTTTGGGCAGCTCCTCCTGCTCCATGCTGTCTCTCTGCAGAGCACCAACAGACCCAACACATATCTGCAGGGGCAGAGCGCCCTCTGGTGGCTGCACACACACACTGCACTCTTTGCTCTCGTCCTCCTGTGAGCTCAGCAGGTGAAACCAGGGCTGCAGGTTTTCAGGTCGTGGGTGGAAACAGTGAAATATGACAGAAAAGAAGCGCATCACTCAGATCTGCTAGCTCAGTGTGATAAAATCCTGGTTAGTAGTCCGGAGGTTGCGGGTTCGAGTCTTCTTTGGCTTCAATTATTATAATAGTCCGATTAAAAAGCTGAAAGTCACCAGCGTCCAGAGAAGAGGTCCAAATGTGAAGTGGACTCTGTAGTACGGTGGGTTCAGTATCTGGCTGGCAGTCCGATACATTAGGATGTTGAATTTGTTCTATTTGACCTTATGAAGAGGAGCAGACGTGGAAAATTCAACCTTTGACAGAAAGGAGGGGCCATACCGGGACTCGAACCCGTAGCCTCTGTACATGAGACGCCTGCTCTACCAACTGAGCTAAACGGCACATGGATTTAACAAGCTTTTAAAACAAAGTCTAGACCTCTAAGAGTTCATCCCACTGAGTTATATTGGGGCTCTGCTGGAGAAGCTCTGAACTTGTGCAGGTCACAGTGTTCACATCTCAGTCATCTGAAGAATGAATGAAGGAGCATTTATTCACTTTTTCTATTGTTGGTCTGTGTTCCAACAAGCCTCTGTGTGATTGGCTGCAGGTGTGTGTGAGGGACTTCAGGTTGTCCAGGGAGCTGATTGGAAGTCAGAGTTTCAGGGCGGCTCCTCCCAGTTCCTGTAGTCGTCCCTGACCACAGAGCTGTCGGGCGTTTTCAGCACTTTGCCACTTTATTATTTAGCCTTTTAATTTTTGCTGGTAATCCTGAGATTCCTGGTCTTCCTGCTGAGTTGTTGTCAGTAGTTTTAACGGGGGGTTTGTTACGACCCTCATACATGTTTCTGTTTCAGTGACCCTCTGTGTGATTGGCTGCAGGTGTGTTTCCTGAGTCCAGGTTGTCCAGGGAGCTGATCCTGTTCCAGACTGCCAGCATGTTTGCTCGTGTTGCAACATGTGTTTTTGAATAAAACCATTTCAAGATAAATTATGAAGCCATACGACATTCAAATGTATAAAAATGTTTGTAGCATGCGGTCCAGGGTCACAGCATTGTTCAGGTGGCAGGAGACTCGACCCCCTCCAGCCCTGGTTTCACCTGCTGAGCTCACAGGAAGCAACAAGCAAAGAGTCTCTCAGAGGTTTCCACTCCTTCTTCTGAGCAGCAGCTTCAGAGAGAGTCCAGCTCTTCAGACACTTTTGCTGGACACGTCTCTTCTCTGAGCGCTTTCAAGGTTTCATTTCTAAGCGCTGGACTTCAAAAGCCAGCGAGCGTCCTGAGATCAAACTGTGAGCTGTAGAGTGTCCACCTGAGCTGCTGATCAGACAGGTGGACAGCAGCATTCAGCACTGACTGTGTGTTTGTGTTTGTCTTGTTGATCCTGGAGAAACTGCATGACAATAAAGCTTTGACTGACTGATTGTTTGAATCAGTGAATTGAGGCGTTGGAACTCCAGTTGTTCAGAGAGAATCAGACTCCCCCACAGAAATGGAACGTTCCGGGGGCCGGCCGCTGCAGCAGCCAATCAAGCCACCTGCAGCCTATAAAGCTGAGCTGCTGCCACTCAGCCAGTCTTTGGTTCCTCAGTGTGGCGTGCGTGGCGTGCGTACCTGCTCAGGTGAGTGATGTCATGACTTGGTGTTGGTGGACGTGATGCCACTTTAGGTTTGGACACATTCTGGGAGCTGCTGTTGGCTTGTGGATCACATATGTTGGGCTGTTGGTCCACTGGGTCTCTATTTAATGATCGTTATGGTCGACTGTCAATTCCGATGCACTTCAAGTCTTGCTAAAGAGCACGTTGGTTAAATCAAGGCAGAATTTACAATTATGAGTTTCCTTTCCTTTGTTACTAATTATTTCTGTTTTCTTTTACAGGAAACCTAATGAACCGTTTCCAAATCATCACGCTCAATCTTCAATAAAATAACTGAACAGAATCTAAAATCCTGAACTTTTGACTCTAACAGATCATCTGTGGTGGGTTAGTTTATCTGCACATCCAACAGTTTGCTCCACATTATATATTCATGAGTTGTAGTTTGCAGCAGACGTCACCTGGACAGTCGACTCTAGTTGTAAACCACGTTTGACTGCATGTGAGCTTTATTCCACACTAATACCTGCCTCACCGTATAGGGAGTGTTTTTACTCCACAACAGGCTGAGTGCTAAATGAATTCAGAACCGGCTGACAGACGGTCCAGTCTGATTTAAATGTATTTCTAATGTTTCCACAACAGCAACATCCATGTTACAGCGTGTGAATGATGAAAAGGCCGAGAGGATTCATGTACAGACGGCAGCAGTCCAGGACAATTCTAACAGAAATGTAGAAACAGGTGACAGAGGAGCACAACAGTTTTGGGAGTCGCTCCTCTTTGTCCTCACAGAAGCTCAGATGAGCCGATTTCTTCTTCTGGTCCTGTGTGCAGGTGAACCTCTGGTCCAGCAGCTGCACAGCGTTAACCATCAGCAGATACGTGGGACACCAGGCTCAGCTGGTTTGTGTCACTTTCTACAGCCTGTAGTGTTTCTGTCTGATTCTGTCTGCATTCAATTTGTTTCAGACATCCAGAGGAAACGCAACCCTGCACCACGAGAAGAGGGGCCGACCCTGGGACCAGCTGACGAGGCCTGAAGGACTCGCTGGTGAAAAGGCAGCAGTTGTGAAAAAAGGTTTGACAACCATCCTGTGATCTTTTATCTGTCAGATTCTTGTTGCAACAGTGAACTTTAACTTTGTTTCTTCTTCTTCCAGGTGCGTCAGATCCTGAGAGGGAACTCACCGTTATGTCTTTTACACCAAATAACTTCCATACACATTAAACAAACATTTAAACATGCTTAAAATGTAGAATATCTAGAAGATAACACAGCAGCTTTTCACAATAAAATGTAGTTCAGCTGTTTGCACTCCATCTTCTACAGGAACTGAGACCAAGATGACAACTCGTCTGGGGGAAAAGCCTTTTGTTAGAATGATTTTAAAATAACTTTCTATGTCAACTATGAATGCATTTCCAAGTATAAGTGTTATACTTGGAAATGCATTCATAGTTGAGTTATTTTAAAATCATTTTAACAAAGCTTTTTTTTCCAGACCAGCAGTCATCTTGGTCTCAGTTCCTGTAGAAGATGGTGTGCAAACAGCTGAACTACATTTTATTGTGAAAAGCTGCTGTGTTATCTTCTAGATATTCTACATTTTAAGCATGTTTAAATGTTAATTTGTTGTGTGTATGGAAGTTATTTGGTACTTGTGACATATTTCAATAAATTCAATAGAAGTCTGAATTTGTCTCCTGTGTTTGTCTCAAATTCTGTATTCATGAGTTGTTACTGCCGACAACAGTAAACTTCATTTGACTGCATGTTTCAGCTGTGACCTTTATTTCACTTTGTCAAACAATTATCAACTTAAATGCCACAGTATTTTTGGAACACATTAGAAATGAAGCTAATTTATCTCTTCCATGAAATGCATCAAAGGATCAAACTGCACATCTCAACATTCTGGCTCAATAAAAACAACTGAATCAAACATGGTGTTTTTATTTCATGATATCAGACAGGTACTAGCACTGGATGCTAAAGCTAAGCACAAAACACTTCACTTCTAAAAAGTAGCAAAAATGATCATCTGCAGACCTATGAGGCAGGTGGATCTGATGTTTCTCAGAGTCTCACTTCCCTCTGAGGGTTGAGACTGGAACAGCAAAAAGAACGGACCTCATCTGGTCGGGTGAAGCGACCCGGTGCTGGAAGTCGCTGCCGGCTGTGTCCGTCGCTCTCGGACCCGCTCCAGAAGCCATAGAGGGAATCTGAAAGAAAAAACACGACAAGTTTAACACAAATGTTACATGTTCAGTCATAAAGCAGCAGGAAAACTAGTACAGACAAAAGGCTGCTTGACTTAACTGTTTCAATAATAAACTTTCAGTCGAACTCTTGCCTACTTATGTGTGTTTAAATCAAATGTACAAGCAGAGTGGAACAATAAAGTAGCAGAATATGGTACCTGGGGAACTCAAACCTGGTTAATTTCGTCGCTGACTGTTTGAGATTAAGACACAAACGAGTTTAATTTGTACCTGATTAAATGCAGACTTGCTGCACAGCTGCAGCGAGTTACTTTCAATCAACGCTCATTTGCTAGCGTTGCTAAGCTAGCATGGAAAACGCTCGCCGGATACCTTGATTTGAAGCGTTCTTGACCCTCAATTTAACATGATGTGAGTCCAAATGTGCAGTAAAGGCTTCATTTCACTCCGAGTGCCATCATTCTTCACTGAAACGGTTTGCTCACGGCACAACACAGCGGAGCTAACAAGCTAATGGCAGCTAGCTGTTAGTTAGCTACACGGACAGCAGTGTTAGCTCGGTTACTGTCGCTGGAGCGACATGCGAAGTATCCAGACAGCCGGTGAAAACATGGAACAGATGAATGAAACACTTACTTTAGTTATCTGCTGCTCACACGAAGCGTCCGACCGTCAGCATGTCGGTGGACAAACAGAGAGCTGCTGGCTGACTGGGGCCATAGGAGACAGACCGGAAGTGTGACGTCTCAACCTCTGATTGGGCAAACGGCCTCAACTCGATTCAAACGAGCTTTATTGACAAAACGACCATTGACACATAAGCACCGTGTTGTTAAAATGCAAATGCAGCAAATCAGCTTATTTTCACACAAAGCGTTTTAATATCATGAAAGTCTGAGCAACTGCAGGTTTGACGTATAATTCAAAGTACTGTATTAGCAGCTTAATTGAAGATCTGACAGGAAACAGGAGGAATGACATGGTGCAAAGGGCCCCAGACCGGGACTCGAACCCGGATCCCCTGCAGAGGACAAAGCCTCTATACATGGTGCACCTGCTCTACCAACTGAGCTAACAGTATCACGTTCTTTCGCTATGACTATGATCGGGTCACTTTGGGTCATTTCTCACCAAAACGGGTAATTTTGGTTCTTACAGTGCATCAAAATATGACTGGATAATGTTCATTGCATGCAGGTAGACAAATAAAGTTAGAGGCAAAGTGTGACAATAATGAAAATCAAGTCAAGTCAAATGTTTCTATTTAACCATTTAATGTCGCGCACCATCGTCCAAAGTACAGCAAAAAAAATTCACATCCACAGTTTGAAGAAATAAAGCACAAAATAAAACACAAACTAAAGTTCAGGTCCAGACACCTGATGTCCAGGTAGCTCAGTGTGTTGGAGGACTGTCATGAAGTTCTGAGATTGTGAGTTTGAGCCTTGACTCGGTCTGAGTTTTGAAGACAGTTCTTCAGATAAAAGAGTCAAAAGCAGGACATTCAGGTATCTGATGAGCTGGTCTGGAGGTTGTGCGTTTGAATCATGACTCTTTAAAGTTGCTGTTCAGAAGAACAAGTGAAAAACTCTGAGAGACTCTTTGCTCTTGTTGTTCTGTTAGCTCAGCAGGGTGACACTTGGATTGGTAGTTTTGAGGTTGTAGGTTCAGTCCCTGGGTTGTTCAGGTGATTTTTATAAACCTGATGTCCAAAACAAAGAATGAAATCTCTCAGAAACAGAATTTTTTTTGGGGGGGGTGTTGCCGTTCAAAAGGGTGAAATGTGAAAGAAACAAAGCACATCTGTCAGCTCCTGTAGCTCAGGCTGATAGAGGCCTGGTCAGCAGTTCTGAGGTTGCAGGTTCAGTCCCTGGGTTGTTCAGGTGATTTTTATAAACCTGATGTCCAAAACAAAGAATGAAATCTCTCAGAAACAGAATTTTTTTTTCCCCAACTCATTAGCTCAGGAAGCTAAAGTGCTGCTTTGAAGACTGAAGGTCGTGGCTTCAAACCTTGACTAAGAGTTTGATCTCATAAGTCTCAGTGACTTTTGGAAACCAACACATAAAAATTAAAACTTAAAAGCACTCAGAGAAAAGATGTGTCCAATAAAAGCTCCCGACTCTTCGTGAAGTTACTGCTCAGAAGACGGAGTAAAAACTTTTCAGAGAGTCTGAAGTCTTTGACTAAATGAAGAATATCTTTCATCAGCAGCTCCAGTCTCTTGATGGTCTTCGGTCTTCCTCTGTGGGAGCTTTAATTTAATTCAATCAAACTCTCCTCAGATATATGTCCAGGTAGCTCAGTGGTTTAAGGTGCTACCATTAAGTTCTGAGACTCCTGGTTCAATTCTGGAGTTTGTCTGAGTTCTAAAATCACACTTAAAATAAAAGACTCAAAAGCTCCTGACTTTTTCCAAAGTTCCTGCTCAGAATGAGTGAAAACCTCTGAGAGACTCTTTGGTTGTTATATCCTGTTAGCGCAGCAGGTGAAACCAGGGCTGGAAGTTTGAAGTCTTGATTGATTTTATTTTTGAGTAATGAGGTTCAAAACAGTGAAATCTGACAGAAACTAAAAGCACCAGTCAGATCCAGCAGCTCAGGCTGATAGAAGCCTGACCAGTAGTCCTGAGGTTGTGGGTTCAATACCTGAGTAGTTTAGGTGATTTTTAGACCTGATGTCCACGTGAATAAAAAAGGGACAAACTTATTCAGGCCCACGTATGTTGGCCGAGAATAAACAGGCGTAGAAATACCCACAATCCCTTGCTGCAGTAAATAAAGAGATGCCACACAGTTAAAGTAGTCAGGACAACAGCACAACTCCAGCAAACCTGTTACTCCAACGCGTTATTATTACACATCGTCGTGCTGCAGCGCCCTAAGTGTAACAGAAAGACTCCCAGTCTGACACGCCTCTCTGGGTGTTTCCTCCTCAGAGTTCAGTTTCACTTTCTCTCACAGGTGTGTTGCAGATAGTTTTCCCCGTCTGAACCTCCAGCTGAAGGTAATGTAATGAATCTGTCTTGTTCGACTCGCTAACACAAGCGCTGCTTTTCATTGTTACACCGGAAACAGCACAAAAAGTGAAGCTCGGTTGTTTATTTCTCCAAACAAACGAGTTTAAACTCGGAGCGTCCGGACACACATCCGCCATTTAGTGTCTGACGCACCAAACTGTTGGTGTCGGTGAATAATCTGTGGTTGTATTTACAGTCCAGGACTGATGAGGAGGCAGTAAGAGGACATCCAGGAGTCTGAAGGTTTATTTCATTAATACAAATAGAACTTCATCACTGAGCAGCAGTCAGCAGGAACACGTCGGCTCTCAGTGTTAGTACTTAAAGTAGGCCCGTTACGTCACTCGAGTATTTCTGCTCCTGATTACTTCTCAGAGGAAGAGATTCTAATTTTTACTTTGCAGATAAATGTTTTAAATAAAAATCAGATGACCGGATTGACTCTTTTAGATTAAAAGATATCAGAGAAACGTGTGTTGACTCCGCCACAGCGTCATGACGTCATCTAGTGGACTGATCCAAGTCCAGCAGCTGATGTTCTGACAGGAGACGTGACGTCAGTGAGAGACGTCATAGCCTCTACAGACAAAACCCACCTAAACACACCTGAGACTTTCATATTTTATAATAACACAACAGGTTATTAGAACAATTTCTGCCTCTTGGTTAAATCAACTTGTCAGTATTTGTTTTTAATCAGTTATTTAACACTCCAAGCTGCACAGAAAGTCTCCACAGTCATGAACAGAAGGGCAGTGACTGTTTTTATACCCTTTAAAGTCCTAATGTTTATGTAGAAATGACATAAATAAAATTCACTGACTGTGTGACAAAAGTCTTTTATTGTGAAATAAAACATGATGACATCACTGTCCTTCCTGCAGATCAGTGAAGACAGGTCCTGGATCAGTCCACTGTCTCTTTTCTGTCAGAAGACATTTTCACATTTGTCTCCAGATTTCACATCACTGCTGTGAGCGACTTTATTAGTAGAGAACAGTAAAAAACAGAATTCAGTTGATTTAATGACATGATTTAGTTTTGGTTTGATGTCCTGCAGCAGCCATTTAGTGAAATATGTATTAATAGAGTCAGTGAGTTGTGTAATAATGTGCTCTGAGTTTAAATGTTAGAAGAGGAAGTCGACTTTCAGACATTTTGTCCTTCAAGAGTGTTTCTGAGCCAAAGGCTGATTTCAGTTGATGTGCAGATGAATGATTTGTGTTTCCTCTCCAGATGAAAGTGTGTGTGAGATGAGCAGCATGAATCAGTGTGAAGACAGAGAGGAGGGAGGCCCTCCCTCTAAAACCACTGGACCTGGACCTGGACCTGAATATGGTCCTGAGCCCAGCTGTGTGTCCTTCAAGAGTGACTGGTCAAAAGATCAGTTCATTGATTTTAAAGGACAACAACCTCCTGCTGTCAAGAGGTGAGCTGTTACATTTACCTGATTCATGTTTTTTTCATCAGATCCTGCTTGTCCCGATCAATGGATGAGATTTTAAACAAGAACCTTCGTCAGACAGACAGTAAGTTATTGTCAGGTTGCTCTCTGTTGATGTTTGTCCTCATTAAATCCAGTCTGACCAGTTGTCCTGATGGTCTTCATGTTCTCACAGTGATGATGGAGGTCAGAGCAGGAATAGTATTATTATTACCTGTGGACAAACAGCAGTGACTCACCTCCTGCTGAAATCTGACCTGCTGCTGAGGAGAGGAAGAGCTGTGTGTTATATCTGATGTTACAAGGGCCCGACCCATCTGGACCTCATGGGGCCGGTACTGAAACCCATGTTAAGAGTAAAAAACTCTGATAACTGATATCAGTTGATTAGATATAAAATGTATAGAAACAAATAACTACATTTATCTTCTCACATGTGAAACCAGTCTTCATCTCTTCAGTCCAGTTTAACATTTCTCTGATGATTTAACCTCTTCATCATGTTTGACTTCATATAGTGATTATTTGTAAAAACATGCAGTTAAAACAGTTTGTAGTTGTTATTTTCAATTTGATTCAGTTGATCTGAGCTCAGTCTCAGTCTTTGACAGTATGTGTTAGCAGCCGACTCCTCCTGTCTTTTCTCAAAGTGTCCTCAACTGTAAAATCAGCTGCTGTAGTTGATCTGAAGTTCACAGACTTTCCATTCAAACACCTGTTTGCAGCGAGCGTCCATGTTTCTCTGATTAGATCGACTGGGACTGTTTTAGACTAGAAGACAGGATTACTGACCTCCGGCTTGTAAAGGAATGCACCATGAACCAGTGTTTTCCCATCACTGTTCTGTGGTGTGTCAGTTTTGCACCAGCCTCCAGACTGTCCAGTTCCATCCACAACACAGAGCCTTCCTGTCCAGCTTATTCAGTTTGTCTGTATCACAGCTGCTGATGCCACCTTCCCAGCTGGACCACAGACTGATACAACATCCAAACCAGCCGAGAACATTTAAGGACCTGAGCCTCCTCAGAAAGAACAGCCTGATCTGTCTTTTCCTGTCGAAGGCTTCAGTGTTGTCTGATCAGTTTAGCTTGTTACTCAGTTGCACCCAAAAAAACCAGCATGGAGGTTTCAAGCATCATTGCCTCCTCCTCATTTATTACAACAGGGATATGCGGCTTCTTCCACATGACCTTCCGCTTGTGTTTGTCTCTGAGTGAACAGACACAATGTGGCTGATTCTTCATGATTCCTCCACAGAGTCGACCAGGAGAGCTCAGAGGTTCCCAGAGGTCCGTCTGTCCAGCAGCATCAGACACACCTGGACTCCATATTTATGGTCTGTACATGAACATACTATGAACTACTTTTACATCCAGTCTGTTCACAATAATCTCCATGCTGCACTTTACAGACCAGTGGTGAATCTGTCCAACATGGATCTGATGTTAAATGTTGTCATTCACATAATATTCTGTTCCAGCTGCTGGAGGAGAACATTGTCACTTTTGTGAAGAACGAACTGAAGAAGGTCCAGAAGGTTCTGAGTTCAGATTACCCAGAATGCTTAGAGAGTCAGAGGGAGGATGATGAGGTGTTGGACGGTGAGGATGAAGAGCAGAGGAGGAGGAGCAGCAGAGAGGCATTTCTGAAGATCACACTTCACTTCCTGAGGGGAATGAAGCAGGAGGAGCTGGCTGACTGTCTGCAGAGCAGTAAGAGGATTTCTCTAAAGATTTGATGTGATGGATCAATGAGACGATTACTGAAGTCTGATGATGATGAATCTGTTTATATGTATACAAAATTTAGGGGAAATTGACATATATTCTTTATAAATAACTTAATGACCTTGTTTGTTGTGTCTTCACTTAGAACATCTTGCTGCAGTTTGTCGGCGTAAACTTAAATCTAACCTTCAGAAGAAGTTCCACTGTGTGTTTGAGGGGATCGCGAAAGCAGGAAACCCAACCCTTCTGAATCAGATCTACACAGAGCTCTACATCACAGAGGGAGGGACTGCAGAGGTCAATGATGAACATGAGGTTAGACAGATTGAAACGGCATCCAGGAAACCACACAGACCAGAAACAACAGTCAGACGAGAAGACATCTTTAAAGCCTCACGTGGAAGAGACGAACGAATCAGAACAGTGATGACAAAGGGAGTGGCTGGCATCGGGAAAACAGTCTTAACACAGAAGTTCACTCTGGACTGGGCTGAAGACAAAGCCAACCAGGACATACAGTTCACATTTCCATTCACTTTCAGAGAGCTGAATGTGCTGAAAGAGAAAAAGTTCAGCTTGGTGGAACTTGTTCATCACTTCTTCACTGAAACCAAAGAAATCTGCAGCTTTGAAGAGTTCCGGGTTGTTTTCATCTTTGACGGTCTGGATGAGTGTCGACTTCCTCTGGACTTCCACAACACTGAGATCCTGACTGATGTTAGAGAGTCCACCTCAGTGGATGTGCTGCTGACAAACCTCATCAGGGGGAAACTGCTTCCCTCTGCTCGCCTCTGGATAACCACACGACCTGCAGCGGCCAATCAGATCCCTCCTGGGTGTGTTGACGTGGTGACAGAGGTCAGAGGGTTCACTGACCCACAGAAGAAGGAGTACTTCAGGAAGAGATTCAGAAAGAAGAAGGCCAGCAGAATCATCTCCCACATCAAGACATCACGAAGCCTCCACATCATGTGCCACATCCCAGTCTTCTGCTGGATCACTGCTACAGTTCTGGAGGATGTGTTGAAGACCAGAGAGGGAGGAGAGCTGCCCAAGACCATGACTGAGCTGTACATCCACTTCCTGGTGGTTCAGGCCAAAGTGAAGAAGGTCAAGTATGATGGAGGAGCTGAGACAGATCCACACTGGACTCCAGAGAGCAGGAAGATGATTGAGTCTCTGGGAAAACTGGCTTTTGAGCAGCTGCAGAAAGGAAACCTGATCTTCTATGAATCAGACCTGACAGAGTGTGGCATCGATATCACAGCAGCCTCAGTGTACTCAGGAGTGTTCACACAGATCTTTAAAGAGGAGAGAGGACTGTACCAGGACAAGGTGTTCTGCTTCATCCATCTGAGTGTTCAGGAGTTTCTGGCTGCTCTTCATGTCCATCTGACATTCATCTCCTCCAGAGTCAATCTGCCGGCAGAGGAAAAGCAGTCAACATCCTGGTGGTCTAAACTATTCAGTGACAAACCAACACATCCCATCAACTCCCAGGAGTCTGAAGCAAGAAAAAACGAAGTTGCACTGACACAGCACCTTCAGAGTTTTGTAGACGAGGCCTTACAGAGTCCAAATGGACACCTGGACTTGTTCCTCCGCTTCCTCCTGGGTCTTTCACTGCAGACCAATCAGACTCTCCTAAAAGGTCTACAGACACAGACAGGAAGTAGCTCACAAACCAATCAGAAAACGGTCCAGTTCATAAAGAAGAAGATCAGTGAGACTCTGTCTGCAGAGAGGAGCATCAATCTGTTCCACTGTCTGAATGAACTGAACGATCGTTCTCTAGTGGAGGAGATCCAACAGTACCTGAGATCAGGATGTCTCTCCACAGATAAACTGTCTCCTGCCCAGTGGTCAGCTCTGGTCTTCATCTTACTGTCATCAGAGGAAGATCTGGACGTGTTTGACCTGAAGAAATACTCTGCTTCAGAGGAGGCTCTTCTGAGGCTGCTGCCAGTGGTCAAAGCCTCCAACAAAGCTCTGTAAGTGTGGAGAAGTTTCTTCAGGATGCAGTAAATGTGCTGTTATTGACCCAAGTAGAATTATTATTTTCTTGTTTTATTCATTATCCTTTATCCAGGCTGAGTGGCTGTAACCTCTCAGAGAGAAGCTGTGAAGCTCTGTCCTCAGTTCTCAGCTCCCAGTCCTCTAGTCTGAGAGAGCTGGACCTGAGTAACAACAACCTGCAGGATTCAGGAGTGAAGCGACTTTCTGCTGAGCTGAAGAGTCCACACTGTGTCCTTGAAACTCTCAGGTCAACATTTTACTTCATTATTTTATGTAATTTAACAATTGGAGTAGGTCTTGATCATACACCTGATATAATTAAATTTATTTAAGAGACCCATCATTTCCCCCATAAGCAAGCATTTGACACAGTGGCAAGAAAAAAAACTGCCTTTAAACAGGCAGAAACCTTGAGCTGAGCCGGACTAAGTGGTGGAACATGATTTGTCTCAACTGGTTTGGTTGAGAGAGAGAGAGACAGAGATCATTCACACTGCCTCTTCAAGTCAGGAATCTTGTGTCAATATTGCACCTCACTGTTGGTGTTAAAGTTACAAAGGTGGAATGGGGAGACGGTTTCTTTCCACCTCTGAAAATGATATTATAAATGTTAAACCCTTAAACACAGGTGTGCCCTGAATCTTTCAGACCCTCGGCTGATGTGTGATGTGTGTTGTTTTGTGTGTCTGCAGGCTGTCAGGCTGTCTGATCACAGAGGAAGGCTGTACTTCTCTGGTCTCAGCTCTGGACTCCAACCCCTCCCATCTGAGAGAGCTGGACCTGAGCTACAATCATCCAGGAGACTCAGGAGTGAAGCGGCTGTCTGCTCGACTGGAGGATCCAGGCTGGAGACTGGACACTCTCAGGTATGAAGAGTCCTGCTGCAGCCACAGACAGTCAGTAGCCCCATTCACACTGCTGCACCAATTCTCCACCTCTGCCTCTGTTTGAATTTTTCGGAGGCGATGAGGGGTGAATCAAAAACTTTTAGCAATCAGACACCATAGAGTTTACTGATGGTAATTGTCTAATTATGTAATTTAGAGCGAAAAATTTAACTTTGTCAGGATGTTTGGTGGGTCAGGATCTCAATCACAACACACAATAACAGCATCCATATGATTATAAACTATCTGTGGGTTGAGACAGAAGGACACTGGGGAAACACCTTGAAAACACACAGACATCATGATCATGACATGTACCGTCACGCCTCTGTAGGAGCCGCAGCGTCGGCTTTCTGTGTGAGTCTTTAAGGTGGAGCCGTGAATTTGTGGGAAAAAAACAGAGGAAATGGCAAGATTCAGCACAATTCAGTGAACACTTGGATATAAGGTGTTTGAATGTGCAACACAGTGCATGAGTTCTAATCCAAAACGCACTTTCCTTGATTATATCACCACCTTGTGGTGGAAATTGAGGACGACAATACATTATGACATTTCTGACGTCCAAATTCTGACGTCCAAATCCAAAAGTCCTATAATATAGAAACATGAGCACAAGTTGACATTGGATCAAACAGCAAGCGTCAGGTCGCCCACAGGAAACAGCAACAACATCCAATAAAATAAAGATGAAGTGATAAATCCAACAAGAGATTTGTGTGTGTTCTCAGATGTTGTGGTCTACTTTCACACACACCAACATCCTGTGGCTCACTCTCAGTGTGTGAGGAGAGTGGCAGAGGTGAAGAGGTTCAGGGAGAACAGGGAGAAGCAGCCTGATGGACAGATTGTGTTTCTGTGTATGAGAGTCATGTGATGTCCATGTTTGCATGCTGAAAGAGGATGTGCTGCTCTGACCCCCCTCCTCCTTTCAGGGTGGAGCCTGCTGGAGTCCGATGGTTGACACCAGGTCTGAGGAAGTGTGAGTGTCTTTTTACTGTCATTCATGAAAACACATCACACTGATGACATATTAATAACTGCAGATGTGTTTGTCTTTTTCTGTCCATCAGATTCCTGTGAGCTCACAGTCGACACAAACACAGTCAGCAGATACGTCAAAATGTCTGACAGCAACAGGAAGATGACACATGTGAAGGAGGATCAGTCATATCCTGATCATCCAGAGAGGTTTGACTGGTTGTGTGCTCAGCTGCTGTGTAGAACTGGTCTGACTGGTCGCTGTTACTGGGAGCTCAAGTGGAGAGGAGATGTTTCTATATCAGTGAGTTACAGAAGAATCAGAAGGAGAGGAGACAGAGAAGACTGTTTGTTTGGATACAATGATCAGTCCTGGAGTCTGAGGTGCTCTTATGATGGTCGTTACTCTGTCAGTCACAATAACAGAGAAACAGACATCTCCTCCTCCTCCTCCTCCTCCTCCTCCTCCTCCTCCGGTAGACTAGCAGTGTATGTGGACTGTCCTGCTGGCACTCTGTCCTTCTACATAGTCTCCTCTGACTCACTGATCCACCTCCACACCTTCAGCACCACATTCACTGAACCTCTTTATCCTGGATTTGGGTTCTTTGGGTTCAGTTCTGGTTCCTCAGTGCATCTGTGTGGTGTTTAGTGTGCAGAGTCTCCTCCTGTCACAGAAACATTGTCAGTGCTGAACAGTTGAGTCTGTACAGGATCACAGTCCCATCAATCTTTCAGCGTCTTGTAATAAATTCATCAGTCAACTTTGTACAAAATGATTCAAACTGATTGAAAAGATTCTTCATTTACATTTGAAACTTCTTCCATTAAATTGCGGAAATTGAAGTTCTCAGGTTGTGGGTTCAAGCCTGGAACCAGTCAGAAAGGAAGGACGAGTATCTGATGACATCGCTTCTACTGTTTAAATCCTCAGTTCAAATCCTCGTCGTTTTCACACAATCATTTTGTTGTGATAAGAAATGAAATGCTCAAAGAAAGTGTTTCATTTAAGACTGATTCATCAGCTCAGGATGGTGAAGTGATGCTGTGAAGTCTGGAGGTTGTGGGTTCAATCCCTGGGTAGTTCAGCTGATTTTTAAACCTGAAAAGGGACATACTTATTCAGGCCCACATCTGTTTGTTAAGAATTAAGAGGGTTAGAAATACCCAGAATCCTTTGCAGCAGTAAATAACTGCAGTTAAAATAAATCAGCGTGGTGGCAGCATTAATAAAAGATTTCCTGCTGATTTAAAAGATGTCAGTGATTGTGCCGCCTCAGAACAACACTGAACATTTCCCTCATTTGATTCCAGGACGACAAACAGTGAAATGTGACAGACTGAGATATATACAGACTGAACAGTGTGATATGAGCTCGCTGGATACACAACAGCTGTGGTTTCTTTTCACCAGCAGAGGGCGGCAACGTCCTCCAGCTCCAGCAGAATAATCCTGAATAAAGAGCCAGAGAAAAGGAACATCTTGTTAGTAAGGACGTGAAAGTTATAATGTCCTTTTGTGTAGAGTTGAGTGCAAGTGAGGGGTCAGGAATCCCAAATATAGCAATCAGAGGACAAGGCTGGAGATTTACCCCAAGAACAGTGGACATGATAGTAAAATAACCCGCCCAGAATCCTTTCAGACCAGTATAAAGAAAAAACATGTGGCTAAGGTGACAAGGAGAGGAATAAAGTAGAGCAGGTATAGAAGATCCCCTACAGGATGATGGTTCCAACTCACACCAAGAGGATTCAGGAGATTTGAACCAGTAGCAAAGTTTATGGATGTGAGCAGCACAATAGTAAGTTAGAAAATGAGGTAATGCAAGTCCTCCAAGTCTGCATCTCTGCAGTAAAGTTTAATGAACCTGAGGTGATTTCCCACCCCAAATAAAAGAACAGATTATCTTATCCAGTGAGTCAGAGAAATATTTTGTCTGAAAAAGAGGAACTGACTGGAATAAAAATAGAAATGTTGGTAAAATATTCATTTTAACAACATTGATCTTGCCAATTAATAAAAGGGGGAGGTTACCCCATCTTTGAATATCGGATGTAATCGTTGACATAAGGGGAGTGAAATTAGCAGATGCGAGGCTCGATAAAGAACAAGTCAAGTTAATACCTAAATATTTAAACCCCGATGGACTAAACTGAAAAGGTGAATCTGGGTTTTCTTTTTCTTTGTGTAACTTCTGATCTTGATGTTCTGTTCATGATTCTTGCTGAGCCAAGATAGAGACTGAGCCGATGCCCAGCTGGTTACTGAACCGCCCAGATGTTACCAACATTAATGAACTGACAGATGAACTCATTAAAACTGTGGATTATACAAGTAGATTTTTGCTCTCAGGATCACATGTGAAGCAGCATCCTGAGACCTAAGGGGGGATTTGTGGATTTCAAAAGTGTGACTGACCAGGTCGTCAAAACTCAGAGAACTTCTCCTCACAGCAGCGATTTAAGATCCTGCCAGTATTCCAGATCAGTCAGCGCCGGAGCTGCGACGCAGAGCTGACCAGCTAACTACACAATCCAAAGAACAAGTTAGCACCGAGCTGCTGTCCCTGCAAAGGAAAGGACGGCCAGTTTCCTCCACCTGCTGTTTTTCATCAGACTGCTGCTTTATCTTCACTGTTTCACTTCAGTTTCAGCACAAATGAACAATTGATGATAAATATTATATATATGACTCGTTGTTTCCCAAATCATAAATCAAAACAGTCATTAAAGGATTAGAAGTGTTTCTCAGTAACTTCACATGTTGACACTGTAGTTATACACATCAGAAACACATTGAATGGACTCATTTATGCCTGTTATTGAGCAACACAAATATTTTCTTAAACCAAATGAAAACATGTAGAAGCTGTGAGATTCTGACCAGTTTTTAAAAAATTGCATTTAAAAATAAAAAATAAAGTCTCAATATTATTGTTTAATCTAAAGATTTGTGATGAAAATAAAACTTTAGCATCTTGTGGGAATGAAACGGTTTGGGATTCAGGGCACTGGGTTGAGCACTAGGACCCAGCAGGCATCAGGGCGTGTACACAGAGTGTGAGAGCTCACCTGGGCTCCTCCTCCTGTGATGAAGCTCACCTGAAAGACCGTCAGCAGCTGAGGACGGACTGTGTTTCCTCTCACCTGCTGCTGTCAGTCCTTTAAGGTAAGATATGATTTAACTTTACAATAACATTCAGCTAACCAGCTAACATTCAGCTAACCAGCTAACATTCAGCTAACCAGCCAACATTGTGAGCAGAGTGAAGGATCAACAGTGTTGACGTCCTGTCAAAGACGTCTCTGTGTGTCCGTCCTGTCTCCTAACAGCACTCTGTAGCTCAGAGGTGACAGTCTGACAGCCTGGAGCTTCAGCTGGAGATGGAAAAGCAGCCAGTTCACTACTGAGTCTAACAAGTTAGCAACATAAACTCACTAAATAATATATATATAAAAACTAAATGTTTTTATATATATTTGTATAAAAACATTATAAACAGAAAAATCAAACTGTCCACTCAAAACTGTCTCTGACTGTACATATATATTAATATCATATTGTTAAAAGATTATCAATTCTGGGAGATTTCCAGTTAAAAAACACTCCAAACTCACAGAGTATTTGCAGTGCAGCTGAAGGATTTTACAAGGTCCATCAGTTTGATACTAATTTTTACTTGTATTCTCTTTTTTCATGAAAATCCAAGAAACAAGTGAAGAAACAGAAACAGTGTTGTTTTTGAGTCTTTGAGTCGACCATCACTGTTAAAAGTGAAGTCGTGCCAACAAACCAAGTCGACTTGTTTGTTAACTTGTCATCAGATGTGGAGGGCAGAGAACTTAAAACTATTCCAGCCTCTCCACTTTCATTAAACACTTCCTTCACTCAAATTCAAACTGAAAGTAAGAAGCCACAAAAGTTCTTTCTCATGAAAACTGATTCTTTCCATCCAAACTTTACACACAGCTGTCATATAAATATGTGACAGCATAAATTAGACTCTGGTGTGATGGATTTTAAACAGCAACTACAAAATATTTGTGGCTGCATGAGGTCATGTCACATATTCACCTGTATAAAAACTGAGCTGCTGTTTTATTGTCACAGTCACTGTAGGTTTGCAGGCAGTGTACATTTGCATATTAGCTTAATATTTAGTTTCACCCACTACACTTATATTTAACATTTAGTTGTTATTTTTACAAGCGATGTAAATATCACAAAGTTCACAAATATTACTGTACATCTGGTTAAAAGTAACTTACTTTTAGCAAGTTTTTTTAAAAGTAAAAAAATTCATGTTTTTATTAATGTGATTTGTTGCTAAATATGGTGAAAAGCTGCTGGTTATTTTAGCATGTGCAACTTTACAGTCGGTGCCCTGTACACTGAGCCTCTCCATGGTTTCTGTGATTTATTCAGTTCATCCTCGTGTGCTTTGATTCAACCGTCACTGTGAAAACAACCCAAGTTAAAACTGAACCGGTGCCAACAAATCAATTCGACCTGTTTGTTCAGATGGTTTGTTAACTTGTCATCAGTTGTGAAATGCAGGAAAGCCAGTTTTCAGCCTGCTGCCAGCTGCTGGTTTGAGGCGGTGTTGTTGAACGTAGCCTCCTCTTCTCTTCTTCCTCACACAAACTTCATCACACAGATGTAGTCGAGTAAAAAGTAGAAGATTTGACTCCAAAATGCGGTAAACATTCTGTAAAGTGTTGATGAACGTATTGATCCTTCTTCATGTTGCTTATTTTACTGGATGACTTCCATGTGAAGACACGTGAAGTTCTGACTGCTGAAACAAAGACAGCAGAACATCACATGTATCTGTAACCACGGCAACTGCTCAGCATCGCTCTCATGTTTACTGCATTTTCTCCTTTTTAGCTCCTTGTTGTGTTTCACATCAACTTTGTGCTGCATTTAAAACAAGAATTTTAACATTCAATCAGACTTTATCATAACAGTTATTGTTTTTTAAACGTTTTTCTTCACAACTTTAACATTTGTAAGATTTATTACACTTTTTTGGACATATGTCACTTTTTTCATTTTTTTTACATGTTAGATTTATTAACATCTTTTAATATTTGTGAGGTTTTTGAACATTTTCTCAGATTTTTAACATGTTTATCATTTTTTATACATTAATCGGATTTTGTTTTTAATTTTTAGGATTTTTGTAGAATTTTGAACATTTTTTAACATTCTAACATTTCAACATATTTTCACATTCATTAGTTGTTTTTTATATTAATTTTTCTTCACAATTTTGTCATTTGTAAGATTTATTTTTTTTACATATGTAACTTAACATGTTATATTCATTTGCATCTTTAACATTTAGAGAACAACATGTTGCATCATTACTGGGGCCCAACTCAACTTGAATAGTCAGAATGCAGCATCGTTATAGAATTGATGTGGGAGTGTAGGGTTAGGAGCCGCCGCTCTCCCGCTGTCTAATGCACTAAACGCAGCTGCAGAGCAGCTGTTGGTGTCGGTGAATAATCTGTGGTTGTATTTACAGTCCAGGACTGATGAGGAGGCAGTAAGAGGACATCCAGGAGTCTGAAGCTTTATTTCATTAATACAAATAGAACTTCATCACTGAGCAGCAGTCAGCAGGAACACGTCGGCTCTCAGTGTTAGTACTTAAAGTAGGCCCGTTACGTCACTCGAGTATTTCTGCTCCTGATTACTTCTCAGAGGAAGAGATTCTAATTTTTACTTTGCAGATAAATGTTTTAAATAAACATCAGATGACCAGATTGACTCTTTTAGATTAAAAGATATCAGAGAAACGTACGTGTTGACTCCACCACAGCATCATGACGTCATCTAGTGGACTGATCCAAGTCCAGCAGCTGATGTTCTGACAGGAGACGTGACGTCAGTGAGAGACGTCATAGCCTCTACAGACAAAACCCAACTGAACACACCTGAGACTTTCATATTTTATAATAACACAACAGGTTATTAGAACAATTTCTGCCTCTTGGTTAAATCAACTTGTCAGAACTTGTTTTTAATCAGTTATTTAACACTCCAAGCTGCACAGAATGTCTCCACAGTCATGAACAGAAGGACAGTGACTGTTTTTATACCCTTTAAAATGTGATAATGTTTATGTAGAAATGACATCGATAAAATTCAAAGTAAATATCATAAAACATATAACGAGAGATTGTCCTCTGGAGTCACTGGTGTTACTGTGTGACAAAAGTCTTTTATTTTGAAATAAAACTCAGACTGATGACATCACTGTCCTTCCTGCAGGTCACTGAAGACAGGTCCTGGATCAGTCCACTGTCTCTTTTCTGTCACAAGACATTTTCACATTTGTCTCCAGATTTCACGTCACCGCTGTGAGCGACTTTATTAGTCGAGAACAGTAAAAAACAGAATACAAATGATTTAATGACCTGATTTAGTTTTGGTTTGATGTCCTGCAGCAGCCATTTAGTGAAATATGTATTAATAGAGTCAGTGAGTTGTGGAATAATGTGCTCTGAATTTAAATGTTAGAAGAGGAAGCCGACTTTCAGACATTTTGTCCTTCAAGAGTGTTTCTGAGCCAAAGGCTGATTTCAGGTGATGTGCAGATGAATGATTTGTGTTTCCTCTCCAGATGAAAGTGTGTGTGAGATGAGCAGCATGAATCAGTGTGAGGACAGAGAGGAGGGAGGTCCTCCCTCTAAAACCACTGGACCTGGACCTGAACCTGGACCTGGACCTGGACCTGAACCTGGACCTGAACCTGGACCTGGACCTGGACCTGGACCTGGACCTGGACCTGGACCTGGACCTGAGCCCAGCTGTGTGTCCTTCAAGAGTGACGGGTCAAACGATCGTCTCATTGATTTTAAAGGACAACCAGCTCTTGCTGTAAAGAGGTGAGCTGCACATTAATATGTGACTGATTCATGTTTTAACTGTGGAGAAAGATGTTTTTTGAAACCTGATGTTTATTTTCAGCTTTGTTCTTCTTCACTTGAATTCATCTTCTCACTTTAGAAAGCTGCCCAATAGAACCAGTCTTCAACTCTTCATTTCACTTTATTGAATTAGTTTGGTCCAATATTGTCTGAAGGTTTATTCCTGATGTTTTCCACTATTTTATGGACAGAAGCTTCTGTGTCTGAAGACTAGAAAGTGAATTAACATCTCTGGTGGTCTTCTTCTCTGTCCAACAGGAGACCAACCTCTACTGGACCTGAACCTGGACCTGGACCTGAGCCCAGCTGTATGTCCTTCAAGAGTGACCGGTCAAATGATCATCTCACTGATTTTAAAGGACAACCAGCTCCTGCTGTAAAGAGGTGAGCTGTTAATAACATTGATATGTGACTGTTTCATGTTATTTATTCAGAGAAGTTTCTTTAAACTTGCTTTTTCAGCATTGTTCTTCTTTAGTACATTTATTTTCTCAC